>NW_020664462.1:1562634-1572754 GCF_002925995.2 Terrapene triunguis | reverse complement strand
AGAAGATCCACGGAAAGGGACTGGATGGATCCAAAATCTGTTTATTCCATTGAAAGATGACTTAACTGTCACTATAGAGGATAAATTGTTGGAGCTGGCTGCTGACGAAAGATTGAAAATGAGTTTCGAAACTACAACATCACTTGCTTCCTTTTGGATAAAAGTGAAAGCAGAATATCCTGAGCTTACTGAAATTGCTCTGAAAACTCTTCTCCCATTTCCTTCAACATACCTCTGTGAGACTGGCTTCTCAACCATGAGTGTCATTAAGACAAAGTACAGGAATAGTATGGATATTCATTCTCCATTGCACGTAGCACTGTCCTCAATTGAATCACGACTGGATAAACTGACAAAGAAGAAGCAGGCTCACCTTTCACATTAGTAAAGGTTAAGGTTTTAACATGCCTATTATTGTGTTAATAAAATAGCTTATCAATTTGATATTTTAGTATTACGACATTTTCAAAATTATTATGATTTCAATTTAATGTTACCTATTCCTTTCAATCTTTTTTTTATTTTTTTTAACCTTTATTCATTATAATTTTTTATTTTATTACTTATATATAAGTTTTTTTATAATATCCTTGTTAGGAGACTTTGCTGGTTTGATTTTTTTAATATTTTTTATTTGTATTGTAATATTGTATTATTTGTTTACAAAATAAACAAAATAAAAAATGTCTGCCAACTTTTATTATATTCATTATATTGTTTCTGATATAAATTAATATTACTACAAATGTTCAAATATTTTCTTGGATCGTAAACGAGTAATAGCCATTTTATACTATCCACACAGACACAGCCTCAGTCAGTCTTCAATATATTTAAATGGGAACATCTCCATGAGTACGCTACACTTGGTATGCACACTCCCATTCCAATTAATCCAGTAAAGAATGTTAGTTTTTCTGATCTGATGTGCTACATGCCTATGCGAATACGATAATAATATGGCACAAATATGGTACCAATCCCTGGCACATTACAAAAAAAAAAATTGCCGGTCCGCCACATCAGATAGTTTGAGAAGCACTGTCCTAGTGCATTCTTTCTCAATTATTAAATGTATGGTAACTGAATATTTTCTTAAAATAAATGTTACTTTGTTTTCAAAAAATTACTGCTTGAGCATCAATCTTTTGAGCGGAAGGCTGTATTCATGTCCTCTCATGGGTTAACAGAACTAGTCTATTCTGGGGAGTCCTCTGAGGCTCAGAGACAAACTCCCTGGTAAAACCCGAGCAATTCCTCCAAGGTGGTCCACCTCTTGTTATCCATTGAAGCTGGACAAATTTTTAATTGGTTTACAGTTATAGGCAGGCCACTATTGGGGTGTCTTGGGTCCAAATTTTGGGGAAACTGTCCACTGATGGTATTATAAGTAAACATTCACATATATTTTAAATTTGTATTGCCATATAAAATTAAAATTGTAATATCACTACTGAAAATGTAACAGGTATTTCACAGTAATAATTCATGATTCTTTTGCTTAATACACACGTGTAGGTGTGTATCTATTATTGGAAAGGCTTGAATCCTAAATCCTTTAAGTATTGTTTTCTTTCAAACTCTGATACTAATATTAAATAAGCCACACAAGGCTTGAAAATTTTGATTATGCTCATCTATATACATATATGCTTACAATAATTTTATCTGACAAAATCAAAATTCCTCATTGTAAATTCAAAACAAATTCAAAACTTAAAACAGTTGTCTGACAGTGTCTTAATGCTAATTTTTGCATCTGACATTTTATTTATGTACTTTCTCAAAGTCTCAAATGTAATTTTGTACATCTTTCTGGGAAGTTATTTTTAGGTTATACAATGGTTTGATTTTTCATTTAATGCACTAAAAATATAAACAATGGAATATATTACTAATGCACAGCATTTTGTTTTTTTTAAGAGAGGCACTTGTGATATAAAAATGTTTCTCTGGAGTCTGGACCTTGACTATACCTTGACAAAAAATAGACTATATCTGATATAATGTATACAAAAAGAGGCTAGTTCTTGTTATTTATCTTATGAAACTGTCTCTCAGGATTTTACATCAACTCTTAGTCAGGTGCATTCTAGAACTTTTTGTATTATTGATTTGACCTTCCAGTCTCTTCTTCTAGGCCCACTAGCTTTACCATTCCCCCTCCCAAAAATGGTGCTATCTTTTTATGGGAGCTTTGAGATACGATTCCTCCTCTTGTGTTCACAATCTCCAACATAGATTACTCTTCAGAAGAATGTGGTATTTGGAGATTAATCACATTCTTATAATCAAGCCATTGTGTCCATTTCTTATATATGACTAGATTGTCTGATTTCTTTCCCTCCACCCAGGGAGAACTTTTGCCAGAACAATTTACGTACTTTATCCTGGTATAAAATAAGATGAATGATATGGAATTCTTTACATTTTCAAAACTTTTATTGATTTTTACAAGAAACATGGTTAGTTGAGTCTGAAATCATAGTCTTTCTTGGTTTTGAATCCTTTCTCCAAGAAGGAAGCCAATCATCAAAAAGGAGTTGTGTATCAGGAGAACTTGTCACGTTGGTTTCCTTACACCTGAGAGCCCAGATTTTACCTTGGGAATCAAAGGACATTCAGACTATATTTTAAAACAAATTCCTGATCTGCAAATTTTAGTATTAAATGCATACATTCCCCCCATATCCTCCCTGTTTTATTGTGGGAGTGCCCGGACAAGCAAACTCGTATAGTAGGTCTTTAGTTCCCAATTGCTTGTCTAATTATTTTGGGAGATTAATGCTTAGATAGGTTCTCCAATGAACTCAGTATAAGGGGAAGAAAACATTTTTGAGGAGATTTTTGAACTTCCCCCTTGAAACTCTAGAGATCCAGTGTTTAACATCTCTGGACAAAAACCAAATGCTTTAATAGATTAAATTTAATCTGATACCTATAAATGGAATGAGTGCAGGGGATAGAGAAAGCCATTTTACCTATATTTCATAAACTGGTGGTATTACTGATTATATTATCCCCATAATTAATTGGCCCTTCTAAAGAGATTTCGCTATACTTTCTCATATGGATAGCGACCACCAATTTCTCTCTATAATGAATGATAAAATTCTCTCTAAAAAAAGATTATTTCTGATGGGTGAGGATGCCTTGATTACCTATTTGGAACAACATAGTTGCAACACTAAAATAGATCCCAGACATTTGTGTCACATTATCTAGGAGATTGGAAGATTTAAGATTTTTTAGATGTAATAATTACATCTGAGAACTCCTCTCAAATTTGTGAATATGAGTTGCTGGTAAAGTCCTTACAATCGCTTGTCTCTAAACAAATTGATTTTGGTTTTAATTATCCCAAAAATGCTTTCAAAGATAAGCGCACTTGGTTTGATGAAGACCATGTGAAGGAAAAGTCTGCTCTAGTGCATAAAGCTAATAGGGTAAGACGCAGTTCCTCTAACTTACTTCCTAATTTAGTAACTACCAGAAGATGATATAAAGGTTTATTATATCAAAGAACAAGAATATTTTAGATCCTAGTGGAAGGATTTTGAAGCAGCAGCTAAAGTTAATTTTTTTTCCATATTTTGGAAGATGGTGGCCTCAAGCTCTGGTAGGATCCAGCTGAGGGTCCCCATATTAATGACTGAGCCCAGTAGCACATTTTGGCCAGGTCTTTGATGATTCTCCCTACCGAATTTTTTTAATCTAATTCTACTATAGTTGATGTAATAAGGAATCCTCTCTCTGATTTATCACTCTGTCTTCCAGTAATGTACAATAAAATTCAGTCATTTATTTTAGCCCAACAACAGAAAAAAGCTCCAAAGGAGAATTTCTCTTTTCTGAAGTTTTTTGGAAGAATCTTGATTGGTGGTCCACATTCATGGCTACATTATTTACTGTCATTAATCACACTGGATGGATTCTATCTGGCTGGAAGTCTAGTATCATAATCCTATTTTTAAAAAGGGGGACAAAGAATCCTGCTTCAGAGAGACCTACGAGTCTGGTAGATGTAGCACAGAAAATGTATTACAGATTTTTACTATCTAAACTTGAAATATGGATTTTAGACACTAATTTACTACATATAGAGCAGTCCGGCTTTAGGGCTGGTAGAGCCAGAATTGACAAGCGTTTTCTCTTATATGGTTTATAAATATAATCTAGTGCTCTTAACCACAGTATATGCTGCTTTCACAGATCTAAAGATGGCATTTGATGCTATTAACTGAGAAACTTTGCTCAGAACTAAGAAGGATGTGTATTGATTTAAGACTTTTGTATATTCTAGGGGCTGTACATCAGGGCAATATGACAAATGTAAAAACTAAAGTCAATGGAGACTGTAGTAATATTTTCCCTACTTTTCTAGCATATCTTTTTAATTTATGTATTAATGATGTGGTGTATGTTTTAAAGATAGATTATTTCCTGATGGCCTGACAAAGTCCTTCCGCTGCATAGGTTGACTCTGCACCAAAATGATTCAGACCTATCAATCTAAAACTACTGAGGGAGATTTCAATAAAGGATGAGATTAAGTTTCCCACAGAATCAATACCAAAAAAAAGTTTTGTAAGAGAGAATTTCTTTAAAAGTCACATTTTAATTAATATCAAGTGAGGGAATTGGCCTCCCATCAGGCCAAGTACAAAAGAGGGGTGGGGGCACATGAGAACCTGCTTCACTGTAAAGTGGAACCACAAATTATACAAGTATCAATAAAAACAAGTGTTACGTGCTTCCCTAGAGGAAAGAATAATCAGACAGTTCTAGAATGAGAGAACACTGACTAATTGATCTCACAGACACTGAATTGAGGTGTATAGTGGGTAGTCAATGGAATCTGCTTAAAGGGCAAATTCTCTAGTTGGTTGATTAAATGGGAGGTGTTTGTGTAGAACAGTAGTTATTCTGCTTATTAAGCCCAGTTGGCAGGATTTTCTAGCACCAGGAAAAAGTATAAAAACAAACACCCCTAAATGTAAAATAAACAAGAACTTTAAAAACAAAATGGAAATAGCAAGTGGTTTGCTTGAACGTTATACCCTCTGACCACCCTTAATCTATTTAGATTGTAAACTCTGAGTAGGGAATGTTATCCTAATTGTTTGTCAGCACAAAGGGGGCCCCCCAATATGGATTTGCACCATTGGTTGCTACTGCTACATAAATAATCAAATGTGCAAAGAATAGCAGACCAGCAGCATGCAAGCAGTGTGTAAAATACTTGTAACAGCAGCTGGTACTTATACGTACTACTGCTATCTATGGGTTGGAATCAGCCCCACCTAACATTTATCAGACACGTTCCTCGATGGAAAACTGAAAACAGGACATTAAGTGCTATGACTCGTAACAGCTAGTAATGAACACGGGATAATAGAAATTACAGCTGAAAGGCTCTTACTGTTGCCAACTCTCATGATTTTGTCATGAGTCTCAATAATGGTTTTCCTTAAAGCCCCAGCTCCTAGAGTCAAGTAGGACATGTGATGACTTCAACCTTCCTTCTTAAATAAAAAAGATAGATATCTAACCCTCACGGCTGTGGAGAAAACCTCAAAATGTGATCCCAGTATATCCTAGAGGCTCTGAAGGCAAATTAAAAGAACACCACATCTATTTTTTAAATATACCCTCGTGCCTTAAAAGCCAAGCTTATGATTGTTTTGTGAGCCGGCTATGATTTTTGAACATTTGGAGTGGGAAATACTAAAAATGGTTCCTTTCTGCACATTAGATTGTGTCCATTTAGGAAAAATAGACCTGCCCCTCATTAGCAAAATCACTAGCTTCCCATAGTGTCCCGCCCCAACTTCCATCTGTGTCAGCGGAAGGTGGAGGGCCCGATCCCTGGCCGTTGAATGAGCCTCTAGAGCCTGAGCGGCCGTTCAACTACTCCAGGGAAAGGAGCGGCGCAGGCAGCCAGACCTGAGACCCAGTTAATTTTGGGGCGGTCCCAGCTCTCCTCTCTAATGCTGCCCAGGCCCTGCAGCGGGCCTACGCCACCCCAGAGCTTTGGTGCAGCCAGACTTGGACGCTAGCCCCTCTCCTTCCCCAAGAGCCAGAGACCGGAGAGACGCCCCCCAGCAGCCGGGCGTAGCTCCCCGTGCCGGGGAGGGGCGCTTCCCCTCTCCCCAAGGAGCCCAGAGCACCCTATAGCCACCCATTTTCCAGCGCCCTCTGAGGGGGGCTGCTGCTGCACCCGCCGCGCCCTGCCTCCACCCCACCCAAAATGGCGCCCCGAGCCGAGCGACGCGCGCCCCGCCCCGCGCGCAGTGAAAATGGCGCCCGAGCCGAGCGACGCGCGCCCCGCCCCGCCCCGCGCGCAGTGAAAATGGCGCCCGTGGCGTGTCTCCCCGCCCCCTCCCTGCGGTAGCCAATAGGCGCTGCGGAGGAGCCTGGCGGGGGCAGTGACGCGTTCGGCCCGCGCCGCTCACGCGCGCTCGGTCTCTCTCCTCGGGTGCGGAGGGCCGAGGTCAGCCTGGCGGGGCCGGCGTTTGCTGAGGCGGGGCGGTGAGTGGCTCCGGCCGGGCCCTGGGCCGCGGGGCCCCGCCTCCCTGGCGCTGGGGTCCCCCGGGAGCCCGAGGAGGGGCGGCCGGGCCGGGCCAGTCACGGCACCGGGAAGTGGGGTGGTTCCTCCCCCCCTCACCCACCGGCCTGGATCCGTGTCCCGCCGCGCGTGGGGCGGCTCCGGCTCCCGGCCGAGGGGGGGGTGTATCCGGGGCAGAGAGATCGGGAGCCCGCGCTGTGGCCGAGCCGGGCGAGGCGGTTCCCTTCCCGCGCTCTCCGCCCGGCGGGAGCCCGTTCAGCGCCGCGCGTGGGGCCCGGCCCTGTGTGCCGCGCCTTGGGCCTCTCCCTGGTGACATTCACCTGCCCTGGCTCCCTCCCCGGTGGGGCCTGTCTTGTCCTTAGCGGCTCCTCTCGGGCTGTGTCTACACGACTGCCTCGCCGTAGCCTAGCGGTGTCACTCCGGGGTGCGATCCGTGCCGGGAAAAGCCCCGAGGGTGGACACCCGTTACACGGGGAAAAGCGGAGTTTCACCCCTAGAGCTGTGTCTGATTTGCGAGTAAATCACCGCTTGGTCTTTCTACGGGGGCAAAGTGCCCCTAGTGTAGATGTGGCTTCGGTATGAAACGTATCAGTCGGAGCCGGGAAGCGGGCGATGCAATTCAGACAAGGTTCGGGGCGGGGGGGCGTCAGAACTGGGCCTGGTGTCAGTCCCCATGTGCTGCTGCTGCCCCAGAGGCTGGCCTGTGTGTCGGGGGAGAAGAGGGCTGTTCTCGGGGATTTCACAACTGGCTTCGGTAGGACTAGTAGACAGTACCTAGAAGTACCCCCAGCGTTTTGTGCCTGCAATGTGCATGTGACAAAACAGGGTACTTAAATGAGCATGCTCCGAGCCAAACCATGCAGCAGGATTGTGGCAGTGCCTGGGTATTGCAGTGACTGATAGGAAGTAGATACAATCCTATGATGGATGTCAGTGGTCGCCAGTGGGAGTTAATACCAACCTTAGATTTTCATTGTAACTTCTAACAGGCACTTTTAAATTTTCATGGGTTTTATTCCCCCAATTGCTCTCAATTTAGAATAAGCTATGGATAATGTGCCTAAGACTTAGACTGACTTGTGGATAAAGGAGTGAAAGTGAAAGGAAGTGTTTCTTGCATTCGCAGACCTTGATGATGCCATATAAATATCCTGAATGAATGTAAAACAAACAGGGCTGAAATTCATTGACAGTTCCCAGCACGAGACTACACTTTATCTTCTAGAGCAGTTGAATGTCCCTAAGGCCTTGTCTACACTTGCGGCAGCATGTGGGATAGACGTAGCTACATGCCATAGTGAAAAACAGGCTGCCTCCCCACTGTGGTGTGTAGCTACACGAGGCTGTGAAAGGCTTTGGCAGAGTAGAAGTGGGAGACACTGCTTGGGCGTGTAGAGAGCTGTGTAGGGTACATACCCTAAGGTTCTGGCGTGTCTGTACTCACCTAAGCAGTGCCTCACTGTCTACACTGCTGTTTATACCCATACTAGCTGGGTATGTAGTATGTCTACACTACACACCACTACAAATGTAGGCATAACCTATGTGACGCATGATTTTCGGTCGCTACCGGCCTGGGCTAGATTCAAACCAGGCATTGGTGGAAAACTCTATGCCCTAGAGTCATCCAGTTCCCTCTTCTTTTTTAACTTTTAAATATACTTTTGTTAAAGTGTTTTGTTTTTTCTTTTTGTAGGGCCTCTGAAATGTGGAGTTGACCCCAATTCAGTTTTGTCCCCCTCCTCTTCCCTCCCAATAGATCTAGCTGTGTCATGGCAGCCAGACTGGTGCAACGCTGTTGTCGGCGGCTCTTTGGTGGCTCCACCTTCGCATCCCTGGCAACCCCAGCTTCTCTGTTAGCACCAGCATCCAAGACAGTGATAGCAAGAGCTCTGCCTCAGGCACCTCTCGCTTCATTACACGCTTCAAGCCTCTCCAGGCAAATAGACAAACTCTCAGTCCAGGAGCAAGGGTACAGCAGACTTCCAGAGAACACAGAGATTGATGAACTCATTGAATCAGCTTCTAGCCCTGAAGATCTCTTGCACGTGGGTGAACATCACTCTCTAAATGGGAACCAGGCCTCCGCACTGGTCATCCATCTCTCCCAACTCGTGGCGGAGAAGAAACTAGAAACGGAGAGCATCTTGCAGGACAGTCGCTTCCAGCAAGTGCTCAACGTTCTAAATAGCCAGGTACATTCCCATGATGCTGCGGACAGGCGCTCTCGGAGGGAGGAGTGTGATTGGGAGAAGAAGCGTAGAAAGTGCCCTTTCCCTGGTGCTTTTAACCACACTTGATGGGACATAATTTCCCAAAGATCCCTAGCTGGTGGCCTGTGCAGAGTTGGCTGGTAACGTGATGTTGGTTCTCCTAACTTCCAGCTGAGAGAGAGCACATGGAAGGGAGAGAGAGAGTGACCAACTGCTTTCAGAAAAGGCAGAATACTTATTGCACTAGAAACAACTAAAAGTGCAGCATTACTTAGGTACTCCATTTCTGTGTGTTCAAAGGCTGTAGTGGCTGTGGGTGCTATGCGTCCCAGTGGTTGGGCACAGGCAGGAATTGGGGTGATAGCCGAGCAGACACTACATTGCCTTACCAATTTGCAGTCTCTCTATTGAGATCCTGCTGCTTCCTCCCCTATTGGTGACACGAGGCAATGGTGCTTCACACAGCCCTGCTAAATTCTGTTGTCTTCACAAGGGCTGTGATGAACAGCAGCACAAGGATTAATAAAGTTTGAATTGGACTGATCATTGGTGAATTCTGCTGCCAGCAGCAGTGTTGTACCCATGTTAAGAACTTTAGTTTCCCCCTTTGGGCACTTCAGTGAATCCACACCCAGCTCTCAACAGCCATGTGGAACCCTGGATTAGCCCAATGAAATCTCAGTAAAATGATAGGCTAGCTAAACAAGAGAATAAGAGTGGGTTTCACACGTTACATCAGGGGTCGGCAACCTACGGCACGCGTGCCAAACACGGCACGCGAGCCGATTTTGAGTGGCACGCTGCCTGCCCAGTGAGGGGTGGAGGGGCCGGAAAGCGCCACGCTGGGGGAAGAAGCGGGGGAGGGGGGAAGCTTGGCTGCCGGAGGACCAAGCTTCTGCCTCCGCAGGGAAGAGCGGTGGGGGGGGTCCCGGCCCCCCGCCCCACTCAGCCCCGACGCCCACCGCTCTCCCCTGCGGGGGCAGGAGCCAGAAGCTTGGTCCTGCGGCAGCCAAGCTTCCTCCCTCCCCCGCTTCTTCCCACAGCTTGGTGCATTCCGGCCCCTCCTCCTCCCTGCTGGAGATGGCCCTTGTGAGGGGGAGGGGGAGTGGAGCAGAGCCGAGCGTGCTCCCTGCTCCGTAGAGGAGACAGAGAGAGATAGGGACGGAGCCTGGGGGAAGGGGGTGGAACAGGGCATATCCCTCCCAGCCCCCTGCCATGAGCCGCTCAGGGCAGGGGGCTGGGAGCACCCCAGCCTTCTGCCCTGCACCCCCTGCACACCCTCCAGCCCTCTACCCTGACCTCCCCCCAACACCCAGCCTTCTGCCCTGCACCCCCACAC
>NW_020664462.1:1526621-1562534 GCF_002925995.2 Terrapene triunguis | reverse complement strand
CCCCCCAACACCCAGCCTTCTGCCCTGCACCTCCACACCCCCCCCAGACTTAGAGAGAGACCTTCTAAAAAACGGTAACATGTATTACCGGCACGCGAAACCTTTAATTAAAGTGAATAAATGAAGACTCGGCACACCACTTCTGAAAGGTTGCCTACCCCTGCGTTACATTATGTTCTCCACTACCTATTCTTAAACTACAGCAGCCTTGTCAAATTCAGTACTGTCCTTGTCTGTGGTCAGTACTGGCCCAGCTGGCTGCCACAGCAACATCTGTAGTTCATGGGCCCCATTTCTCTGTTACTGGACCCTGGGGATAAAAGAATGCTACAGACACCTGGTATAGATCAGTAGAAATACTGCAGCATCTCACCCTAAGAGCATGCCTATATGGGAATGTTAACTTGGATTAGTTTGTTTACTCTACGTGTACCAAATTGGTGCACTTAGATCTGGAGAAGGGTAAACAGTGGGGTGGCAAAATTTGCAGACGATACAAAACTACTCAAGATAGTTAAGTCCCAAGCAGACTGCGAAGAGCTACAAAAGGATCACACAAAACTGGGTGACTGGGCAACAAAATGGCAGATGAAATTCAATGTTGATAAATGCAAAGTAATGCACATTGGAAAACATAATCCCAACTATACATATAAAATGATGGGGTCTAAATTAGGTGTTACCACTCAAGAAAGAGATCTTGGAGTCATTGTGGATAGTTCTCTGGAAACATCCACTCAATGTGCAGCGGCAGTCAAAAAAGTGAGGAGAATGTTGGGAATCATTAAGAAAGGGATAGATAATAAGACAGAAAATATCATATTGCCTCTTTATAAATCCATGGTACACCCACATCCTGTATACTGCATGCAGATGTGGTCGCCCCATCTGAAAAAAGATATATTGAAATTGGAAAAGGTTCAGAAAGGGGCAACAAAAATGATTAGGGATATGGAATTGCTGCCATATGAGGAGAGATTAATGAGACTGGGACTTTTCAGCTTGGAAAAGAGACGACTACAGGGGGATATGATAGAGGTCTATAAAATCATGACTGGTGTGGAGAAAGTAAATATGGAAGTCAAGTATCAGGGGGTAGCCGTGTTAGTCTGTATCTACAAAAACAACAAGGAGTCTGGTGGCACCTTAAAGACTAACAGATTTATTTGGGCATAAGCTTTCGTGAGTAAAAACCTCACTTCTTCGGATGCATAGAAGAAGTGAGGTTTTTACTCACGAAAGCTTATGCCCAAATAAATCTGTTAGTCTTTAAGGTGCCCCCAGACTCCTTGTTGTTAAATATGGAAGTGTTATTTACTCTCGTAACACAAGAACTCGGGGTCACCAAATCAAATTAATAGGCAGCAGGTTTAAAACAAAAGAAAGTATTTTTTCACACAACGCACAGTCAACCTGTGGAACTCCTTGTTGTGAAGGCCAAGACTATAACAGGGTTAAAAAAAGAACTAGATAAGTTCATGGAGGATAGGTCCATTAATGGCTATCAGCGAGGATGGGCAGGGATGGTGTCCCTAGCCTCTGTTTGCCAGAAGCTCAGAATGGACGACAGGGGATGGATCACTTGATGGATCACCTGTTCTGTTCATTTTTTCTGGGGCACCTGGCATTGGCCACTGTCGGAAGACAGGATACTGGGTTAGATGAACCTTTGGTCTGACCTAGTATGGCCGGTCTTATGTAAATTAACTGAGTGGCATTCACACTACTTTGTTATGCCACACAGCTCTGTGCTACCCACTACTGGTATCAATAAGTGCCACACCTAGCTGTGTGCCAGCATTTAAATAAGGATCTGGTCGAGATAACCATGGAGCAATGGAAGCCACACAGACAGATCCACAGGCAGGCTGATCCAGGTGTGAAGCAGTGCACTGTGGGACGGCAGTGGGAGGATTGCCTGAAGCGGAATAGTTAAGAATTTGTCCACACGAACCTTAAAGCAAATAAACTTACTGCAGTGAGGAGTTAACTTCTCTTCCAAAGAAGATTAATTGCTGCCAACTATGATACTAAATAACTTGATTTAAAAAAAAGTTGAGTGTGGGCACAAGACACTCTAATGCAAACAAACTAAAGTTAAGCTGATGTAAGACCCCATGTAGACAAGCCCTGAGATATCAAAAGACAGGCAGGATTGGACCAGGCCAGCAGTTGGACAGAAGTCTCTCAATAGAATTCGGTATCAAGGTGCTGCAGGAAATGGTGTTGGTGATTTGTATTGAAAGACTGAATGGGGCACGAGACTGAGAGTGGGAATACTGAGATACTGTTCCTGGCTTGCCAATGACCTGTGTGATCTTTGGTAGGTCATGATCTGTTTCTTCAGCTGCCTAATGGGTGATACTTGTTTACAGAACGTTTGCAAACCACTCTGAGATCTCTAAGAATTACTATTCTACAGTGGTGATCATCACCCTGAGTCATTGAATCAGTGTCAAGGGGTGGCTCTGAGAGGCTGCTGTGCTACTAAAAAACGCCAAGTTTCTGACAAGTTGTAAGACTGAAGTCTTGATTATTACAATGTCTGTGGTACCATTTGCCAGAGCACTGGTAGAGCACCCTGGCCAAATTCTATCTGAGTCATTACATTCTACTTCCCTTGATTCCGCTTCAAGCTGAGAAGTGATTCTTCCCTTTCCTTAAACTGTTTTGTACTGTTGTTAAATAGCTGTCATGTTCCACCCCAGAGGTAGCTGCAATTTGCTGATATTTCCTTTGTTTTCCGCACAACCCGTGGGGATTCTTCAGCATGAAAAGTGCTTTAGAATCTAGAGTATCATCCGTGGAACTTTGGACTTCCGTTTTTTTTTTCTTCCAGCTGCCTATTGGCAGTTCCAGTGAGAAAAGCTTAATTTGACCCCATGGCCCAGCAGTGATAGCCCTACGCTGCCCTGTACGTGACCTAGGTCATTGGATCCTGCACATATAGTCAAGATCTGGAAGCATAAGAACGATGGCCTTGCAGCCGCTTCATCATCAGTTTCTCCTTGGAGAAGAGCTGCAAGTGCCCTGTGCCTTTGGAATCATGAGGCAGTTGTGGAATGTACACAGGCAGGGGGAGGGGGAGTTTGGTCTGAACATAGAGGAAAAAGAGAGATGTTGACTGACACTAAAGGCAATGAAAGCTCAGCCCTGGGAAAACTAGAGCACCACTGCTCTGTCTCCAGACCAGGGCTGAACATAGCAGCTGCTCATGCTGCTGGGAAACCTGCAGGCTGTGGCTGAAGTTAAAGGGGCAGTGAATGTGGAGTGTAGACACGGGAGCACTAAAACCACTCTTTGGGGGGTGCCTTCCTCTGGAGCGTCTGGCATTTGCCAATGCTGGATGATTGATCCCATCTGATAAATCCTCTAGTCTCTAACTCCACTTCTTGCTCTGTTACAGCCTCCTTTGTGCCTAACAACATTCCCATATTTCCTCTTTGCTGCCTAGATTTCCCGGGTCAGGAATGGCTCTTTGTTGCCCCTCTTGAAGAGCCTCGACCTTCTGGGGCTGGAGAGGAATAAGAGGGAGCTGAGATCAGTGAAGCAGGAGGTGCGCTGGCGGTTGAGACGCTTGGACTTCAGGCAGATTGTTTCCCTGGCAGAGTATGTGGGAGCCAGCAAGCAGGCGGAGGATCAGAATGAGCTGCTGAGCGACATGGTGAAGCACCTGGAGCTGCGCTGGACGGAGATTGGGGACACGAGAGCTGTGGTGGCACTGATGGTGAAGGTCGGGCACCTCTCGCAGACCCTGATGGACCGGCTGGAGGACAAGGTATAGGCAGCAGCTCAGACATGCTTGGGTCTCCTGCAGGGTGGATTGATTTAAATAAATCCTTTTAAATCTCCAATTTTATCATGATTTAAATCAGCAAGCAGGAAGCCTTGATTTAAATCAGCAATTTTAATTGTGCTTTCTAGTTATTTTCATTGGCTAGTAATCATTGAAACATGTTGATTTGCAACTAAATACGGCCTCTACACCAAATTTGGTGCTGCTTTTTGTTAACCAGGAGGATAAACTGTATCTATACACAGATATTGAACCAGATACAGCTTAACTTACATGTATTTAGATTCTTAATTTTTACATTTATTACATGAGAATGATGAATGATGCATTTCTCACTTCCTAGATGATTAATTTTTTTACTTGCAGTTTGTGTCAAGCTGTATCGGATGGAAAGTCAAATTTAATTGCAAATGCACAAAAACAGAACTTTACATGTTTTATTTAAATAAACTACCTTAAATGTGCTGGATACATAAGGAAAAAGTTTAGCAAAATTAGGGGTGTCAAGTGATTTAAAAAATCTACTCACAAATAAACGCTCGTAGGCATTTATACAGCACGTCAGGCATCCGTGGCAGCATATTCCTTCAGGGGCCTCCTAGGTTTTTTTGATGTGGAATGTTTTCCCACCACCATCCCCATCATTTTTTTTTTTAAGCAATGATCCTGAATATGACAAGCCAAATGACCCACAGATCTGGTCTGAGGTTAAGGAGAGAACTGTTGTGGTTTACTTTACATTTTACTGAAATGGCTCCATAGTGAGACTCTGTAGAGAGCCTGCCTCACCCCCAGGGCCAGGCTCCACTGAGATCTGAGCACAGAGTTGCAGAATCTGCTCATTGTGGGGGCAGGCTGCCCTGAGACTCCCCCCCGCTTTAAATTATCACAGATGGGGAGAAAAGGAATGTTACCTTAGTTCCCTTTCCATTCCTCTCTCCTTCCAGTTCAGCCTGGTTCTGAATCAGATGGCTCGTGAATCACAGCTTTGCAGGCCTGCGCCCGTGGATTAGCTCATTGTTCCGGTGCTTACTAGATGTCCTTCAGGCACGTGATGTGGGCTGGGGAAACGCTCCCCAGGTTGAAACCACCAATGAGATCTCTAGGTGGTTGTTTGACTGCAGCTATGTCAAATTCAGTACTCCGCCTTCTCCATGGTGGGTACTGGCCCAAAGAGCTGCCACAGAAACATCTGTAGTTCATGGGCCCCATGTCTCTCTCTTTCTGGACCCTGGGGATAAATATTTGCTACAGACATTGGTACATGCTAATAAAAATACCACAGTTTAGACTGGTTGGGTTGGGATCTTGCCAGATAGCAAATTAAACACAGTGGGGTAAGGTTAGTAATTGGTGAGATTCCAAGGGAAACACCAGGAAATGGTGTTAGTGATTCACTAGGGGACACTCTTTCCCCTGTGTCAGTACTCACTTTGCTGGTGCATTGGTTTAGATGCTCAGATCCCATGGGACTGAGCCCAGCATAAACCCTTAAAGTTAGAGTGCTGTTGTCTTTTGGATGAAATGTAAACATATATGCTCAGCGTTTAAAGCCGGAAGGAACCGTTCGATCATCTAGTCTCCTCTCCTGCATAGGAAAGGTCTTTTTTTTTTTTTTTTAAGGCTCCAGAGGCAATCCAAGTAACGACAGGCCCGTAAACCTAACCTTAGTACCAGGCAAATTGGTTGAAACTGAATTAAAGAACAGAATTATCAGACATGATTTGTTGATAGAGATAGATGAACTCGATTTGTTGGGGAGGAGTCAAAATGGCTTTTGTAAAATCATGCATCACCAATCTATTAGAATTGTTTGAGGGGGATCAACAAACAGGGACAAGGGTGATCCAGTGGATATAGTGTACTTAGACTTTCAGAGTGCCTTTGACAAGGTCTCTCCCAAAAGGCTCTTAAGCAAACTAAGTAGTCCTGGGATAAGAGGGAAGGTCTTCTCAGTAACTGGTTAACAGACAGAAAGCAAAGGGTAGGAATAAATAGTCAGGCTCCCCCAGGGATTAGCCAAGATGGTCAGGGATGCAACCCCATGCCCTGGGTGTCCCTAAGCCTCGGACTGATGCTGGGACTGGGCAACAGGACGGATAATTGCCTTGTTCTGTTCATTCCCTCTGAAGCATCTGGCATTGGCCACTGTCGGAAGAGAGGATACAAGGCTAAATGGACCATTCCCAGTATGGCCGTTCTTGTGTTCATAAATTTCACCCAGTTGCTCCTGTATTGAGTCCATACTAGCCACTTGTGGTTGTAATAGGTCCCATAGTATTTTTTGCAATAGTAATCAGTGTAGCACTGATACCCTGACCACATTCAGTCAGAAGTAATTACATTCTGCCTCCTTTAATTCTCCCCTCTGGATACAATGGTTTTCACATCATATCTCATACTGTTTATTACTGTGATCTGCTATGTTCTGCTCCAGAGATGGCTGCATTTCAGTGCTGGATGATCTTTGAGAGGGTGTTTTGTACGATACTTTGAAATGTGCCAGATATGTAAGTGATTAATCGTGTAAATAGTTTTATCCCACTTTTACTCTCTATGCTTAATGTCTGTTGGCAGGCTTTGGAATTAGCCGAGCAATTCACTGCTGAGGACATTCGGAAAGTGGCATTAGCTTTAGCGCTCCAGAAGCGGCGCTCTGTCCCCCTGCTCCGGGCCATTTCCTACCATCTGGTTCAGAAGCACTTTACCCTCAGCACTAGCATTCTGGTGGACTTGGCCTTTGCATATGGTAAGTGAGTCCAGCCATCCCCTGAACTACTCAGTCAAGTATCACACCAGCAGAGTCCAGTGCAGCACAGTCATTGCGTTGAACTAGGACTTTAGGACATCACTACCATGATGATGCCGTCCTGGCTGAGAGTTCTAAGCTCATACATTCAAATACAAATAACTTGACCCAGTGGGTTGAAATCTCTCTTGACCCAGCTCTGGGGAGGTAACTGTTGAGTTATTTGGTACCTCTAATACACACCTGCAATGGAATTGATTTTGTCAGTTACAACGTAGCCTTTACCAGCGCACTCAGCTTTTGCATTCTGTTCTATTTAGTTTCTTATCATGCTCATCACCCTTGTATCAGAGCACCTTCCAATAGTGCATTAAGCGTCACCATCCACACCTACCACAGACTTCTAGCAACAAAGGCTTTCATAGAAAACTACTTAAACCCGCACAGTTTGAAAGAGAACTTCTCTGAGCACACAGTAGGGAGCCAGAAATTCCCATATTTGAATCCCAGCTCTGCAGCGGATTCCCTCTGTCACCAAAGGCAAGTCATTTAACCTATGTGCCTCAGTTTCCCCACCCGCAAAAGGTGTAAGTCTTACTATCTGCCTGTTTCAACAGGTCAGAAGTGCTGTGGTTGTGGGATTGGCAACGAACTGGATTGTCCAGATGGAATTGGGCGTAAAGGGGTGATGTCACAAAATTATTTGATCTCTCCCCATTGGAGTATTAGTTCAGGAATATTTGTAAAGTGATACTATTTTATCCAGTGGCTAATATACTACATAGTACAGTAGGTCTCTGCCTGTGCTCTTGGATGTGGTGGGCCAATGTATTTCAGTCTTAACTTGGATATCTCTGTTTGCAAGCTACAGAGTAGATCAGAGTTTTCTGATCCATCACAAGAATGGACCTAGTCATAGTTTGCTTACGTATAAACAACATTAATTTGAGCAGAAAGTAACACACCCATTGGCATAATAATGGGTGTCTTAGTTCTCTGGCCTCTCCTTGCTGGCTAATGGTTTCTGCAGACATTTTGCCTCTCATCCTCTGCAGGACATCACAAATGCTGCTTTCTTGTTGGTAACAGTCCAGACAAATGGGCAGTGTATCCTCCTACCAGGTAAAACTGTGACACGAACCCCTCTATAAACAGGCTGATTCCAGCTGAGCAGTCCACTTCATTGTCTGTCTTGCACGTGACCAACTGGCTGAACTAGACCAACTGACTAGTCCTAGATGGGGTGGTTATACTCTAAAAAGCGACAGTAGAAATGGCATTCAGAGCATTCCCTGCTTCTCTCAGTGAGTCTGAACTAGATCATCTCGCCTGTAATTCGGGTGATGAACCATTGGAACAAACTACCAAGGGAGGTGGTGGAGTCTCCATCTCTTGATGTCTTCAGATCTACACTGGATGCATTTCTGGAAGATGCTTTAGTCCAACACAAGTTACTGGGCTCAGTACAGGGGGATTGGGTTGAAATTCTCTGGCCTGTGTTATACTGGAGGTCAGACTGGGTGATTGATTAGTCCCTTCTGGCCTTAACATCAATGAGGAATTGAACAAATACAATACCTTTATTGACTGCCAGCCCCAGAACTCCTACAGTCTTAGAGTCTTACTGGACTCTTGTTGGTTCGTGCATTTTCATGGAAATTCTGCCATTAGAATGTAGTTAGATAACGGTTCTGTTGGCGTGAGCCAGAAGAGAGTCCTGCTCGCCCTCCCAGAGCTGCGGTGGTTCTGCAGAGATAACAGATGTCGCTTAGGTACGACTCAAACTCCTGGAGCAGATCTGTTCAGTAATTAGGTACCAGTTTGCCACCCTGACCATAACTGAACTTAAGTTCTTTTCCAAACTTTTTAACTCGGCAGGATTCAGTGATTCAATATTACTCTGATGGACTTTCACAGGTTTTTCTTCGCCCCTCCCTGTCTTCTGGAGAGCTCTCCTGGCCTATCTGACACTGTTTCACTTCCCTTGGTATTGTCTGTTTCTGGGGATTTTTGCCCACAACACTCCTCACCTATGATGGTGGTTCTTTAGCTCCCTGTTTTCTGTAGCATCCATCACCCAAAGTCCTGATTTTGTTTTCGGATACAGCTTAGTATTAACTTCAAGCTTGCAGCGAATTTATTCCTGAGCCAAGACAAGCTCCTTTGTGTGTTAAGAACGTTGTTTGGATTTAATGAAGAATTTAAAATGAGTACCATCCCTCGGTGCAGAGCTGTAGGGACACGCACCCACTGGCATGGGAATATCTGGAGCTCTGCATTCTGAAATGGTGCACGTGGGTTTGTTTATATGATTAGGAAGGCAAATAAATGAACATGCTAGCACTTTGATCTCAAATTATTTTCATCTTGCAGACACTTGAAGTACATTGAGAACAGCCTTGGGGAAATAGAATATTATCTCTATTACGCACTTGGTGCAACTGAGGCCCCAAAAGGTTAAATGATATGCCAGAGAGGGAATCAGAGAAAGCTGAGCTAGCAACTGCAAAGTTCCTGCCTCCTGGCCCTTGTCACCACACCTCTTCCCACTAGTACTGCGATTTGATTACATCAGCATCAGTGTAACAGTGCTGCTTGATCGTTTCAAACACAAGGGCCCCATGCGCCTATCTGGGGCTGTCTGTCTGACTCTCCCCTTGGAAGTTTCACCTGGTGGGCTGGCTCAGCATTCATGTGGATATCATGAGTACTTCTATGGGATTTATGCTGCCCCTTGGTATTAGCTAATGAGCCTACAGTCAGACTAGCATCAGATGTGAAGCACTCTGCAGCCTTTTCAAATGCAGTGCTCTCTTCCTCAGTGATGGGTACTGGCCCAAATAGCTGCCACAAAAGCGCCTGTTGTTCATGCCGTGTCTGTCTAGAGACGGGGGATAAAAATCTCCTCCAGACACCCAGCACAGGCCAGCATCATTAGTCTGCATCCCTTCTCAGCACTGCTTGGTGATTGTAGTTGCAGCTAAGATCTGATTTAGAGATGGGAAGGGAACAGCATTCACACAGAGCCTCTTCCTCTCCAGGAATACGGCTTGATGCTTTTGCTCGGTTTCCCCCTGTGCCTTACCCCCCAGACGTCCCGCTCCCCCCGTTGCACTGCTCCCACTAGTGCTTCGGAGCTCCTGGCTGACTCCTCCTCAGCAGCTGCTGATTTCTTCTGCCTCTTTAAGGAAAGCTGAATTTCCACCAGACCCAGGTCTTCCAGAAGATGGCATCAGATCTGCACGCCCGCGTGCCCGAGATGGCTCCTGGCGACGTGATGCGCTGCATTAAGTCCTTCGCTTACCTCAAGTGGCTCAACCTACCCCTCTTCGAGGCCTTCGCTCAGGTGAGGAGACTTGAGTGGGGGAAGGAAAGGGGGAAACAGCCATTGTTGGGCCCCTCTGCCTCAGTTTCCCCAGCTGTAAGATAGGGTAACAATGCTGAGATGTATTTGTAAAGTCTAGAAAGTCTGAGCACTATGGTACCAAGCTGATGCCTTGCTCAGTGGTAGCGCACGCAGCTCTTTGACTTGGCTGTAAAAATGGCTCAAATGGCTCTTCTATATCGGAGGTCACCGTGTGGGGCACATCATAGCTGGCTCGCTGCAGACGGCTGCCTGGTGTGGCAGCAGCTAACGCTGAGGGGATCATTGGGGGGAGCCCCGGACTGCTTGGCAACTAACCCCGGCTCAGCTCCAACTAACCTGTCTGTGCCTCCGTTTCCTCATCTGACAGCTGGGGTATTCTGCCTATCTCGGTTTATGCTCACACCCCCGTATCTTTATGCTCCTTCAATATAGTGCTGGATGCTAATACAAAGTCCTTGACAGGTCGATAGGAGCCATTTGGCTTATTTCCGCCCTGCGTCATCAGGGCAGCGCTGTCCGTGGGTTGGATGTTGTAAGCGTCCGTGTCAGTGTTTGCTTTGGAGCAGTTTGGGTCCACACTTACCGCTTTCCCTCTCTGCTTTCCAGTTTACCCTGGACAATGCCGACAGATTCACCATACTGAATCTGTGCAACGTCATCCTGTCTTTCGCCCGCCTGAACTTCCAGCCCAGCTGCAGCGAGAACTTCTATAACATGGTAACGTTTCTCCCCCCCCCCCCCCCGTCACGCCCTCAGGCTACATCAGAACCAGAGCCAGGTCTGCCAAGGCTGCAGATCTCCTGAAGACGTCTGAGCTTGCAGACTTAGGGGTGTCCAGAAGATCTCCAGCTCTGACTTCTGTAGGAAACAGGACAGCCATGCCATAGCCCCGCAGTCACACACCCATTTCCCAGAACACATGTATGATCTACAGTCTGTCCAAACCCGGGGGGCACCGCAGGTCGTCTCGAGTAAGTGCTCACGTTGCTCAGTGAAGTCCTTGGAACTGAGCTCTTGCGAACAGGAAGCAGGGCATCCCAGCAGGGCCTGGCACTCGCTCCTCCTGCTGTACTCGCTCCTCCTGCTGCGTATGTCAGTGTGCCAGGCTCAGTGTTTTCAGTCAAGCATTGACTTGGAGGTCCCACGCTATGGATGATGTGATAGGGTAAAACAATTGTCAGGAAAGGGTTACGGGCAAACCTGCCTGTCATAGGACTGGGCCAGGGATTTAAAGGAAGGGTGTGTCTGACTGGGGACTGAGAGAGGCAAGATCATTAAACCACTCGGTAGCAAAGCTGCTGCCTCAACACAGCCCCTCCTGGCTGGATGTGGCATTGCAGCACCTTCGCCTCAGTTTCCCCCACTGTCCTTTGGCCTGCTCTGGCCACAGGCTTAACTGTCTCTGTACCATCTGCTGAGCTGTCAGATACCAAAGTGACCACTTCCCTGGAGCCAAAGTGCAGAGATGGTCTGAGGTCTGTAGTTCCAGGAGTTGTCCTCAGGTCTGTTCCGCTCCCCCACTCCCTTCCATATTCACTTACCAGCCTCTGGGGCCTCTGCTTGGTCTCCATGGGGCCACTCACCCTTACGGGGTCTCTCCAGGGCCAGGGGGAGGCACAGTGTCAGGGCAGTGCCTGGGACAGCTTGCCTTGCCGCCCCATGCCTGTTGTGTGCATTGATCGAGGGCCCCGGTCTGCAGGGTTGTCACGGACACCAGAATTAGAAGACCTCTCTAAAGAGGCAGTTCATTAAGCCATAAACTACCAACTTTGGCTTATTAAAAATGCGTTAAGGTCTGTTGTAAAGAGGATGCTGACCACCAAAGGCAGGACAAGACGTAAATGGGCTTAATCTGCAACAAGGCAGATACTTTCTCGCTCTGAGGATAGTTAAGCTCTGGACTAACATCCAGGGGAGGTTGTGGAATCCCTGTCAGTAGAGGTTTTGAGAACAGGCTGGACGAACGCCTGTCAGGGGTGGGCTAGTTTACTTGGTCCTGCCTCAGTGCAGAGGGCTGAACTAAATGACCTCTTGAGGTCCCTCCCAGCCCTTCATTTCTGGGAATCTATGAAAGCCTCTGCCTACAAAACCTCAGTATAATGGTAAGAGGCCCTGCAGTGGTGGAGCTGCCTGGCTGCTTGCTGCGGACCCAGAGGGACATCCTGTCAGCACAACTGATCCAGGTGTTCTCAGGAGGATGATGACGCTTGGCACCCCACTGTGGCCGGGGAGGGCATGCAAGGCTTCTCATCCCGGTCATTCCTGGGTGAAGGCCGTGTTCTTCACGCATATGGCTTTGAAGCATCCCACGGTCCTCGGTGCTGTCTGGTCCATGAAAAACGGAGTGATCCGGTTGTAGTGAGTTTGTGGCCTTTCAGAGAGCAGCAAGCGTACAATGCCTCTGTAGTAGCAACCCTACAATAACAAACCCTAGAGAGCATGTACCATTCAGAGAGAGTCTTGCTGGGCAACCCACTTCCACATTTCCGAAGAACCAAAATGAGAAAAATCCCTTGACTGCAAATACCCCGTCTGCTGGGAGAAGTGTTTCTCTAGCTACGATGTCTCTCATTAGCTGTGCTCAGGCCAAGCCACCCAGGTATCGGTCCAGTGGCCTCTGAATTCCTGGCAGAGCTAGGAAGAGCCAGCCCAGGAAACCCATCTGACAGCTTGTGACTTTCCTTCCCCAGGTCCATGAGAAGCTTGGTGACCAACTGGGCAGCCTGAACCCGCACCTGCTGACAGACCTGGTGTGGTCACTGTGCGTGCTGCAGCAGGCGAAAACTCCCTACCTGCAAAGCGTGCTGGCCCCACAGTTTTATAGCCAGCTTCTAGGTAAATGTAGATGTGTCAAGGACGTGGGGTGTGCCTGCATCTGCCAGTTGGGATGGAGAGAGGGGGGGGGCTTTTAAGACATAGGAGATCCTGAGAGCTCAAGGGAATGGGAATATTGCACTTTTGTCCTCCAGGTTGTCAGTTCCCCTCTGGCCCAGGTGACTGTCATTGCCCATCCCATTAGGGGTGAGATGAATGTAGTCTCAGTTCCATTGCCAACGGATGTCATGTCAGAAATCCACCACCAGGTGGCCCCGTTGTAACAGTCTCAGCAGAGAGGTGAAGGATTGACTGAGGGATGGTATCTCAGTCTCCTCTCCCCACAGGCTGGGCCGCATATGGGGAGCTGGCCTCACTGCTGCCTGTTATAACCCCCAGGACAGTCCTAAAGTGGCTGGAAGAGAGTCCTAGGGATTCCACTTCTTTGGGAAGCACATCAAAGCGCTGATGGCTTCTGCACAGCAATAATTCAGCAGCCAGGCCATGGGGCATGGGGCTGTGGCTAACCCAGCAGCACTAGCTCCTGATCTCTGCTGGGCATTCGCGTTTGGGTTTGTGGGTGTGATGGGGAGCGGGGTGGAAGTGACTGTGATGCTCATAGACTTTAAGGTCAGAAGGGACCATTATGATCATCTAGTCTGACCTCCTGCACAATGCAGGCCACAGAATCTCACCGACCCACTTCTGTAACAAACCCCTAACCTATGTCTGAGTTATTGAAGTCCTCAAATCGTGGTTTAAAGACCTCAAGGTGTAGAGAATCCTCCAGCAAGTGACCGTGCCCCACGCTCATGAAAATGAAGCGCCAATAGCACTGGCTTCGGTGTGTCCTCTCCACAGTGATCTGCCAGTGGGCATCTCTGCTGATCTACAGCCCTGGGCTACTCCAGTCCTGGCCCCACATCGCCCTTCTGATGCACTGTATCTGCCCCCCTTGCTGTCCCAGCCCTGGGCACACTGGTGCTGTGTATTTCCTGATGTGGGTAACTCTTCACCAAGAAGTGGTTTGATGCCACCAGCCTTGGATTTTTGACTTGTCCTGGACGCTGGAGTCTGAGCACAGCTCTAGAATGTTAAAAGGCTAGTTTGCTGCTCTGTCCTGCACTCCCCCACCCATTCCCGCTGAATCCTAAAGTCTGGGAAGGACGTATGTGAACAGCAGCTGTCCGGTCCACCCAAGAACTCTGCAGCTTCCCCCTCCCCCTGCAGCCATGTCAAATTCAGTACTTGTCTTCTCCATGGTGGGTACTGGCCCAGCCGGCTGCCACAGCAACACCTGTAGTTCATGGGCCCCATGTCCCGCTCATTGGACCCTGGGGATAAAACCGTGCTACAGACACCCAGCCTCTGAGGTTTGCAAAGCTGCTCTGGTGGGGAGGGAATGAGCTTTGTTCTGCTGGCTCAGCAATCTGAAAGGCCCCAGCCCCTCTTAGCATGAGTACACCACAGAGGGGATTGGCAATGGCCTCTACTTAGAACAGCCGCTTCCGGAGTCTGCCACAGGGGGCGTCTGTCTAGCAGGGTGATGTCCTTTGAGTGATGCTGCCTGTGGGGGCGGGGGGTTCCCGTGTGGTGCTGGCTCTGCTGCTAGAGATGGGCACGCTCCCTCCTGGAGTAACTATGGCCGGGCATGCTCGGGTCTGTGTGCTCACGTCTCTGTAGCACAGAGCTTCTCCTGACGTGGAGACTCATGGGGCAGTGATAACACTTGTGCCATACCAGTGCCACCAAATCTCATCTGGCATGGGGCTCTTACCCCACACGCCTCAAGGACCCTGTGCCGGGCAGAGTGCATGTCCCTTACTCGCGCTCCTGGGGGTTCTCTCTCAAAGCCCGTCTCACAGGCTTGGTGCTGCCAAAGCTGCAACTGCCCAGTTGCTGGAGATCGGGCGCGAGGTGCAGCGGGGGGTAGGTGCCCCTGCTGGGTCACTGAGTGCAGTCCCTGCTGTCGCAGGCAAGCCCCAGCGTATAATCCCACTCGTCACTGTGGGCCCTGCAGGATCGGGTTCCGAGTGGCAGATGTGGGGCTAGAGCCCACCAGCCCTGACTCCTGCTATGAAGTGGACCGAGTTGAACTTCTAGGAGATCTGAGTGGCTGAGCCCTCAGTCCAGGCCCCTCCTCTGGGCCGGGTCTCCATTGCTGCCCTTCTTACCCAACAGCCGACCGGACGCCCAGAGGACAGAACTACAGGCTCAAACTGATGCATATCAACGCTGCCGCCAGGCTGGAGTCCCCGGGCTACCAGGGGCCCTTCCTTCCGCCAGATGCCCTGAGTGCCCCGGAGCCGCCAGGGGACAGGAAGGCCACTCCACTACAGAGCAGCCTGCAGGAGGTGCTGAACGGGGTGGCCAAATACGAGGTTAACAGGCGGTTCAACGTACACACCATTTATGGCTGGCAGCTCGGTGAGTGTGTTCTTGGGACCCGAGCCCAAGGCTGCGGTGACTTCAGTGCTAATGAACTGGGCAGCCGCTGCGTTGTCCAGAGGGCACATGGCGTGTAACTCCTCTCTCCTGACATTCACCTACTGCGTGGCAGTCCTGATGCAGCCCCCCTTCCCCCCCCCCGTTACCCCACTGATCCATCACCTGCTAGTGCACCTTCCTCCTGACCCCCAGCACCCTCTGCTATTCCAATCCTGAGCAGAGACAGCTAATGGTGCCAGATGGTTTTGGCTTGGTGATGGGTACTAAGAGGAGGCCCTCAGTGCACGTGACCTTTCTACCCCCTGCCTACAGGGGCGACAGGCTCTGTCCTGCCGTGCTCCCCAGCTCCATGGCTCGGGATCACTGGTGGTTTGTTAGCAGTGGGTGGAACACACTGTGTCTCAGCCACATGCCTGACTGTCTCGAAGAAGCGACAAGGCACATGGAAAATTGTCTCCCCTCTGGGTCGGCCAGACCAGTCCCTACCTCGGGGAGGAAACGCCCCATCCTCCCGTACCGCTGTGTGAACAGCAGCTGTCAGGTCCACCCAAGAACTCTGCAGCTTCCCCCTCCCCCTGCAGCCATGTCAAATTCAGTACTTGTCTTCTCCATGGTGGGTACTGGCCCAGCCGGCTGCCACAGCAACACCTGTAGTTCATGGGCCCCACGTCCTGCTCATTGGACCCTGGGGATAAAAACATGCTACAAACACCTGCCATGAGCTAGGAGAGGGGCTGCTGGGTGTGGCTGCAGCTCCCCGCCATCCACACAGAGCATAAGACACAGTGGAATGGCCCTGCTGGACCCACTGCCGTTGGCTAGCAAATCAAAGCCAAAATGCAGGTCTGTCCAGGGTAGGTTGGTAGCAAGGCAGGTGTTCGGTGATGGGCTCTGCTGGCTAGTTAGTGTCACCCTCTCACTGGTGAGCCGATGGGCCTAGGCAAGGCTTTGTGCATCGTCAGATCTCCCTGGGGATGTGGCCCGATAGGACGACTGATGCTAATCAGGAGCCAGACAGGACTCAGGAGTCCCTGTGGCTTCCCCTCTCTCCTCTGTAGACGCTGAGATGATGCTGAACAGCGACAATCAGCCTCTCCCCATAAAGGACTTTGCTGCCCCCCACCTGCTCCAGTCAGAAGGGACAAAAACCGCGCCCCATGGCACCAGCAGGTGAGTGCCAGAGATCAGGCCCGGTTGCTACCATGTAGGCCAGGATGAAGGGGTCTAAGTCCGCCCCAGCCCTGTGGGAGTGAGGGGGGGAAGGCTGCTGTGTGCGCGCGCTCAGGATGAGGTGAGATGTTTCTGCGTTTGCAGTAGTGAAAGCAAAACAGGTGCATTAACTCCCTGGCAGCTCCTGGCACAGACCCACTGCCAGCAATGACTGCATCATGACCACTGAAATTCGGGCAAAGGGAGCTGGGGGTGGGAGCAGAGTCTGGGAACATCAGAGCTGCTGGTGCAGAAGCTGCCTGGCTCCTCTGAGTACCCTCCCTACCTCTCCCTCCTCCCTAGAAGTCCCCACAGACACACAGGATACAAGCCAATCGGGATAACCAGCATCTTCATCTGAAAGTTCCCTTACCCAGCCACTGGGAAAGAAGTTCAGCTGGGGATCCTGGGGGGACCCATAGCCCTTTCCCCGGCTCAGGCTGGAATGAGTGTTCCCCCTGGTCATGTCCACACTCAGCCCAAGCAGCTGTGAGCAGAACCACTAGCCTCCCTTGTTAGGGAAGTGGGGGGGGGGGTAGAGGGCGGGGGCTGTATGAGAAGGTGCTGATGCTAATTGGGCAGCGCAGGCTCCCTAGCCAGCAAGGCCCCTTTCTTTCTCCTTATTAACCTGCTTGGGCCTTCAAGGTTTAGCGCCCCAGGGCTCGGCAACAGCATGGATGCTGAGTCGAACTTACGAAGCACTACTCCAGTCAGTAGTGGCTGGCTCGATCTGGGTCTCGTGCCAGGGGGAGCCATGTCCACATCAATCTGCCACTGTAACTGGCCCCTCAACAGAGCCCGTGGGGACTAAACTGCCCTCTTGCATTGTTGCTGGACTTACTCTGTGGTTAAATTATTCTAGCACCTTTCCCCAGCATTCATATTCACTCCCACGTCAAACAAATCACAGGGCTGAGTCATCTCCTGGGCATAGCGCTTGTGGCTATAAATGCTCAGACAAGGGCCCTCTGATCTCCTGCCTCAGGACCTGAACTAATCTCTCCGACCCTGACCCCTGGCATTGCTGCTCCTGACCCCAAACGTGCAGCCCTGAACAACTGTGGTGCTCCTGTTACTGTCCTCTGAAGCGTTCGGTATTGGTGACCGCTGCACGCAGGATAATGGACGCCAGTCGGTGGGCCGGAGGTCTGCTCCAGCATGCCACTGCTTGTGCCCTGTCCGATCCAGAGCAGTCAGCAATCGCAGCTGGGTAGAGCGGCTCCTCTTAGCATTGCTTGTTCCTTCGGAGCAAGTGTCCTGCCTGCTGAGCCCAGGGTACACAGCGCTCTAGGTGGTGAGAGATTTGAGCTTGCGCCTGCTCCTGACTCAGTCAACCCCGTTCCCTCTGTGTGCGTCTCTCTCACAGGATCGCTTTCCTGGGGTGGGAGTTCCCAAACTTCAGCAGCAGAAGCAAGGACCTGCTGGGCCGCTTCGTCATGGCCCGACGACACGTGCAAGCCGCCGGGTTCTTGATCGTGGATGTGAGTAGCCAGCGAGGGCCGATGCCTTCTCCCCCTGCTCCCAATATCAGAGTGAACGGGGGCTCGACCTCCATTCCCCGACAGCTGTCAGACAGCACAGCATGCACCTTAGTGGTGTACGGGAGCCCAATAAACATGGCCGGGAGCCCTTCCAGTCTCCCTCTCCCCTTGGGAGGAATGTGGCCTCGCTCAGTGATCCAAATTCATTGCACAAGTTACCTGAAAGACAGCAGCCGAAACCATCACTGGGCCTGAGGGACTGATCTGAAGGGGGACTATGAGCTGGATACAGAAAAGACCTGGCCTCAGAGCTGGCTACGGGGACAAAGGTTGACAGAATGAGCACGAAGGGGTGGGATTATTTAGGGTGGTGCAGGAGAGGTCAGTCTAATGCAGTGAGATGAGATGAAGGCCAGAACTTCCCGCCAGGGAGATCTGGGGACTAGTTTTCCCAGGCAAACAGGGAGGAGCTGCAAACTGGAGTAGCCAGAGCCCAGTGACTGGGCTGTAGGGAGTCATCCTGCACGTGGTGACTAAGGAAGGGGCTATATGGCCTCGTGGGTCTCTTTCTGTAACTGATATTAAAGTGGTCCCCAGATCAGCAGTAGGGGCCGACATCCAAAGGGGAGCAGCCCTGCTGTTGGTCTGTGCTGCACCTCTGGGGAGATGTGACCGTACCTAGCTCCGTCGAACGCTTTGCCTTGGCCAGTTTTTATCAAATGTCCAATTTAAGGGGCCTTCAAGGGGCCTTTTCCCAGGAAGTGCTGAGCACCCACCCTTGAAGAGTGAAGTCCCTGCAGGGGGTTTCCAGTTGGTCACACAAAAATCACCGTCACTTGAAAGTTACCCCGCTCCCCCCCCACACACACACACACACACACGTTTCCAAGCGGTAGTGGATCTTGGGGACCCCCTGTTCTGAGCAGGTTCAAGGAGGTGCTTTGGCTCAGCTTGGGGGCAGGTGGTTAAAGGGTCCCACATTTTGACTAGAAGGCTCTGCTGCGGAGGTGCTTGCGTGAGGTCCGGCGTGTGTCTCTGGTGCTGGGTGTTCTGCAGCTGCTGTTGGTTTGAAGACACTTTCATAGCCATAATCAACGGTGAGGCTGCCTCTGGCCCCAGCAGCTGGGACTCCATTAATTTCAGTGTAGCGAGAGCGTACGGAGGAGGGGCAGAGCTCTGAGCATACAGCCTTAAACATAGCCTGTCAAGGCAACCAGAGGGATGGGTGGGGCACCCAGTGCTGTCTTCGCCCCTGTGTGCCCAGAGAGATGGTCTGTAGGTCACCTGGGCTCCAGCCCCCGGGGGTCAGCAAACAATCCTCTCGGGGCCACCCATTGTTCTAGACCCCAAAGATGGGAGAGTGGCGGGGACGACAGTGAAGTGAAATGTCAGCCCTGCCTCTTCATGCCCATTGATCCATCTGCTTGCGGACCAGCCATTCATTATTTAGCCTCCTGTGGCTTGTACTGAAGGACGGTGGCTGGCAGCACCCCTCTCTGGAGAGGACAGGGGTAAACTTCCCAGCAAAGAGGTTGGAAGCAGAGGGGCGCTGTTGCTTGCCGTGTTCGAATGAGGCTGAATGCTGGGGCGTTGCCTTTGTAACTCTGGCCGGCAGGGGTTGCTGGGCATCAGCCGTGGGCCTGGGCGTGAGGAAGCTGTTCGGGGATTTGTGTATTGATTGGGCACAGCGGAGGTGCCAGGTGCCTTAGAACTGGGGTCCTGGTCCCTGGCTAGAACATCTAGTCTATAAACCACACTTACCCGAGAGCCCATCAAAATAGCTGGCCCTTGATCAGCCTTGTCTGGGAGCCAGGAACGCCACGGGCCTAACCCTGGCGCTGACCTTCTCTCCCTCGGTGCGGTTGGGCGAGTCGCTGGCTCGCTCCGCTTTGGGCCTTGTTTCCACGTGCGTTTTCAGTCTCCAGTGCAGCTGCACTACTAGTGCAAACCCCAGTGCAGACATACCGCGCTGCTGTCAGCCATGGCCTAATCCGGGACGCTACATCTGCCTCTTATCCAAATGGTGGCTGATAACCCCCCAGGAATCAACGCCTCTGCACAGTGGGACTGCTCCTGTCTCCTGGGCTGTTGTGTGACTTAGCGCGGGGTTTACCATCCTCCAGTGCTATCTGAATACAAGGTATTACTGTGTCTGTGAACCAGACATTAGCCTGTTCCCGCTTTCTCTGCAGACTCGTTCCTGCCCCCCCCCCCCCCCCCCTTGTCAAACCTCCCCAGTTCTGGCTCCCCTGAGCTATATCTAGAGGGGGAATCCGACCAAGCTGTAATGTTTTCTCCCGGTGTAAATGACTAGATCCCTTTCCCAGGGACGGCTCTCGTCCCCACACTTCCAGTGCAGCTGGAGGTGAAAGCTGCTGATCCAAAAGCAGAGACAATAGGATTCTGTTTTTTCAATACCTTTCTACCTCGGTGCCTGTCTGGCCCCAGCACTCGGGTGTCCCGGTGCTCCTCGGTCATTGTTTATTCTCTCTGCCACGGGGGGGGCAGCAAAGCTTATAGAGACAGCGATTTAAGGCCAGAAGGGACCATACTGATCATTGAGTCTGAGCTGCTGCAGAACCCAGGCCAGGGAGTCTCCACCCCAGTGGGCAGCTGAGGCACATGGACTAAGGGACTTGCCCAGGGCTCTGGAAAAGTCTGTGGCACAACCGGGAACTGGAGTCCCAGCCCAGTGCCTTTCCCCACTGCTGCTCCATGGACCGCAGTCCGCAGCCCACACTTGGGAAAGCAGTAAGTGCTGCGGAAGCCAGCACTCTGAGGCTTGTTAGTAACTGCAGCCTCCCTGGGCCCGCCAGCCACCTTCACTTGCTACTAAAGCCAGTACAATAGACCATATCCCAGAGCAAGCAAGTGCAGAGTCAGCTTCAGTTCCAGTTTGTGGCCAATATCTACAGCCTGAGGCAGGACCTGATCTGAAGCTAGTGACAAAATTCCCCCTGACTCTAGCTGTGCTGCCTTGGGGCCCTGGTTTCCTTGATGGATCTATAGACCAGTGACTTACATTCTGCACAGTATGTGTCATCCCCACCTGGCCTTTGGCTACACATTCCACGCGCTCCACGCGGCTGCAAGCTTAAATATCCCTCTTTGCCAAGCATCTCTTCTTTCCTCATTTCTGAATCCGTGTTTTGTCTGCCTCTCACGCCCTGCTTGTGGGGAAGGGATAATAAAGTGGGTGGGTGAAGAGACGAAATAGACCATGCAACATTTGAAATGCCGTGTCTCCAATAAAAAATTAAGCAGTTCCTAATCCTGTGCTCATTAAAGCTCCCGATTCTTCCTGGAGAGTCAGCATCTTAGCTCCTCCGCTTTGGATAGTTGTCTCTCTGATGTTAATTTGGGTGGGGTATTGTATTCATCGCTACTAGCTTTGTAGTGTTGCTGTGCACCCCAGAAGTGGCTGCAGTGATTCCCTATTACCGTTTGCCTATCCATTTAATAATAGTTGGCATTTGGTTGTAGCACTTTGTGCCTCTAAAGTGCTGAAGATTTATAAAGGCCACCTGCAAGTTACCGTTTATACAAACGACTTCAGAGCCTTCAACAGACACAACCTTCAAATGTCAGTGTAAGACGCTGCCCCCACCTGGTGTGGAGAGGTATCTGAAAGGCTCCAGCGTGTCTGATTTGGCAGAGGCTGGCAGCCCCAGAGGCTGGCAGCCCCAGAGGCCCTGCTACCAAACTACTCCGTTAATAAGGCCAGCTGCCAGCAACATTGGTGGAGCTGCCAATGACCTGCCTGCTCGCGCTGCACACTTCCTAAGCTTCTCTTGCACCGTTTTGGCCGGGTCCCGACCAGCAGTAGGCGATGCTCCCATGTGACAGTGATACGGTAACATAGTACCTACACGGGGTAGCCAGGAAATGTCACTTTCAATTAGGGCATTTGCCCTGCAGCCCTGTCAAATTCAGTGCTCACCTCTGCCCTGGTGGGTACTGCCCCGGTCGGCTGCCACAGCAACATCTGTAGTTCATGGGCCCCACATCTCTACCACTGGGTGCTGGGGATAAAAATACGCTACAGCCACCCAGTGCGGGCTGGGAGACAGTATTGATCTTGCTTTGAAATAAGGAAATGTTCCTTCAGCTGCCAGAACCGCGCGGGACTGCCTCACGCGGCAGCTGTTACGGCTGTCTGGTGGCCTGCATGAAAGGAGGTGGGGTGTCTGAGCCCCTTTCCTAGCAAACCCACGTCCGCATTGTAGAAACTACCCGGGACAGCAGCTTCCTCTGTGGCAGTCTTGGCAGAAGGGCCAAGGACAGACTACTCTCCCAGATGGCTGGTGCAGAGCAGAGAGGCTGGACAGAGGCTACCAGTGCACCTGGGTTCTAGTGTCTCCGTCCAACACTCCCCTTATTTTTATTTCTAAGCATTTTTAAAAGCATGTGCTGAAGTGTGTTGCAGCCACGGTGAGTGAGTTTAGCTGGTGCGGCTGCCACCCATTGGAGGGGTCAGATGTGGGGTCACCAGTCCTTGGTGCACTGTCCAGTTATGTGACCGCTGTTGGGATAGGAGATTTTGCAGAGCTGCGGGGTGCTGAGCGCTCTAGATCCTGTCCGCCGGTAGCCCAGGCCAGCCACACAGAAGCTGGTTCCCATCGGGCATTTTGCAGCGCCAGACTGAGGTGGCCAGAGAGCTCTCCCTACCTGGAGTGGGCTGGAGACGCTGGCTGATTGTAACTGCCTCTCAAGGCAGGTTAGGTCCTGCTGGAGTCTCATGCTGAGACTCCCAAGGGCTGTATCTTTGCTCTTGAGGCAGCTAGGGAGGGGGAATCTGTTTTCAGGCTGAGCCTGCCTCCTGTAGCTCCCCCTAGTGCTCTGTGCTAACACCAAACTCCCGGAGGAGAGCCAGGCAGTCTCAGGCCAGCGGGTTTGGGTATGATGGAAGAGTTGTCCCAAGGGCCACTCTGCATCCCTGGCAGTGTCTGGAGGATTCTCTGGCAGGCTTGGGGCTGTGACCCCTTAGACACCCTACTGCAGGGACCACCTTCCTTTTCGGGGCTGGTCAATATCACCTGGCTGATTGCTGATCAGTCCTGCCACTCTCCACCAGGGCCAAGCAACCTGGCTCCCCAGCACTGCCTGGCCCCGAGAGAGATCAGCACGGTTGCCCCAGTGTAAGTCCTGACCCCACTCCCTGCCCTCTTCCGCTGCAGGTCCCCTACTATGAGTTTCTGGAGCTGAAATTGGAGTGGCAGAAGGCAGCCTACCTCAAGGACAAAATGAACAAAGCCATGGGGGCAGAGATGGCTAAGTGATCCCTGCACCTGTCGAACGATGGACTCTAGTGTTCGCATCCGGCATGAGAGAGAGGAGGATTGCCTCAGTCGACCGGAGTGCTGCTGCTGTGAATGGGCGTTGTGCTCCCCAGGGGCGGGGAGGAGGAAGGCAGAGGTGTGGGTAGCGTTGTGTATATAAATATGTATTGGAATAAATTCCCTCTTGTACAGGCCAGTTTGAACAGGGCACCGCTGCCCCACTGCATGTTCACCAGTGAGGGGGCGTGCGTCACAGCCTGCATGCCCAGCTACCTCTCGGGCTGCTCCCCATACATGCAGTGTGCTCATGAAGGGGGTGCATGAGGGTCGCTTTCCAGTCCTTGCACACCAGGAGAGCACAATGGGACCTGGAAGAGCTGTTTAATGAGCTTGCAGGAGGGGCCTGGCGCCATGCGAGCTCCCAGCAAAGGCAAGAGGCTGGTGTGGGTGCTTGTCCCTGGCAGGAGGTGAGCGGGGTTGGTGGGAGCAGCACCACTTCTTGGATCAGAGGCCAAGGGGAGGGACACGCAGACATTGAAGAGCTTCTCTCTTTCCCTTCTGACTGGAGGCTTGTTTGTTTATTCCTGTTCCGCTCGCTGGAGGAGGCTGCCCAGAACCATCTGCCCTCTCAGCGCTGTCTGGGTGACCGTGTAAAATGGAAGCAGAAGCTGCTTGTGGCCTGAGCAGTTCCACTGGTAGCTTCCTTCTACAGCTGGGCTTTCTCCCTTGCTGCTCTCCAGCTCGGGAGGCTTTGGGGGAAGGGGGGGAACACGAGCTCCGACGCAGGCTCTCAGCAGAAGTGAATTTACCTCCTGGGCTGCTGTTAATGGCTTATCCCAGACATTGAGTGTATTACAAGGAGACCTAGAAGCCCCTGGCTGGATTGGAGGCCTATAGCACCTTTCATGTTACGATCTCACGGCTTTATGGACATTAACTACGCCTCCTCTCCCCTGCAGCACAGAGCAGTGAAGTGACTTGCCATGGGTCACTCAGCAAGTCCAGGGCAGGAGCTAGGATTCGAACCCAGGATTCCTAGCCCATTAGCTGCTCTGGTTCCTAATGCGCGCTCACCTGTTGCTCACTAGCAGGGGAGGGCCCTGGAGATCATGAACTGTGCAGGGCGGGCTTCCAGGTGGTACTTTCCCTCACTGGCAGCTCTTGTCAGCCAAGACCGTGGTATCAGGCTGACTTGGGTCGTCTTAACACAGCTGTGACAAGGTCTCTGCCTACCACAGGCTGCTGGCCCCAGGCAGCAGCCATGTGTTTGCGAGCATTGCGGAGGGGATAGGAGCCATCTGCACTTGGGGGCATCAGCATGGCCTGACCCAGTCCACCACAGGGGAGGGAGGCGCTCTTCTCAGCAAGCAGGATCAGGAGCTTTCACTGAACCAGTGTGCCTCAGAAGAATCAGTGCGGCTTCGATACGCCTGCAGCAATGTGTAACTTGGGCTGGCAGATCTCATGCACTGAGCAGGGTCTGGGTGCGTTATTAGTGGGAGATCAGACCTCTAAGGAGGATCCTTCCCTGTTTCCGGTAGTGGCCCAGCACCCGTGGCAGTCATCCCTCTGAGTCGACTCCAGAGGCAGGTTCTCTCTTGTGGATTAAGTGCAAAACCAAGCTCGGGTGGTCATTCAAGATCCCCTGGCACTTTCCACCCGACAGAGCTGTGGCCCCCCCAGTGGCCTGGCCAGATCCCAGGTGCCTTCAGGGATATGTGTAACAGTAAATCTGAGCTGGATCTGAAACTAAGCCAGTGGAGTTGTGTGTGATTGTGGAAAAAATGGGGTTACACGTTAGTGTAGGAGGTAGGGAGCAGCAGCCAGGGGGGTGATTTCTCCCATCTCCCGTATCACAGCTGCTGCAGAACATGTCCTTAGGGATGGGCTCTTCTGAATCCTCATGCTCCAAAGAAATCCCAAACCAGACGCTCTCTCTTTGTAAGGGCTTATATAACCTAGCGCGCTTCCTGGGGTCCGTGGGCTGCTGAGCGTCACTGCCCGGGGCTGTCACTCCAGCTGACTGCACGGCAGCACATCTCCCCTGCGTTCAGATCCAGAATCCTTTCGTTGCTGGAGTGTTGGCTTTGGCGCTGCTCCCTGGGTTGGATCAGCGCCGAGTGTGGGCTGCACGTTCACTCCTGCATGCCCGAAGCACAATAAAGCCCCGTGCGATGGCACGGGGGTCTCGGTGCTGAATGCAGAGTTCCATACCGATATCTCACTGCCAGCCTGCAGCACGAACCGCCTGCCATCCCTGGTGAGCTGGCGGTGCCATAAGAGGAGCCCGGTGTACCAGGCTGCAGTGCCATGGAAGAGTTTGCGGGGACCCTGGGCTCCTGTGAGACCTGGATTGGAAACATTTCCAATGTGCTTGAGATCAGCTGAGCGGAGAGGGATTTGTCCATCTGGACTTGAACGAGCTAATAGGTTCTGTCTGAGCATTTCACCCTTTGAACCTCTATAGACGCCTGCCCCCACTACCGTGAGTTGGGAGCCAGTTCGTGGCATGGACGGCTCTAAACATCCTTCGTGTCCAATCCCAGCGTTGCTGATGGTAACCTCAGCTGCCGACGATGCTCCATGCTTGCCACTGGGCCAGGCTGCCCCGTGGGTGTCTCTCTGGGACCAGTCCAACCCATTGTCATTCGCAGTATAACCAGGCCCAGCTGGGCCTCCTGTCTTCCCCCTCTCTGCTGTGTGCATTGCTCCGTCTGTATGTCAGTCACACACTACATCCCCTGCTGAGGCAGCTGCCTGGATTTTCCCAGCATGCACTGGTACAGACACATGGCGCATCCAGGTGCGGATGCACAATCGTGGTCCAAAAGCGGCTGTACAGAGGCAGCTGGGTTGAGGAGTGATGCACAAACTGGCGTTGCAGTGGCAGCCTCAGGGCTTTGGAGGTGGGTGATGTCCATCCATCAGGGGTCAGTGCAGGGCTGTCCCCGGCAGTCTGCTCCTCCAGGCTTCCTCCAAAATGCCTCAAGCAATGAGGCCGTTGGGATGTGCCCGCCCTCGGGTTGGAAAGTGGATTCAACGAGAGCCCATGAAAGGCCAGTGCAAAGCTAGTGCAGTCAGCCAGTGCCCCCAGCTCTGCGTTCCAGAAGGGACGTGCTTAGCCTGCCATAGCACCCTGGTAGCTAATGAGGGAGTAGCAGGACCTCTTGTTTGGGGGGGTCGGGCAGGAAGGAGGGGGTGGGGGGTTGCTCTGAGGCAATAAGAGGAAAGATGGAGAAACCACAGGGAGGAGATAGGCGTGATTCAGGGACGCGGGGAGCTGCAGGGCTGCTCCAGCCTGGCTGGCTCGCTAAGGGGTGACCTCGTTTAAGAACGCTGAAGGGACGAGACGCTGGCGAGTGTTTGACCACGGGCTGCAAGCACAACTACAGCTAAGGAAGGGATGAGCCCAGACAAGGAATCTATCTAGCAATTCAAACCAGACTGGCCACCCATCCCTACGGGCTTATATGGGTCTCTGTGGGTCGAGGCTTCAGGCCAGCCTGCTGAGCTCAGGGGGAATTGACACCCGCAGAGATCAGTTAAAGGGCCGTTGGGCTGGTTAGATTTGGCCCAGAACGTCCCATTTGTAAATGACCCCTCTGCTCAGTCGAAATCTCTCCCTGGGTTTCTTTTGAAAGCCCCCAGGAAATGGGGCTTTTTCAAATGAAAACAAGCAAACATTCCGCTGACCCTTTTGCCCCCCAAATACCACAGCATGGGAGGTGAACACCAGGCCAAGGAAAGGCCAAGATACAGCAGGGGGCGCCAACCTTCCTCACCAATGCCCACTGCACCTACCCGACGCCAGCAAACGGGAGCCACCGCGGCTCCAGTCACCGCGTTCCACCGGAGTGCTAATGATCATCCTCCATGGTGCTCCCCATCATCCAATGCCACTCTGTGCCCACGGCCCCGGCCCTGGCCCCATCCCTCTTCAGGGACCCTGCTCACAAGAGCCCGTTACCAACAGAAATGGCCTAATTGCTTCAGCTTGGAGTCACAGAGGAGGGTCCAACAGCCTGTGCTGCTTAGTGGCACCAACCGCTGGCCTGGATGCTGCAGGTCTGGCATGGAAGCGACCACGCCTAGGGCTATTTGGCGCCACTCCTGCATTGCAGAGGCCCTGTTAAGAGAGAGGTTGTAAGGGAGCCTAAGAATGATGGCTGGAGCGTTGGGTCCCGCCAGCCTCACTCCAGGGAAGCAGGCGAGCACTGGCCAACACAGCTCCATTTGCTGCAGTTCCAGCATGGGCACAATCACTACACTGCCGAAAGGACCGAGGCTACCGCCAGCCCCAATGGGAGTCAGGAGCCTCGATCCTGAGCTAGATACAACGGTGTAAAACAGACTCGCCCTCCGTGCTCCCTGCCAGTGCTTACACAGAGGAGGCAGCCGGCCAAGTGCAGTGGGTTCACGAGCATGGTAAAGTTGGCCCCTTTCATTGCAACTGAGTCTCCCGCTGCGTTCGTAGCAGCTGGCCCTGCGCTTTCTCAAACGAAAGCCCTGCTAGAAGGAGCTGGTGGCTGGTCATTCCCAGCGCCAATTGCCTTTGAAAGAGGGCGGGAGGCAGAAAAACCAACCCTTTCGTGCCACCTGTCTGTATCCTAAAGCCGCCGTCAAGGGCCCAGACCTGCTTCTCTTCCTGGCCAGCTCACCTGTCACTAGAGAGTGCACAGAGGCGAGCACGCGCCTCCTGTTTATTAAGGCTTTCGATGCAGCCCTTCCCCGGAGGGGGTTCAAATGCTGGTCTTCTCTGACCAGGGGCCCTCTAGAAAGCCAGGCGCTTCCAGAGGAAAAACGGGGCCAGTCCTGGAGGCTCGAGCTGTCTCGTGGCTGGCAATAAAAATTCTGCAGCATCAATTCTACCCCCAGTCACACCTGTTCAGCCCCATGGTCTTGGGATTCTGCCCCTTGCTTTCAGTGCAAGGGGATGACTGAGGATGCTGCTCAGCGGTGCATCTGGCCCTCCCTCGGACTGCCAGAAGCTGGGCCGGGAGGACGGGATGGCCCACTCAATAACTGCCCTGTTCTGTTCGTTCCCTCTGGGGCACGAACTAGGGCCCATTGTGAGCGGCCCAGTGAACCCACCTGGTGCGTGTGCAGCCGGGGTGGAAAGGGCGGAAGGGCTGGTTTGGCTGCACTGAGAAGGGGCCAGGGAACAATGCAGCGACAGCTCTTGTGTGAATCAATGGGCGGCGCAGCACTAGAACAGGGCACGGGGATCACTGGGATCACCATCATATCTGCACACGAGGCCCCTGAGGAAACTGACTCACCCCAGATCACACAGTGAGGCAGTCCAGTGGGGGGCTTCTGGCCCCAGACTTGGCCCACTAAACCACATAGAGAGGAGGAGTGTGGCTCGAGCCGGCAGGTCAGAACTTGGAGCTATGCTGATTTACGCCAGCTGAGGATCTGGCCAGGTGCATTAGAAATTAAGATACAGCAAAGGCCTGTGGATTAGCCTGTTGCACAAGAACAAAAGGGCATGTGACTAAATTCAGCCCGTGTCATGGAAAGGGCTTCGTCTCTCTGTGTTCATCTGTGGAACTCACTGCAGCAGGCTGTTACTGAGGCAAGTGAGGAGTCTAAGATCTCACAGACCTCCCCCTCCCTCAGCTCAGGACTGCAACCCAGCTGTCCCAGAGCTGGGGCCCTGTCTCTCCCTCATTTATCTTCCAGCTGACTGGGTTTGTAAATCATCTGTGCCCCCACCCCCAAGAGCCTCATGGGGCCCCCCAGCGCTTCCTCAATACGCCATCCCATGCCTCGGTTTCCCCATCTGCAATCCGGGTGTAGTGGTGCATGCCCATCTTTGTGATGGGAGATCTCAGGGTGGGAAGAGGCACTGTCCCTGTTGTTATTGTCCCGGAAAAGCAAGGCCTTACACTCAACTCGAGGGCATGGCTCTGTCTGTCTCCGTGGGCACAATCCTACGGATCTGGGTGAAAATCAGAGACTGGAAAAGCCCCATTTCCACTGAAATCAGGCCCTCAGGACACCCATTGGGTGCTGCAGGGGAGGGAGTTTGCTGGTGCCCCCTGCTGCATACTGCCGGCAGCAGCGGCCCAGTTCAGTGCTCATGTAGACTGAGCTCTGTGGCAGACAACTTTTTCAGTGCAAACAGAGGCCAAGCTGGGGGGCTGACTGGAGTTGGGGGGCCAGGAGCCTGGCTGGAGGGGGGGATGGCTGGAGTCCAGAGGGCCAGCTGGGAGCAGGCTGGCTGGAGCTGGGGGTCAGGGGCCCTGCTGGGGCAGGGTCTGGCTGGAGTTGGGGGCCAGGGACCCAGCTGGGGGGGGGCCGGCTGGAACTGGGGGTCAAGGGCCCTGCTGGGGCAGGGTCTGGCTGGAGTTGAGGGGCCAGAGACCCAGCTGGGGGTGGGGCTGGCATTCGACGCCAGGACCTCCTTGCTCCCAGCCCCGTGCTCAGTCCACTAGTCACCACTGCCTTGTGAGAGACCCACGAGCCAGGCCATAGCCAGGGACCCCAAAAGCACCGTCCTCGGCAGGGAGCCGTGCTGGGGAGGGACCTGAGCCCACGCGGCTGGAGCAGTGGCGACCTCACACGGCCCAGGGAAAGCTCCCTGGCTGGACAGCAGGGGCCTTTCCTTTCCAGGCCACAGAGGAGAAAGCCAGCCCATTTGTCACCCCTCTGCTGAGCTTTGGGCCAGGGGGAGGGAGGGGACCCAAGACAAAGCATACCTGTGCACAGGGGCTATCCCCAGCCGTGCCCTGGCCTTTTGCAGAGCCGGAGCTGGGACAGGCACCCCTGAGACAGACCAGCTGGTTTCCAAGTGGTGGGGAAATCCCCGGCTGGTGCAACAGCCTCCAGTGGACCTCCACCCCCCGACCCCCCAGAGCCCCTTTCCATGGGAGGAAGGGCTGGGGGGCGGGGGAAATATCATAAAGATTTCCCATCTTCCCCTCGTTGCTATGTAATCGGCCTGTTGGAAGCCTGATTTCACTTGCTGTCGCCATGGAGACCCAGGGTGAGCGGGGAAGGAAGGTTTCTATGGTTACAGGCTGGGTTGACACCGGGAAGAGCCAGTCCTTTTATTTTCCCTGCTCACGTTCCACACCCACTCCCGGCTGCAACGGACACCTCGGACTGGGGTCAGCCTGTCCAAACTCACCACCCCACAGGCAGTTCGTGCAAGGTGCCTAAGCAGTCCAGGGCCAGCTAGGACTTTGTGGCAACACCAGGGCTTGAACTCCTGTCCTTGTGCTCCCAAAGCACAGAGCCCAGCCCCTTGAGCTAAAGGAGGATCTCCGCTAGCCCTGCAGGGCCTCTCTGTGGAGACAGTCAGCAAGGAAGGCGACGGGGGGTGATGTAGGCACTTGTGCAACAGACAATGGACTGACACCCACCAGACTCATGGTCCACAAGGGCCATGTCAGACAGCAGCTCCCACCGTGCGCTGCGAGGAGGCGGGGCTCAGAGGCTAAGGTGACGGGCGTGGTACCAATAGAGCAGCGGTTCTCAACCTGCCAGAGCTCCTCCCTACTTGGCAATATGGGAAGGGCAGGGGGCGCCCCTGACACCCGTTTGCCATCCCCAGGACCTAGAGGAATGCGGGTAGGTTTGACCCAGTGGCCTAGCGCTGAAAGGCTGCGTGCTCCCTGCGTCCTCGGGGCCGTGTGCAGGGCGGGTGGGGGAGCGGGCGGCCACTGCTCTGCATTGGCCAGCGCAGTCCCTGGGGTCCATCCCTGTCTATCAGTCACTGGAGCACATCCCCGTTCGTCGCCAGCAGGCGCTTTGGGAAGCACTCCAGGCTCTCAGCCCTGACGCCTCTACTGATCCCAGCCACACGCTGGCACCACTCCCCTCGCTCGGAGGCGCTCCCATGACAGCAGGGGCTGGCGGCATTCAGGCTAACGGATAAGGGCCTCCCAGGGAGGTGGACAATGCCAAGCATCCAGCAGGCCCCCAGGGATCGCAGACTTGCCATGGCGGGGAGGTGGCAGTCTCCAGCCCTGGGCGAGGTGGTGAGTGCCACAGCAGCCCACGCGCTCAAGAATGCTCAAGCGCGCAACTGGAGGCGATCTATAAATAAATGAGGCGGGCTCGTGCTTCCATATAGGGCAGCAAATGCCACTCTGGGCTTCTCCTGCCCAGATAACACAGCCCCCGGTGCCCCCAAGCCCGCCCGCCGAGGAACCCACTTCTAATCACACATGGAGCCCACCTCAGCTTGTTGGCGCCGAATGGATCATTACAAATCCCGCACGCCAAGCATGTAGCACAATCCAGGAGACTCCAGGTTGGGCAGGGAACGGGGTGTTATGCCCTACATTGATGATCTGGGCATGGGCACTATCCAGACCCCAGCGATCAAAGGGTTTAGGAGTGGGGGGGCGAGGGGATGTGCCTTTGGAAAGGATCATAGGGCCTGGGTGAACCCCAGGCTGGGTAGTTTCTCTTCCCTGTCCTGCGTACTTTAACTGATTTGCTTCCTTGTTATAAACATGGAAAAGACTCCACCGGCTGTAGCTGCTGACTCATCACCCCGGCCTCCATTGTTATGAATCAGCATTATTACAGTGAGAGATGGGTACACACAGCGCCCCAGGGAACAACCCAAGCAAAGACCCGGGGTCCGATGCTGCACCCACCCACTGGCCATGGGATTTGGCCAGTCACTTCAACAGAAGCCAGATCTGGATGGGAGAAAGAACTGGAGGCGCCTCGTGGAACATAAACCAGAGAAGTGGCCCATGGGCAGGAACCGGGCTGTGTGTAAGAGCCATATTTTGCCCACCCCTGGTCTAGATAATACATTTCCCACTCCTGTTCGGCTCCTGGCCCGCTCCTGCTTGCACTGAGATCCAATAGCAGAGCTCTCCCGGACGACATCGAGCAGTATGGGAGCATCTCTGCCAGCCCCCGAGCGCCCCGCGCTCCCAATGAAATCAGTGGGAGCTGAGCAAGGACACGCATTGCTTCTCAGGGCACACGCCACACCTCCCAGAAGGCAGAGCTGCAGGCTTCTGGATCCGGAATGAGGGACAGGTTCAGTTTCAGCAGCTGATCTAGCAGGTTTGGGGCCCAGTGATTCTGTCTGCAAAATCAGCTGAGCTGGCAAGAAACTGAGCCCCACACTGGCCCCAGAGCCAAAGCCAGGTTCAGATCTAGGAGTCACTCCAAGAAGGGCCTCGGGTCTGAAGTTTCTTAGCCACAATATCCCATCCCATCTCCTAGAACTGGAAGGGACCTTGAAAGGTCATCGAGTCCAGCCCCCTGCCTTCACTAGCAGGACCAAGTACTGATTTTTGCCCCAGATCCCCAAGTGGCCCCCTCAAGGATTGAACTCACAACCCTGGATTTAGCAGGCCAATGCTCAAACCACTGAGCTATCCCTCCCCACCTTTCTGTCTGAGTCCATCTGTCCAACAAACTGCACATGCGTGTGTGTGCGTAAATGTCACACCAGTGAAATGCGGCTGCCTCCACAGCATAGTCAAGAGCAGACCGGTGAGTGTCAGACACTTTGTTCAGCTACACCAGGGCCAATGGCGGGTCTTTCATGGGCTGTGATGGAGGCTTTCATGGCTGTGCAGAATACACAGAACCAAGGGGTTTCAGGTTTAATGTGACGAACGCTCACACCCCCTAAGCCAGGTGGATTTCAGGGCTTGAAGGCTGCTCAGCGCGCTCATCCTTCCCAGGAGAAAGGGTTGAGAGGAGGATCTGAACCTCTGGCTCCGGAGGCAATCCTGATGCAGTGTGTGGAGGAGACACCCGAGAGGCTAACGAGCTGTGGAGGGATGCTCTGAAGGGGGAGGGACCAGGTATCTCCATGAGAGGAGGGGAAATGAGAAGTAACAGGCTTGGCTTGGGCCGCAGGGTAGAGATTACGGGAAACCACGTGGGCCGGAACATCGAACAATGGGGCCATGTTTGTGTACCCAAAATATGGTTCCTTAACTGCACTGGTCTTGTTTCCCCAGCTGTAAAATGGAGCCGATGATATTCTCCTCCTTGGAGAGCTCCTGGGGGCAAGTGCTAAAGAAGAGGGAGGTGATTATTGTGGGGGTGGAAGAGCCAAGCACTCTGGAGAGCTAGCTTCAAATCCCAATTCCGGGGGGCCTCGAGCAAGTCCCTTAGGAGCCTGAATACCTTTGGGGATCTGGGCCTAAGGTCTGGTCCCTGGGGTACCTTAGCTCACATCAGAGGGACGTGAATTCTAGGGTGCACCAGCGTGGTGCACTAACTGGGGCCTGTGTGGATCCCACTGGCGTGCATTAAAAGTTCCCCAATGCACGTTAACGTGGAACTGTTTGGAAATAGGGATTTTTAGTGCCCACCAGCAGGGTCCACACGGGCCAGTTGGCGCGCACTAGAATTTACGCTGCCCCGATGCGGAATATGGCACCATGTAGACAAGCTCTTACTCTCTCTGGGCCTCTGCTGCCCATCTGTAAATGGGGATTCTACTTCCTTTGTCTGGCTCGTCTGTTCAGACTGTGAGCTCTTTGCAGCACGAACGGTCTCTCACTATGAGAATGTGCAGCACCTAGCGCCACGGGACCCCTCTCTCATTGGAGGCCTGCGGGCACTACTCTAACACCATTGCACCAAGGCCCCATGGACTCCCACCGCAGCAAGCTGCTCTTAACTGATGGGAGCCGGGTACTTCGAATGTGTTCTAATCTGGTTCGCAGGCTCAGATGCACGTGCCACATTGGGTGTGTATCGTTAGATGGCAACCGTCCATCTCGATAGACCATGGGGTAAGCGCCAAAGCAGGTCAGTTACCGTGGGTCACGCAGCAGCATCGCAAGTGACTAAAAAGTCCAATTCTTGAGCAGCCATCCTCGCTCCCGATGGTGCAGGGCCAGAAGATGAAACCAGCGCAGCACTGGCGCTTGAGGGCCGCTGCACTTTCCCCTTCACTTCCCTCGCTTCAGCCTCTTGGACGCCCTCCATTGTGGCCCGTTGCCAGATGCCTCTTCCCAGCTTGCTGCCGATGTTGAAAGTTTTCAGATCCCTCCTGCAAATGGCCTTGAACCTCGCTCAGTGGCCTTGGAGCACCCACAGGGTCTCCATACAAGAGATGCTTGGGAATGTAGCCACCATCCGTCCAATGCCGACAAGCGAGCCAACGGTGACATCTGTTTTGGAGAATAGTGAATAAGCGATTCTGTTGTCTCGGATACTTTGTTTTCCCACTTGATATTTAGAATAAGGTGAAGACAATGGGTATGGAAGATATCCTCACGGAGCTGACTGAGGAGATATCTGAGCCATTAGCGATTATCTTTGAAAAGTCATGGAAGATGGAAGAGACTCCAGAGGACTGGAAAAGGGCAAATCTAGTGCCCATCTATAAAAAGGGAAATAAGGACAACCTGGGGAATTACTGACCAGTCAGCTTAACTTCTGTACCCGGAAAGATAATGGAGCAAATAATTAAGCAATCAGTTTGCAAACACCTAGAAGAGAATAAAGTGATAAATAACAGTCAGCATGGATTTGTCAAGAACAAATCGTGTCAAACTAACCTGTTAGCTTTCTTTGACAGGGTAACAAGCCTTGTGGATAGGGGGGAAGCGGTAGACGTGGTATATCTTGCCTTTAGTAAAGCTTTTGATACTCTCTCTCTCATGACCTTCTCATAAACAAACTAAGGAAATACAACCTAGATGGAGCTACTATAAGGTGAGTGCAAAACTGGTAGGAAAACTGTTCCCAGAGAGAAGTTATCAGTGGTTCACAGTCATGCTGGAAGGACATAACGAGTGGGGTCCTGCAGGGATCAGTTCTGGGTCCGGTTCTGTTCAATATCTTCATAAATGATTGAGATAATGGCATAGAGAGTAGGGTACACTTATAAAGTTTGCAGACGATACCAAGCTGGGAGGGGGTTGCAAGTGCTTTGGAGGATCCAATTAAAATTCAAAATGATCTGGACAAGCTGGAGAAATGGTCTGAAGTAAACAGGATGAAATTCAGTAAGGACAAATGCAAAGTACTCCACTTTGGAAGGAACAACCAATTGCACACATACACAATGGGAAATGGCTGCTTAGGAAGGAGTACTGCGGAAAGGGATCTGGGGGTCATAGTGGACCACAAGCTAAATATGAGTCAACAGTGTAACACTGCTGCAAAAAAAGTGAACATCATCTGGGATGTATTAGCAGGAGTATTGTAAGCAAAACACAAGAAGTAATTCTTCTGCTCTACTCCGCGCTGATTAGGCCTCAGCCTGGAGTATTGTGTCCAATTCTGGGCACCACATTTCAGGAAAGATGTGGACAAATTGGAGAAAATCCAGAGAAGAGCAACAAAAATGATGAAAGGCCTAGAAAACATGACCTATGAGGGAAGATTGAAAGAATTGGGTTTGTTTAGTCTGGAGAAGTGAAGACTGAGAGGGGACATGATAACAGTTTTCAAGTACATAAAAGGTTGTTACAAGGAGGAGGGAGAAGAATTGCTCTTGTTAACCTCTGAGGCTAGGACAAGAAGCAAAGGGCTTAAATTGCAGCAAGGGAGGTTTAGGTTGGACATTAGGAACAACTTCCTGTCAGGGTGGTTAAGCACTGGAATAAATTGCCCAGGGAGGTTGTGGAATCTCCATCATTGGAGATTTTTAAGAGCAGGTTGGACAAACACCTGTCAGGGATGGTCTAGATCAGGGGTGGGCAATAATTTTTGTAGGGGGACACTCCAAAAATTTTGGTAAGTCATCACGGGCCGCACATTTCTACTCTATTAATGGAGGGGGTGGGAAGGAGTTTGGGTGCAAGAAGGGGTTCTGACCT
>NW_020664462.1:1503659-1516621 GCF_002925995.2 Terrapene triunguis | reverse complement strand
CAGCCACACACAGCCCCTCCGCCCCCCCTTCCCCACGTTCCAGCCTCTTCCCGGAGCTGCGCAGGGCAGGGCAGGCAGGGAGCCTGCCCTGCTCCCGGTGCACGTCCGGCCGGAGCCGCTCTGGTAGACACAGGGGGAGGGCGGGGGGGCTGCGTGGGGCTCGCGGGCCGCAGAAAATCACCCCGCGGGCCGTGTGTTTGAGACCCCTGAATTAGAGTGATTAAATGAAGACTCGGCACACCTCTTCTGAAAGGTTGCCAATCCCTGAATTGACCAATCTCTTCACCTGGCCTCAAACTGGCTGACACTCAGAGTTCAGCTGCAGCAAAAACAGTGACAATCAGATCAGATCCCTACGATCCTTTACGCAGGACTAGCCCAAGGGTGTTAGTGACACAGGCTAGGGAGTTGGGGTTTGTAAAAGACATTCATTTTCCACCTGACACTGTCCCTTTAAGGTTGATTTTCCGTCTGTTTCACTTGCCCAAAGAACGTACCTTTCTGTGTAAAGGAGAGAGACCAGCCTCAGGGAGCCGCTGGGCACAAAGGCTGCGGGAAAGGGTCCCACCACATTATTCCTAGAGCCATTTCCCCCCCCTCTGCTGTGGGGAGGAAGTGCACCCCATTGCTGAGCCAGCCAGGGTAAAAAACACGGCCGTGCAATAGGACGGCAGCAGACAGAGGTAAGGGGAAAAGACAGGCCCTGCGCACTGGGGAATAGAGTGCAGAGAAACCCAAGCCGGGCTGGAGAGCCTACGGCAGCTGCAGGGCCTGGATGATGCAAAAGATGAGTGAGCCGGTGAAAGCTGCGGGAGAACAATCCCCAAGCCGCTGAGCCGGGGCGGCAGCGTGGGAACGGAGTAGGGGCAGATGCAGCGAGGGCTGGCGAACTCCACCAGGTTAACAGCCCTGGAGAATGAAGCCCTAGACACGGACACAGCCGCTGTGACGGAGGGACCCCTTTCTACAGGGAAGTTCTGACCCCAGGCCAGACCCATCCCTAGGCTGCTGCAGTGCTGGGGTGGGCATGGGTTCGAGCGGTGAGCACCAGGCTTTGGATCAGGCCTTTGGGTCTGGGTGGAGACCCACCCACTCATTACAGCCGTCACATGGTAACGACCTCTCCAGGGCTGGGTTGGAACCAATGCCCTAGCGCAGGGGCTCGCACCCTGGGGGGCATGAAATCGGAGGAGGGCCCTGGCTAGATAGAAGGGAGCAGCAGGGCGGGGGGGGGGTCCCAGTAAGGAAAAGGAGGCCACAGTCTGGAAATGGTTAAGACTCACGGTCCTGGAGGTACCACTACCCACTACGTCTCCAGAGCCCTCCACCCCCCTTTCAGCCCTGACATTAAGATATGTACCCCAGGCTGGGCATATGGGGGGAGATAAGGTTCCAGGCCCCACACGGAAACAGCCCTGGTGTGATTGTCTGGCGAGAATCTGCCCCACCCAGCTCTCCCCACCGGGGTTCCCTGACATCAGGGCAGGCCGCCGGTTACCCCCGTGATGGCATCAGCCCCTCAACTGCAGCAGCCTCTGCTGGGCCCGGGTGGAGCGAAGAGGCAGAACCAATCCTGTCCCTGCTGGCAGAGCGCCGAGCATGGGCCCCGCCCGCCGGAGACATGAGGGTGCAGCGCGAGATCTCTGGTAGGACGGCAGCGCGCGTTGTGCAGGTTAACGGTGCCATCCTCAACACCGTGCTCTCGCCCCACCTCCTGAGACCCCCCTCAACCTGGGGTTGGCCAGCAAAGAGCCCTCCCCCGGGCTGAGAAACCACCTGCCCAGGGGGCATCATCGGGGGCCGTTTGAAGGCTCCTTCTGCACAGCCGGAGGACTAGCAATGGGCCTTGGCGTAACTGCGAACCAGCCCCCACCCCACTCCCTCGGTCTATCAAGAATCAGCCGCCTCTCCTTGCCCACGGCCGGCGCAAGGGCCTGCTCCTCCGCAGCCCAGGCCTCCCTCGCTCTCTGCTCCGTCAGCTCCCCGGCTTTCGCCCAGTCTTGCCTTTGCATTTCCTCCTCTGGCGGCACGTTTTTTAAAGGGACCCCGTCAACGTCAAACATCCCCCTCCTCTCTGGTTCCCGCCCAGCGTGCCAGGCAGCGCCGGAGAGGCCCAGAGCTCGAAGAGACGGGGGGATGGAGGGGGATGCATATTTATTCTGGACAGGTCGCAGCAGTTGGTGGTTTTGTTTCCCCTGCACAATCCTGTGGGTTGGGTGGGTCTTTGACCGTCTTTCGCACAGCCACAGGGGAGAGGGGAAAGTACTGCCAAATGCGGCTGGAAAGCCACAAAAATTGGCCCTGAGGTGCCAGGGGCAGCGCGGCACCTGGGCTAGAGAGGGGCAGGGGCGTGGCTAATGTTTATTCATTTTGAATGAAGGGGGGAAATGGTGAATGATTTGGGGCGGCAGCAATGTAGCCTACAGGGTAGCACGCTAGCTCGGGACCCAGGAAAACTGGGTTCTGTTCAGCCTGTTGAGTGATCCCGGGCAAGTTAGGGCAAAGTTCGGTGCCTCAGTTTCCCCACCTGTAAAATGGGGATAATGGCACTTTGAGAGCTGCTGATGAAAAGCAGCGGGTAAGAGCTATGTATTATTATGTAACCACATGCTTGTATTGCTCTTACCCTCAGCCTCCCTCCTCTACGACCCCCTGTTGTTGCCATATGTGCGCCTTGCTGCTTGGCTTAGAATGAGATCCGGGAGCCCTTGCCTTTAATTGGCTTCCATCTGGGCTAAGCTCGCTCCAGCTCAGGGCCGTAGTAGCTGTAAATTCTGTGGCGCAAGGCCTGTGATTTCCTGGGGGTGTGCTGCAGGGCGTCGTTCGTAAAGGGACCGCTCGGCCCAACAAAAATCACCCTTTGCTCACAGGACTGCGGGCTGGGGGACCAGGGCCCCGATCCTCCACTAGCTTCAATGGGAGCCCGGGGCCTAACTCCCTTGCTGCTGTGGTCAATGGCATCCCAACAGACTGACACACAGGCAGTGGGGAGGGGTGGTGCACGGCTCCATCCTCTCACACCGTGGCAACCCAGTTAACCCCACGATGACCACGCTCCTGCAGCCCCCCAGTCCCGATTGCGGGGCGCCCTTGTCAGAGAAATGCTAGCAATACACTCGTGCTTGAAACTGACTAGATTTTGAGTTCGCAGATCCCAAGGTCTGACCCCCTGTGTCCCACAGGCCAGGGGGAGTCCCCGCAATAATCCTACAGCAGATCTCGCAGCAAATCGTCCAGGCTTGATTTTAAAATGGCCAGCGATGGAGAATCCACCCCCGCCCTTGCTAATGGCACAGGCCAGCTCCTTAACTGGTGTCCATCAGCTCACAAGTCAGTGAAGCGACACCAGTTTACACCAGCTGGGAATTTGCCCCTGAGGCGTTATTAAAGGAGGCAAGCGCTGTTTAGCAGTCAGAGCACGGCACTGGGAGACCGGAGGCCGGGGTGCCGGAATGGGGGGGGGCAGGTCCCCACTTTTACCAGTTGTAAGGCGAGCGACCGGGGGGGGGGAGTGGAGAGGAGCAAGCAGGGGGCAGGGTCTGGGGGGAAGAGGCAGCGAAGGAGCAGGGCCTCGAGGGAAGAAGCGGTACAGGGTCTTGGGGGGCCAGCACAGAGGAGTGGGGCCACAGTTCAGACACCTGTCCCCCCCCCACTTTGGGGGCACTTCTGCCACTCCTGCAGGAGGCCTGAGGTCTCTTTCCAGTTGTGCCACTGACCTGCTGTGTGACCGTGGTCATGTCTCTTCAACGCTGTGTGCCTCAGTTTCCCCCCCCCCCAGTAAAATGAGAATACTGACCCACCTTTGGGAAGCATTTTGAAAGGCGCTGTATGGTGTAAGTGCCAAGTTTCAGTATTAATCATTCAGTCATGACACTTAGGAACGCTGTGACGGCAGGCAGCAGTTTAGCGAACAAGCGCGTGCGGTTTGGTGAGGAGAGGCTCATACTGCAAATGAAATGATCACGGTGTGAAAGAGCCCAAACTGTCACTATAAACTGGAGGCCGTGCCGTTGTTATTTCAGCCGCCAGCGTCACTCTTCTGTACGGGGGCGGCTGTTGCATTGCAACCTCTGGGTGAGTTGCTAAAGGAAAGAGCCGAATGGAGGTAGGGCTGATCCACCAGAACTGGGTCATAGATATCACACCGCCCCTTCCAATGTCTGGCTTCCAGCTCTGGATTGCAGGAGCAGCTGCTGCAGAGGTGGCTGGCTGGGCTGCAGAAGGCAGAGCCTAGCGTCCTGGGAATGACAGCGCTAACAGCTTTACTGAATGCAGCCAGTCTAAACACAGCGTGTGACCCTGCACGCCTGGGGGGGTTGTCGGCAGAGGAGATTGAACCTGGGACCACTCAGCGTCCCGTGTCAGAAAGTCCGAAGGAGTTGAATAGGGATGAAACCCAGTAGGGCCCCATCAAAGCTAAAGAAGGTTCTAAAGAACTTGCTCTACACAGTGGCAGGTTAACGCACGGCCCCCGGGCCCCAGCCAATCTGGCCCCCCTCCCTGGGCTGTGGGAGGCCCAAATGTTCTTCGTGCCCAGGGCCCCAATAAATCTTAATTCACCTCTGTACAAACCTAGCGGGTGAAAGGCCCTGTTGAAGTCAGCGGGAGTTTTGCCATTGATTTCAAACAGGGCTGGGATTCCCCCTGCAGCGTTTAGCAGCCAGCGATCTCTTTGCTCTCGAGTTCTGTTCGCTGGTTTGTCCCTTCTCAAACAGTTCTATGGGGCTTTTCCATAAGGGGCAGCTGGAAGTGGGTCCAGTGCCCCCCAAAGAAGCCAATGAGGAGGGTTTGCACTGTCGAAGATGAAGAGTTGTTCAAATAACATGATGAGTTCACCGGGGTGGCAAAGCCTACGCCAGGGGTAAGCTTATGGGTAAGGATCTGGACTGGAACGCACGAAATCTGGGTTCAGTTCCTGTCTTGGCCGCCAGTTCTCCTGTGTGACCTTAGACAAGTCTCTTTGTGCCTCCTTCCACAGCTGTAAAAGGGGGATTATATGTCTCTGCCCTCCCCAGGGGAGTGGGAGATGCTCTCCTACAATGTGCTAGATAAGGAGAAAAGCCACTGCGAACGCCCGAAGTGAGAGAGGATTGTGGGAAATACATCACGGCCACCGTCTTGGAAAAGCTATGGAGTAATAAGGCATTTTCTGTGACAAGTGACGTGTGAAACCAGGGAAATGGAGACTCATTCCCTTTAACAATAAGGGGTTAGTGCGTGTAGTCCAACAGCATCTAGAGGTGCGTTATACTAGGAGAACACCGGGCACATGGGGCAGTGACAAGACAGCGGACAGACACATAGCCAGGGCCCGCCTCCACCCTGATGCTCGGAATAGACAAAGGCCGTCAAAGGAAGATTTATTAGCCCCATTTTACAGGTGGGGAAGTGTGGAGGGATCTAGGTGCCTAACTCCCATTAAAACCATTGGGAGTTAGGCACCTAAATACCTTTGGATCTGGGACCGACTGACTTGTCCAAGGTCAGGTGGAAACTCTGTGGCAGAATCAGGAATTGAATCCAGGCCTCCTGAGGTCTAGCCCAGCGCATTACCCCAAGCGCACCCTTCCACACGCAGGCAACACCTCCTTCAGGGGATGAAGGCACCAGTTCTGTTCTAGTGTCACTGTGCAGGGTCAATGAGAATCGAAAGAGGACTCCTTGAAGGGCTGGTGCAAGTGAGTGCACCAGTGAACGCGCCATCAGGACGACTCTTGCAAGCGGCCCAGCCTTCAGCAAACCAACAGGAATTGTCTTGTCCTGAACAACGTAGTCAAGGATAGATGCAAGCAGGGCCGGCTCCAGGCAGCAGCTTAGCAAGCAGGTGCTTGGGGTGGCTACTCCGGAGGGGGGCGGCACGTCCAGCTATTCGGCGGAGGGTCCCTCACTCCCGCTTGGAGTGAAGGACCTCCCGCTGAATTGCCGCCGAAGTGCCGCAGATCGCGATCGCAGCTTTTTTTTGGGGGGGGGGGGGGCTGCTTGGAGCGGCAAAAACCCTGGAGCTGGCTCTGGGTGCAAGGTTCCCGTCTCTGATCAAAGGGTCACCAAAGAGCTGTTTCAGTGAGTTTTCCACCTCACCAAGGTGGGTTCAAGAACTGACCGGTGCTTTGGTTCTTGTGGACCTACAATACAATAGCCTGTGGTGTCACGTTCTCATCCAATGGTCATTGGCTCTTCTAGCCATTAACCAGTTTCTCTAGAAGTGGAAGGTTGCCACGTCCTCCAGCAAAGAAGAAACATACCCCATGATCTAGAAAATCATCCCTGTCCAGGAACACAGACATGCTGGTGACAAGTGTAGTGTACCGAAAACTGTGTTAAAATTACAAGCCATTGTATTGTCTTACTTTGTTTCCTGGTCCTGCTTGAAGGCTAGAGGGCTCTGTAGGGAAGCTTGAGATCTGGGTCATCTGCTATCAGTCTGCAGAGCTAGCCTAGAGTAAGGAGGGGTGAGTTGTTCCTCGCTGCTTTAGGGAGCAGCCTGCTTTGTCTCTCTCTGGTTTTGGGATCTTGCATGTTAGGGTTCTGGATTCTAAGAAACAAAGTCATGCTATGTTGCAACCTTCCAGCAAGAGTATTCTATGTTTTTACCTAATGTCTCTGTGTGTACACATGCTGTGAACATAACAAGAAGGGTCTCGCTCTACCATAGGTGTCTAATGTTTCTCTGGGATAGCATGAAGCTAGTAACCATAGCTATTGACATTTGAATGGAAAGCCACACACCGTGGTGAGAAGTATTGCAGCGTACCGAGGCTAAGAAAGACTGACCTCCTGGTTGGATGACAAGGCTCTTGGTCATCAAGCCGGCCACCGTTTGGTGACACTACGGGCTTCTAACCAGAAAGGAACCTCTCTGAAGCAACTCAAGACTACTGGAGAAGTCTAAGAGCTCACCTCTCAAGTCCTGCTCAGTTCAGATGGCCCATCCCACATGTACTGGGAGCTGCAAGCAGCCAAAGGGCATCTCAGTGGGCCCAGTCAGTGGAAGATACCATAATCCATGCTGGGGACCGGCTCTGGGGAGAGTTTTTTCTCACAAAGAGCCTATGGGTCTATCAGAGCAGGAGGTAATGGGGGGATCAGCTGGGTAAAAGTCAGCCACCAAGTACCGGGTTGGGACTTGTACAAGTTGGTACCAAAACAAGGTCTCCCGTAAGCAGTGTGAGGGCTCCACCATCGCTCCCTTCACAGCGAGGTCGGCTTCAGGCGGGTTCTTGCCCAAGGAAGCTGGATGCAGCAGAGCCTGAATTCCAAGAGAGCTTCCAGACGCATTTCCCGCCACATCTGACGTGCACCTGTGAGACGCTGTCAGACTGGTGTAAATTGGGGTAGCTCCGTTGCAGTCAGCAATACTACATTGATTGACAACAGCGGAGGATCTGGCCCCCTTGGCTTCAGTAGAGCCTTGCTGACTGACCCCAGCGGAGGATCTGGCTCCACTGGAGCTTTGCTGACTGACCCCAGCGGAGGACCTGGCCCCGCTGGAGCTTTGCTGACTGACCCCAGCGGAGGATCTGGCCCCGCTGACTGTTTGCTTGCGATTGTGATAATAACGTTGACCGGAATGTTTGCTGTCCGCTCCAGTGCGTTTTGTCTCTGGCTTTTAGTTTTATACCCGATGTCCCCAAACTGTGGCACACGCCCCCCTAAGGGGGCATCGAGGAACATTCGTGGGGGGCGCAATGGGGCCTGGGCCAGCCCCCACAGGGGCAGGAAGGGAGCGCCACCCAGCCCCACTCCATTCTCAGCTCTGCTCTGGCCCCAGTCCTGGCCCCACCCCCAGCCTCAGCCCCCAACTTTGGCCCAGTCACGGCTCCGCACCCAGCCCCGCACCCAGCTGTGGTCCCAGTTTCGGCCCCCCTTTCCCTGTCCACGTAAGACCCTCCCCCCCTGGGAGCCGTGGCCCTGCTCCTGGCCCTGGCTCCAGAGAGGCAGAGGGGCAAGAACAGGGGTAAGGGGCGGGGTGCGATCCTGAAAAGTTGGGGGACCATTGTTTGATATGAATGTCGCTGTGAGTGGATTGAGGCCGGGTCTATCAGAAAGCTTAGCCTCAGCAGTGTGGGTCACAGACTCATCGACTTTAGCCCATCATGAGCATCTAGCCGAGTTACTCCAAAGGAGAGACAGACTCCTCTGGTCATGAACAAACTACTTGGCAATACTGAATAACCAAGGGCTTTGCCTAGGTCCCCACTGCTTCTCTGGGGGCCTGATCTGAAATCTGTGGGTGGCTTCCCACTGCCTTCCCCTGGAGCGCGCCTGCTCCTGGCACTGCAGACCAAGCTGGGCAGTGACAATGGCTGGCATATGGCACACAGACCCCAGTGTGCTGCTTCCATCTGCCTGGCCGGGATGGCCACGCACCAGAACCATGCGCTGCCTGGCAATGCGCCCTGCCTGTTACCACAGCCCCGCCAAGGGGCGTCAGAAAGGAGGAAACCCCCTAACTGAGCCAATGGGAACCATGCTTGCCTGGTATAACTCCCCAGTTGACCTGCTCCACCTAGCCTTGGACTGTGACATGGGGGGAAAAAGGGGCTCTGGGTTTGATACCCCAAAAATCTTACAGTGCCCCCCCAACTTCACCCATGTGTACTTAGCACTCCCCAGGCATTGATCTGACCTCACGGCCACTGTGTTAAATAAGCCGGTGTTATTATCCCCATCACACTGATGGGGAAACTGAGGCAATGCGGTCCCCAACTTCCCCAGTGGGCGTTGGTGATGCCCAGGCCTGTACCCAGTCAACGCCCCTCCCCACTGACTCCCCAAAACATTATCTAACCCTGGAGCCAGGCCCGATTCCCACTCCATTCCCCGGGTATATGGAGGGATCAGCAATGGGAGGGGTTTCCCAGAGGATGGGCCCCTGGCAGGGTGATTGGCGCCGGGGAGGGCCTCTCTGCTGCTGCCCCCGGCCTGGCCTTTGTAATGGAGCGCCCCAGGGAATACGGGGCTACTGCTCCAGGCCTGGCTGGAGGAACCTCCCCCACTTGGCCCTCCATTGCCCTTCTCCCAGGCCCGGGGGTGTCGGCGTGCAGGCCTGTGCCCTCAGGACTGCGTGTGTGTGTGTGCCCGAGCGTGTCCCCAGGGGTAGCCAGCACGTGCGAGCCCCGGGGCTGGCGTGTCATCTCTCAGTGGCTCCACGCAGCCCTCTCGCCTCCGCCGGGCCACGTGCCGAGCCCTCCGGCAGCCACGGGGCCCCGGCCTGCCCCCGGTCCCTCCTGCGCTCAGAGGAGGGGGCCGCGGCGGGGAGCTGCGGTGGCCCAGGCTGATGCAATTACCCTGGAGGGAGGCAGTCGCTGTCTCCTCCGTCTCTCCCTCCATCCCCCCCCGCCCGGCTCTGCAGTGCCTGGCACACACCCTGCTTTCTCTACAGAGAGGCGAGGGGAAGAGAGGAAAAAAAATCCTGCTGACATCATCCAGCATGACAGGGCTCTTCGAGCAGCAGCAGCCCCGGCCCCCCCCTCCCGTGCAGCACTAATGCACTGGCTCTCGAGGACCGCTACGGCGCAGCCTCCAGCCACATCTTGGGGCTGTGGGGGGAGGGAGGGGGGCAGGTCACAGAGCCCATTCTGGGCGGCCGAGCTACCTACGCGCTGTCCTCGCTGATTAGCCGTGGGATTCCTGCCTGGCACGCAGATCGAGAGCGCTGGCTGCAGCCGGAGCCTCGCACGCGCACGTTCCCTCCCCGGCCTTCCCTCTGGATGACAGATCATGCCTGGAGAATCCGCCAAGGCTGAAGGGGCTCTGCTGCAGACGGACCCCGGCGGCCTGCGCCCGGCAGAGGCAGGTGAGTGCGGAGGGGAGCCCTGGCATCTCTCCTGGCGCCGGGAGTTGGCGAAGTGAACGCACGCCCCGCTGGGGAACGGCCGAGAGGTCTGGGGGCTGGGGGGGGGGGGGGTGAAGGGGGTCCCTGACCTGGGTGTGGAAGCAGCTCCCCCCCATCCCCGGCGCAGCCAGAATGGCAAAGAGAAAAGGGGGGTTGGAAGAGGGAGGGAGGGCAGAGGAGAAGGGGCTGGAGGGAGTGGGGAAGATGGTGTGGGACTGGATGGAGGGGGGAAGATGGTGTGGGGCTGGATGGAAGGGGGAAGACAGCGGGGGGCTGGGGGGAGGGGGGGAGACAGCGGGGGGCTGTACCCCAGTGGTGAGGGGCTGGGAGCAAACTGGAGAGTGGCGGAGGAGAGGACGTACCTAGCAGGACGATAACAGAGGGGCTTGTGTTTGTCCTGGGGGAGATCAGAGGGGCTTTAACGTGGCGGGGACCTGGGCCCTTAACACCGACATTAGCAGGCGGCTTGGGGCTGGGGGGGGCCGGTGGAGTTTGCGTTCTGGGGGTCTCTGCTGAGTCGGGTTATGGGGCAGGGGAGGTGGCTGTCATACACATGCCCTTTCTGGGGACACGGGTGGCAATCGGGCCCCAGCCCCTTCCCCGTCTGCTGGGGGAGCTCAGCAGGGACCCAAAGCGCCCTGCGAAGTTAGATCAGAACGCACTGCTCAGCTGTTTGCCATGATGCTCCCCCTCCTCCCCCAAGCCTGGCCGAGCTGTCGGCTGCACTGACCTTCCTGCTGGGCTGAGAACACGGGGGCAGATGTCTCACAGGGCAGCCCTCCGCACCCACGCTCCCCTCCTTAGATCTCCAGGCCCTCGGTATGCCTGTCCTCATTGTACAAAGAGGGAAACCGAGGCACAGAGAGATAGCAAAGTCTGGTCGGCGACAGGGATGGGTCTCACCTGACTCCCAGGCCAGCGCCTGCCCACTCCTCTCCCCTGGCTCCCAGGAGCAATGTAGGCCTGAGGCCAGTATGTGAAGCGAACATGGGGTGGGGCTGGGGGGCGTTTCCCTGTCCTGGGGGGATTCAGCCTCCATCAGATGCTTTCCAGGAGCCTGCGTCCGGCCCCTGGAATACACCAAAGGAATCTCCCAGCCCCCCGGGCTCCCCCTTGCCCCTCCCACCCATTCCCATCTCATTCACCAGTGTCCAGGCCTGGCTTCCTGCTGTGTCCAAGCGTCCAGGACAGCCGCTGAACGGGGTCAGTCAGAGACTGGGCATGTGGGTTTTCCTGTTTGATCCTTCACAGTCCAGTGAGCCTGAAAGTCATTCCCAGCCCTGCTGACTCAGCTGGCATTTCCAGGGCACCTTCCATCCACTGTTCTCAGGCACCCGGCTCCGCCCTGGGAGGTCAGTCAAGATCACTAGCCCCATTTTATAGATAGGGAAACTGAGGCCCCAGGCAGTGCAGTGACCTGCCCACAGTCAGTGACAAGAGACAGGACGAGAACCCAGGAGCTCTGGATTAGTCTGAGGCTGGCACTTGAACCGCTAGCCCATGCTCCCTCGTGCCAGGGCAGCTGTGGCCCTGGGACAAGCTGTGCACTGTGATCCCTCCCTACGCCTTTCCCTGCCCCGATCCCGGTGCTAATAGCACCTGCCCCAGTGCAGTTCAGGGTCCATCATGGAGCCCTCACGCACGCAAAGCCCGCAAGTCACCACTTCCAGACCTGGCCCACATCCTAGAGCAGCAAGTGGCCCGAAGCGGGTGGGGAAGGGAGGGCCTGGGGCCGGATGGCAGAGCTGAGGAGCAGGGGAGAGGTGCTACAGGACTGTACCAGGTGCCTCCTGAAGCCACAGTGCCATGCAGAGCTGGCAGGCGGGAATTCCCTTCCCAGACGCGTCTCCTCTTGTCACAGGCTTGGATAAGAGTCGCCAGCAGTGCCCGCTCCTCAGCTCTCCCTGGTCTCCTTGGAAAGGCCGGCGCGGCGGCACCGGATCCCACTCCTGCCCTGCACATGGGCCTGGGGGACGTTTCCTCACCCCACAGAATGTCCTCGCTGAGCCTGGCTGGGCAGGGGCAGCCCTGGAGGCCTGAGCAGTGCCGTTGTACCTGGACCTGTCAGCTCCCTCCCCTTCCTTGGGGGACCCCCGGGCCATGACGTGTTTGCTCTGGGCCTTGCCCTGCATGGGGCACACACACGCACGTCCCAGCCACGTCCGGGCTGCCAGGACAGCTCCTCCAGGGACAGGGAGGTCAGGACCAGCCAGATCGGCCTGTCCAGTACCGTAAGGGCTACATATCCTCTGTACATGAGGGGGGATTTTTCCCCATTAGCAGGCAGGCAAAGATCAAACCGCTGGGCATAGCCTTGCTCCATAGCCCTCAATGCCACCGCGTGGGGCTGTACTCACCGCTCCCTGATGGGGTGGCTCAGGGGGAGTGTCATCTAGTGGTGAAAGCAGGGGCTCCGGCCTGAGGCTACGTATTGTGTGGAACACAAAGGGCCACACAATCCCTGCCCCAAGGAGCTCCAGGGCCTAACTGGACAGGCAGAGCCCAAAACCCAGCACAGACCAGCACTTTCTATCCCCAGCTCTGTCACCGAGGCTCTGTGGGAGTATAGACACAGCTCTCTCTGTGCCTCAATTTCCCCATCTGTAAAAGGGACAGCACTGACCTGCAGCACGGGGCAGGACGGGGATGAGGGTTAACTAATGCATGTTTGTAAAGTGCTTTGAGACCCCAGGCAGAAAGGGACTAGAGACAGGCACTGGGTTATCATTAGTAAAGTGTGTGTGTGTGTGTGTACACACCAGGATGTGTGTCTCCCGCTGTGTAGTGGGTGTATACAGATGTGCGTGTGTTGTGTCTGTGTATGCATGTGTTTCTCTGCCCATTTGTTGCGTGTGTACAGATCTCTGTGTGTGTGTTTTTGTCTCTGGTTGTGTGGTGGGTGTGTACAGGTGTGTGTGTGTGTGTGTGTGTGTGTGTGTATCTGTCTCTGCCTGTGTGGTGGGTGTGTACAGATGTGCATGTGTCTGTGCGTGCCTCTTTCTCGGCTCTTGTGGTGGGTGTGTACAGCTCTGTGTGTGTGTGTGTTTGTCTCTGCCTGTCTGGTGGGTATGTACAGATCTGTGTGTGTGTGTTTGTCTCTGCTGGTGTGGTATGTGTGTACAGATCT
>NW_020664462.1:1487968-1503649 GCF_002925995.2 Terrapene triunguis | reverse complement strand
GAAGAGCTATAATAACATAACTAACCTCCGCTTAACTGAGAGAAGGCACCATTGCATGAAGGCACCAGAGCCTGGATGTGAAACTGACAAGAAACAAACATGAAACTGACTAGCCTAGTTTCATTGTCCCAGCTGGGAGAAATTCCTTTTTACTTCAACAATCTCATGTTATTTGCAACATAGATAAGGAAATGGGCTTTTAACTATGTGGAGCCCAATGCTGCAACCTTTTCTCACCAGATTAATACCCATGCAAGTAGTCCCCTGGCCTCAGCAGGGCCACGCACATCAGGATTACTTGCAATAGAAAGGGTTTGCAGGGCCCGGAGTTTTCACCTGACAGTGCCTCTTTAAAGGAGAAAAAACAAACCTGCCACTTTTTCTGCTGAACAACAATCATCATTTTAAACAACCAGCAGCATAATAGCTTCTATTTTTTATGGATCCTAAAAAAAAAAAAAGTGTTTTCTTTGCTGGATTTGCAACAAAAGCAACTAACTACCATCACAACCCCCATCCCAGAGCAGTGCTGACTCCAACATCAGGCGACATGGCTGGTGCTACAGAGACAAAGAGTGGCCATTGCATAGAGAGACAGATTTTAAGGCCATCTGATAATCTAGCCTGATCTTCTGTATCCCACAGGCCACAGACCTTCACCCTGTCACTCCCGCATCGAGCCCAATCCCTTGGGGTTGAATTAGAGCGTGTCTTTTAAAGATCCCCACTCTTGATTTAAAGACCCCCATCCCCAAACCTTAATGCACTCCAAGATACCATTGAAGGGGGAAATGTTGTTAAACCCCAACAGCTGTGTTCAATGTTAAATGATCTCAAAACAGGAGCGATCTTTGTCCCACCCCCTTTCCAGCCTCATAGGAAAAAAAACACAGAGTTTGCCCAAGAATAACACGTAACCCACTGGTCTGAGTGTGTTACATGTCGCCCGCTCTCTACCTGAGCCACACAGAAGGTGAGGCTGTTTTCTCTCTCAGCCGGAGAGCTCAGCTCTTTAGCTCACGGTATAGCAAGCAACTCGTGGTCCCTAGCTTTGCGGAAGGCCCCCGTTGCTACCCCTGATGGTGGCCAGCCTCTAAAATCAGCCTGGTTAAGATTGTCACTAAATTGGACAAAAATCCACGGAAGAATTTTCAAAACAAATGGCCTCTAAAAGCGTCTGTGATATTGTTGGTTGTTTCCCCCTTGGCAGAGGATGCTCGAAAGGCCCTGGGGCACTCAAAATAGATACACATATCGCTCTTCATTCTCAAGTACATTACAAGCTGCATGTACAATAGGTTGCCATCGTTTCACTCTCTGCTGAGATGCAGCCACCTCTAAGGTGGAGGACACCATTCCAAACAGTACTTAGGAGACTAGAGGGGAAGCTAACTGGCCGGGGAATTACTCCTTTTGCTCAGGCAGTAGCAGCTCACCTGTTCAGCCCTGACAAGCCCAGCTTCCAGCCCCTCTGATGGCTGAAGTAGGATCAGCTATATTTATAGAAGGATGTTACAGCAAATCCCTGTGGTGTTGTGACAGGCATTGAGGGCTCGGCCCTGACCAGGCATAGCACAGGGATCGTGGTTGTAAGGTCTCAGCTGACAGATCTAGTAACCATTCCATGGCTGAAGAAGAGTTTATGGCCATGATCAGGAGTAGAACTCAGGACCTTCGGCTCCAGACTCACAGGCATAGGTGCCGACTCCATGGGTGCTCCAGGGCTCAAGCACCCACAGAAAAAAATAGTGGGGGCTCAGCACCCACCAGCCATAGCTGTTGGGTGGGGCCGCAGATCAGCTGTTTGGCAGCTCACGGGAGGCACTTGTGGGAGGGTGGAAAGCAGTGAACGGTGGGCAGGCGGGGGGGCCTTGGGGGAGGGAACAGAGTCGGGGCGGGAAGAGATGGCATGAGAGTGGGGCCTCAGGGCAAGGGGGGCTGGGGGCAGGGCACGGATGGAGCACCCACAGGGAAAAATAAACATCAGTGCCTGTGCCCACAGGCCCCTAGCAATCTGAGCTAAAAGAGAACCTCTGATAGCTGCCACAGTATCATGATTTGTGTGGCCCGCAGAGGGCAGCCTGCTCATTGGCACTAGTGAGCCTGCCTCTCCAGCGAGGAGAGAGGGCACTGGTACGATTACAGCCAGCGGGCACACCTCTCTCTCGTCCACAGGGACGAAGGCGCGAGTGCCTTCTCCCAGGATTTGAGTCTCCTGCACCCTCTCCTGGGAGGGAGTCCCTTTCCGCCCAGCCTTGCGCTGGGTGAAGCCTCATTTACGCCCCATATGGTGCTAGGGATGGCACAAAGCAGGCCTCTGGATCTAACCCCCCTTGGGGGAATTCAGAGCTGGCCCCCACTTTGCAGCGCAGGCCCATCGCTACTGGCTGCCAGCATCGGGGAGAGGCTCCTGAGCAGACGTGGCAGTGCCTATGCAGCAGGGGAACGGCTGTGCGGGAGCAAGGAGAGAGTGCTCCAGTTCTGCTCAGAGCTAGGCGCCTTCATGAAGCAAAGGCTGCTTTTCACCGCAGGCAGGAAGGGCAGGGGAAGTGCTGAGGGGAGGGGGAGAAAATCTCCTCAGCCCTCCCCAAACCGCCCCGCTAGCTTACTGTGGAAATCTTGTACCCTAGCCCGGGAGCCAGGCATTGGAAATATCGCCTCGGCGTCTTCCCGAGAGCTCAGCTCACTAACGAACCTACTCGGCCTTCCCACACAGCTCGGCCAATGCAGCCGTGTCCTGACTGGCAGCCCCCCAGCTAGTGCACAGCTGGGTTTCACCGCGTCTTCCCCAGCGAGCGGACAGGAGAGGGGAAAAGGCTGAAGGAGCAGCTCTTCTTCTGTTCCGCTTCAGCTTTTTCACTTTGCATCTGGGGACAGCTTGATGGGGGCCCAGGCTCCTCTGAGCCTTGGCCTCTTGTCGGGATACCCTCCCTTTTTCGCTAACATCCCTGGGGGGTGAATTCAGGGCGGGTGGAGGTGCCAGGCTGCCTGTCCTGGAGCTCTCTCATTAGCCACAGAGCTGGGGCAGCACAGACAGCAGCCGGGCTCGCTTCCCCCACACACCACCCCCGGTCCAGGTGTCTCAATCCAGGGGATCATCTCCGAGGAGAGTGGGGTTCAGTCTCCATGGCCCAGCCAGTCCGTGGCCTCTCTGCCAGCAAAGGGGCCGGTTTGGGGGGTATCACAAGGGCTCAGGCGAATAGGGAGGTTTGTCTAAAGCTGTTCGCAATGTAAAGCCAAGTTGAGGCCTTTCCCCATCATGGTTTTGCCCTTATTAAAAATGGCCTCCATTTCCCACTGTTCCCAACAGGACTGAAGCAACACGTTGCCCTCAGCCAAGATGGCCACCATCCTTGCCTCTCCCCCTCCCCCCATGAAAAGATGGCTGCCGTCTCCCATTGTCGTCAGTGGGCGGGAAGCCGAGCTGCCCTCAGTGGAGATGGCCACTGCCCATGGCCTTGTGTGACAGGCAGGAGGCAGTGAGGGGCCAGAGCGGCGTGGAGGTGCATGAACTGCTCGAGGGAGACGGGGGCACTGAAGAAAGGGTGGGAGCAGTAGGGAGGGCAACTGAGGGGCAGGGCAATGCGGGGAGGAGAAGGGAGACGGAGCGAGCATCGGGGAATGTGGGGAGCAGGATGGAGGCTGGGGAGAGGGGCCATGGAGTGTGGGAGGAGGTCACCAGATCTATGCCCTGGCACGGGAAAATAGCGAGCAGCCCAGAGGGGAGAGATGGGTAGTAAGGAGGAGCCAGCACGGAGCCCAGCTGGGTCTGCCATCGCTGCACTGATTCTGCAGGGCGCAGTCTGGGATGGGCCTGGTTGTTCCCCCCCTCAACTCGAGTGAAGGGGACCCAGACCCGGCAGGAACTGGGTAGGGGTGGGAGCAGCACCTCCCAAGCATGTCGCCCTGGTTCCCTGGAAGCCTCTCCCAGCACAGCAGAGGGGCTGAGCTTGTGGATGGGCCCAGAGTCTAGGACCAGGCTCTCCGGGGCACGCTCCCCTCCTACCAGCCAGGCTCCGGCTATGCAAGCTGATAGGTGCAGTGCGCAGCCGTACACCCCACTCACTCCGCGAGGAGCTCTGTCCTCCTCTACGGGTGGCTGGTTCGCAGACCGAGGATGGGCCCTGGAGCTCAGGAACCAGCGGCTCACTTGTCAAGATCCAGAGGCCCCAGGTCCGATCCCCAGCGACCCAGCCGGGGACACAGCGTTCGGTGGGGTCAGTAAAGTTCCAAGCAGCGTTAACTCCTGCATTGGGCTGGAGGACAGGGGTGGCCAGCCCTCCACAGCAGCCCCTCTGCCAGGTTCCCCCCGTGTCTGCAGGGTTCATGCCCCCTCAAAAGCTGAACCTGACAGGGCTCCCCATGCCCTCCATCCCTGCTGCTGGCCCTTGGTTACTAAAGTCCAGGCAGCTGTTCCCACCGAGCCCTCGCACCCTAGGGGAAGGGAGCCAGGGGATGTCATGTTCGTACCTCAGATTATAGCTGCACAGGGGGCCTCAGGGATGGTGAACGGGAGTAAGGCCAGGCTCCTCCAGCTTTTACACCACTGAAGGGTGCAGTTACACCAGAGGGGGATTTGACCCGCAGACTGACTCGTGAGTCAGCAGCTGCAGACAGGCTAGGGTGTGATCCCTCTAACAGCAGGCTGATGGGTCCAAAGGCAGGCCAGGCACCAGGCTGGGACACAGGCAACTGGGGGTCACATCCAGGCTGCGGCGCTGCGGGTGAGTCACTTTGTGCCTCAGTTCCCTCCCCCTGAAAAGGGAATCAGGATAAGCCTGCATCTGTCTTGACCAGCCCTTTGGAACAGGGGGTGCTGACCTCAGCTGGAGTCTTGGAGGCCAAGACAGGCACTAACCTGGCTGAAGGGGTAGTCAGGCTGTAAGTTACACTGTGGGCCGGGCGAGTTCTGTTTACCCAGAATCATTTGGGGTTTAGTTCTCCATTGGAACTGGTTCCCAACAGCCACCGCGTGGTGCGTGATGTGCTCTTTCCGGGGGTGCTGGAACGGGGGGGCAGGGGGCCATGGCCCCTCACTTTTAAAAGGGGGAGGGCTAGGCCCCGTGCTGTTTACTGGCCGTAAGGGCGAGCGACAGCGGGAGGGGGCGGAGAGGAGCGAGTGGAGGGCGAGGTCTTAGGGGAGAGAGGCGGCGCAGGAATGGGGTCTTGGGGGAAGGGGTGGTGCAAGGGCGAGGGCTTGGGGGGAAGGGGTGTGCGGGAGAGTGCCTCACAGGGGAGGGGCAACGCAGGGGGGCGAGACCACAGTTCGGGTGCCTGTGCCCCCCCCCCCCACTTTTAGGGTGCTGCCACCGCTCCTGGCTCTGTCTCTCCCCATCTGCCCAGGGGCCATGTCGGCAGTGGAAAGGAATGGCCATGCTGATGGGGTGAGCATGGGGTGACCCAGTGGTCAGCTAGCTTGGGGCAGGGAGTCGTGCTGGGTTAGCAGGGCTCAGAGCTAGGGTACAAAGGGGCCTGGCTGCTCCACTTGCTCACAGCAGCGTAAACTAGCTCTCCTCTCCACCTGCTTTCGCTTTAGGGGCCTGGAGCAGATAAGAAGTTGGGTGGGAAAGTTTCTCCACGTAGCTCTGCTGACGCCCCTCAATCCTGACCCGCAGCCCCCTCTGCTTTCCAGACTTGGCCCCTTGCAGCCCACTCACCTCACCCCTGAACCTCACCTTACACCGCTGAGTCTCCTCCCAGCCAGCTGCCCTGCGTGGTGGCTGTGAGACGTGCAGAGCTCGCCATCCTGGATCGGAGACAACCTCCGTCTCAGCCCGCCCACTCCAAGCAGCACGGGGCCTATCTAGAGGGGGACGTCTCTAAAGGGGATCAAAGCTGCTGCAGAAAGTGGGGCTGGCTGTTCGGGGGGCTGCTCTGCCCTCTAAGTCAGTACTGAGCCACTGCTCCAGCCCAATGGAGGGGGACGCTGCGCTGCTGAGATTGAAAACTAAGCGCCCGCATCCCGCTGTGAGCACAATACATTCCGCGGTGAAACGTGCGCAAGTTAGGGTGAATCCAGCAGGCCTTTACATCCTGCTTCCCTAACCTCCTGCGGCGGGTTCAGCTGGCTACAATATTCCTCTTCACTTCCTGTCCTAAACACTGTCGTGCACAGCGTGGTTCTGAGCCGCTGAAACCCACTGCTGTGTGGGGCACAACCTTTCACGCTTGCTGGCTGTGGGCTTTGGGCCGCTGTGGCTTGCCGGGCCTCCCTGAAAGAACAGTCCCCAGGCCACAGCTTTGTAAAGCCGCCGTTCAGGCTGAGAGAAGATAGTAATTTAAGGGTGAATGAACCTTACAGGGCCGTGGGGTTATTGAACGGCAAACAGCCCCACACCTGGGCACTCCAGGAGGTCGGAGCAGACTGGAAAGAAACCCACCCAGGTGGAAGAGTCCGTGGTTAAGGCACTCGATTGGGATCCAGGAGATCTAGCTTCTAGTTCTTCTTTCTGCCACTTGGCAAGTCACTTCATCGGGCTGGGCCTCCGTTCTCCAGCCATCCATTGGAGCTATTGAGCCTTCTTTCCCCCAGCTGTTGTCCATGGAGGCTGGAGGCTTGGCGGGCCAGGGCCTGTCTCTCGCTATGTATTTGAGCCCAGCACCATGGGGCCTTGGCCTCAGGTGCATGCGTAGGCTCGCATGTAATAGACATAACACTACAAGCTAAGGCACCCCATCAGCCCTAACATCTCCCCTTCCCCTGGCCCTCATCCTGCAGCCCCAGCCCCCCTGCGGGCCAGCTGCCGTCATGGGGCCCAGAGGCTAATCAGCTGCCTTGGCCCATCCAGCCTTTTACCAACACTCACCTCGAGACAGGAACGACAGAGGCAGTCGGGGGTGAACCTTCGCAGTCCATAGCCAGGCTCAGGTGTCCTTCAACCTGGCAGCTCCCCATGGCAATGGCCAACAGAGCCCATATGGCTTTGCAGCTTGGCTTGGCTTGAGGGCATCGTAACCTAATCCTCTTAGCAGCCTGCTTTCCTCTGCTGCAGACCAGGGAGAGGCTCTTTTACCGGCCAGCGAAACGCAAGGTCCAGACAGAACAGAGGGTTTGCGCTCCCTGCCTGAGGTGTGGGCAGAAAGTGACACCCCGAGTCCCCACCTGGCTGGGGAACAACCCCCCAAGCCACCCCCAGGGAAGCGAACCCAGCAGCCTGCCCTCGATAATAATAATTAGCATGTAACGTCTCCCAAGCGCTTTGGGAACATTAGCTAATGAATCCTCCCGCCCTGCCTGCTTTGGATTATCCACCTCCTCCCTGAGCAGATGGGGGGAGACAGAGGCCCTGAGAGCAGGTGAGCGTCTGGCTACGGAGGGGGCTAATTTACTGGCTCCTTCCTTGGGGAGAAAGCGAACTGCTGGCCTGGTGGATTCCCAAGGACACGGAGCCGTGGTTACTAGCGCGAGAGGAGGGCACCACTGGGCATTGCACTGCTGCAGCCATTGCTCCGAGCACGCTCCTGCAAGGTGCACGGCGCTGTACGCCTTACGTACGCATCCCGGCCTCTCCCTGCTCCGTGCCGGGCAGGCTGCCATGAGCTCTTCGAGCGGCTGCTCCACGCTCGATCACGCTAACGTCACTACGGGGAAAACACTGACAGCCAGGCCAGATTTAGCTGAGACCTAATTGCTTCAATTGACGGCAGATGGTCCCCAGGGCAGGACGCTGCCTTGAGTGGCTCGTGGAACGCGGGCCCAGCGGCGGAGCATGGGTTAGCTCAGCCCTAGAGATGGTCTCTCAGGCGGGGTGGGGGATTAGCTAGTTCATTGCGTGCTTTAGACCTGGTGCAGTGGGTAGTGCACTGGACTACGACATGAACTCGAGCCTTAGTTCTGCCACTAATGACTTGGGCCTGGTCTACACTAGGACTTTAATTCGGATTTAGCTGCCTTAATCCAAATTAACCCTTCACCCGTCCACACTACAGAGCCAGTTAATTCGAATTAAAGGGCCCTTTAAATCGATTTCTGTACTCCACCTCGACGAACGGAGTAGAGCCTAAATCGATTTTGTTAATTCGAATTAGGGTTAGTGTGGACGCACACCATCGAATTACTGTGTTTAAGTTAATGGGGTAGTGTGGCCGCACACCACCGAATTAATGTGGTTTAAAACCGAATTAAGGTGCTTAGTGTGGCCGCGCACAATCGAATTTATACAACCTGTTTCCCAAATTCGAATTATCTAAATTCGGATTAATCCTGTAGTGTAGACATACCCTTGGGTGACCATGGGCAGGTCACTTCCGCGTTCTCTGCCTCAGTTTGCCCATCTGTCGAACGGGGAGCATGACGCCGCCCTCCTTTGTAAAGCGCTTTGAGAACTGGCAATACAAATAATCAGGGTGGCGCGAGCTGGGATTACGGTTATTCCTATGCTGCTGCACCGGCCCCGTCTTTCTTTCGGCTGATCCGTTTGTTCCCGTTTCTCTAGCTAGTGTCCTGTGAGAAGAGAAAGGCAGGATCAACTTGTTTCTACATTCTGGGGCCTCATGGAATGGTGGCAAGCCCACCTGCCCAGCCCAGCCAGCTTGGGCTCTCCAGAGGGGCCCCCTTATTTCATAACCCTGCCCCCCAAACCATCCATGGCTTTCGGGCCCTAAAACAACCCCCCGTTCGGTGCCTCTGACCCCAGGATTTTCTAGATTCCAAGGCCAGAAGGGACCATTGTGATCATCTGGTCTGACCTCCTGCATAGCCCAGGCCAAAGAACTGGCCCCAGATAATTCCTAGAGCAGATCTAGGGTCTGCTGCCCTGATTGTCTCACCCCCAGCAGCTTGGAGAGCCCCCATATCTGAACAGACCCCACATTTCCTGGCACCACTTTCCCTGCTTCTCCCAGAAACAGGCTCATGATCATCAGGCCCCACTGCCTGGCTCCAGCCCAGCCATATCTGGCCTAGATCTGCTTCTGCTTATTCCCCAGTTCCTGGGCAAGGTATAGAGTGTCTGAGTGGGCGGCCATGGCTCGGCAGACAGGACGCCGGCAGCAGGTGCAGCTCTGGCATTGCCCTGCGTCCTGCACAGCTGGGATCATGTGACAGGCTCCAGGCTGGAGTCATCCTCGCTCAGGGCTTGGTTAACGGCAGAGTCGAGGTGACCCCCCACCCCAGGCTGTAGGAGGGAGGAGAGGGGAGCCCCGGCTCGGCCCTGTCGTACCAGGAAAGGAGGTGGTGGTGTTTGGCTGCTCACTACCTGGCCTAGAGAAATGAGCGTGGGGCTGGGAGCTAGCAATCCCCAAGCACTAATCCCACCTCTGTCACTTACTGCCCTTAATAGCTTGAACAGCTAGAGCACGTCAGCATTTCATTCTGACCCCTGACGAAGGGCAGCAGCACCGTGACTAGGGCTGGGACAGGATCTAGCTACATTCAGGGAGGTGACACTACCATTACCTGCACACAGCCCCAGGCAGGCGGTTGGCAGGACCCCGCTTTTGTGTGAGAGGAAGCAGGGTTTTGTGGTTACAGAAAAGGACTCGGAATCTAGAGCTTTGGAATCTATTCCTGACTCTGCCACTGACTCCCTAGGTGACCTTGGGCAACTCACTGCCCCTCTCTGCCTCAGTTTCCCCATCTGCAAAATGGGGATAACGATACTGCCCGACCTCACTGGCGTTCGAGAGGCTGAGCTGACTAATGTGTGTCACCTGCTCTGGTTCTCTGGCGACGGTTGCTATGGTGAGATCTGTTGATGGAAGGTGTTATGGAAATGCAAAGCCAAGGCCTAGCCATCCCCGCTCCCACCTTCCTAGTATTTATCCCTGGGCTGGAAAGCCTGCAGCCATTTTAACCCTTCCCCTTCCACAGCAAGCAGGCTTGCTAGTGCTGAAGACCTCTTAAGCCCCCCATACCCCATGGCTCAGGCTGCGTACATGCTGCTGTGGAAACCAGAGGCCAGGTGGTTTGAAATGTTGCATCATCAGGTGCAATGCCATAGCAACAGAGTCTAAGAAATCCTTAGCAGCCCAGGTACCGACCAGTGCTGTGCCATGCTCGTCATAGGCACCTCTCTCTGATTCGTGGAGGATGCCAGGGATACGAGGACAGAGTTACATTGATTTGGGTACCTTAGCCCTGCATTCACCTCACGTTGAATGGGCCAGCTTTCAGCCTGTGTTTCTTTAAACCACATTCACATTTTCCCTGTAAGTCACTGCAATATATTTACTGCCTTCACCCCAGCCTCCGTGTTTTGCCTGGCAATGTGTGTTACATAAAGTGCTGTATAAACCTGATCCAAAGTGAACCCTGGGCTACAGCCCGAGCAGATAGTTCAGCGATAGGCACAGTACAAAAAAATCTAGGCAGAACAGAACAGGAGTTTGCTTTCCGAAATGTGCCATGCTCCCAAGACCCATTACGGGGTGACCTTGGACAGGTCATGGCCCCTCTCTGTGCCTCAGTTTCCCCATCTGTATAATGGGGATAATGATACTGCCTTCCTTTGTAAAGCGCTTTGAGATCTACTGATGAGGAGGAAGGCAGTAGCTGAATGACAACATGCAGCCATGTCCTACTATAATTTAGGTCAGAATAACTGAACCAATAAAAACCACAGGGGAATTTATGGAGGCAGCATGTAGGTACCCAAGTTGGAACAGAGGAAATAAGTTGGCAGGATGCCCTTAACTAGTCCCCTTTGTAAACTCTGTGGCACTGGTATGGTAAATATGAATGGCAGAGGAAAACCTGACCCTTGTGGCTGTTAAGGTTGACAAACACATCAGCTCAAATACTGGCTGGAAAGATGCGACGGAGCTCTGAATGCACAAAGCTAACAGGGATAAAGGCAGGTGAGGGGTGTCTCCGTAGGATTTCCCAAGCTACAGAGCCAGGTCACTGGCTAAGGTGTTACAGCTTCATTCTTCTCTCCCCTACATCAGATAACCCAGAGTTTAAGCAAAGCCTTGACCTGGGGCCAATCTGGCCAGGACAAAGGGAGCTTAGGACTGGGCCCAGCTGTAGGTTCAAATCCTCAGCGAACCAGGTGGATGATGCTGGTTGGAAAGGGGCCGTTTCTCCTGTTTGCCTAGTTTGAGGCCAGGCGTATAGATTCACCGATCCCTTCGCTCGGCCCGTTGCGCCGACAAACAGCGTGGGGAAGTGGGCAGCAACTTAGCTGGAAGCTCATACAGCAATGGGCCAAATTCCAGCCTGAGGTAAGCAGGGGCAGGCTCCGGGCTAAGCCCGTCGGCGTGAGCTGCGATCCTTTTGCAAACCCATCCCATCCCAGATGGGTGCAAAGGGAGGTCCCTTTGCTGCTTACACCCATTTTCTGTCTCACCGCCACCACCGCGGACTTTGGCTCATAGACGCAATCGCCCTTGAGCAGAGGTGAATCGGAGCCATAATCGCTGCGCTAGCTGCATTGACTAGTGCATGGCTCCTAAAACCTGAGCAGGGTGTTTAATAGCAGGCACCCCCGTGGGCATCCCTTGGGCCTCGGGAACATTGCTGTGTGAACAAGAGAGACTCGCCACAGCGACCCAGGGAAACCTACACGTCAGAGCCGGTTCCAGAGCTGTCCATCCTCTCTGGTTTGGAGGGGACACCCGTACCCCCTCTCCCAAGTGCTGTGGGCAATGCCTGCCTCTTAACGAGCCCGGCTTGGCAACGAGGCAGCACGAATTCTTCCTGGCCAGGTTAGGTCTCTGGCTGTTCCCGCGGAGCTGCACTCACCCCGCAGCGACAGGGGTTTGGGCCTGACGCGCCTCTTCCCAGGATGCAATGCAAGAGTCAACACATTCCAAGCCGCAAGCAGCGTAATACTCTATGGAAGCGACCCATGTGACTTAGCTTTTCTATGGTGCCTTTTATTCAGGGATCTCAGAGCCCTTCATCAATTAAACAGGCCCCAGAAATAAGGCTCAATTCAGCCGCACAGTGATATCTATCTATCTATGTAGGTAGGACCTCACTGTTAATTGATTTTATATAGGGAAAGATTAGCCCAGTCATCACTGAACTGCAGCCACCTCTGGGGTGGAACAGGGCAGCTGTCTAACAGCCCACATGATGTAATGGGGCAGGGGGGACTTTACAAGGGAGAATGGAATTACCTAAATTAAGTTTAGGCAAGACACTGAAGCAATGCTTACAAGGAGTCTCATGGGATTTGCAGTGCAACAGGTGGTCAGAACCTTATTTCAAGACACCCCTCCCCCCAAAATAAACAAAAAACCACACACCACCAGGTAGCCATGGCCTCACCCTGCGCTGGGCTGGTGGCTCAGTGCAGCCTCAGAGAGAGGAGAGCGACAAAGCAATTCTCAGGTGTTCCTGCCTGGCGGCCCATCCCCCAGCCCAAGCTTGTGGAGTACGGGAACACTGACAGGGCTCCAGCAACCCCACCCTCACACAGCTCAGACGGCCTGCGGAGGCCGAGCTAGAGGAGCCCCATTGCCCTTTGCAGGGGTCCGGAGCCCAGCGCTCCTTCCTCAGAGCATGTCTCTGGAACAACCTCTGCCCAAAAGGCATATCCTGGGGGTGCAGGGCATGAAGGAAATACAGCAAGGACTCAACTCCTGGGGAAAAAGACAGCTACCTACTCCCACTTATCTGCTCCCCTCAGGAACTCAACTTCCTCGCTCCCTTCTACCCCATCCCAGTGCCCAGCTACCCCGAGTGAGGGGACTCACCAAACCCGCTAGCCACCTCCCTCCATTGCACTGTGCCTACGCAGCCTACCTCTTCTTCCCCTTCCTGCTCAACATCCCCCCACTCTGGAACTAGCCTACCAACAGGGAGGAAGGCAGCACAGCCAGGCCTGAAAGGACCTACAGACAGCAAGAAAAGATAAAAAAATGTCCCTCTTAAAGCTACCAATGTGGTTTATATAAGGCAGGATTTTTAAACCACGCCCCCTGCCTCCCAGAAGTCATTGCAGCACTCAGGATCCGCCCCTTCTCCTACCTGATAAAAGCTGGTGTCCCGGGTGGGCCTGTAGGTCTCTAGGGGATGATAGACTCCTCCCAGTGGCTATTGATTTAGAGAGCCAAAGGGGATACTGGGCCCTACCCTTCTTGTTAGAAGGAGGGTGACTTTACTGGCTCTGGCTGGAGGGGGCTCCTTTCCTCCAGCCTGATGAAGACAAAGGCTCTCTGAGTTTCCCAGGCTTGACTCCCCAATGTATTCAGGAGAGAATCAGCTGCAGCCAGTTACAGGTAACTCCACAGCACTGGGGTGAGGGGGGTGGGGGAGCTAGCTGGTCTCTGTTAATGGGCTATGCTGTCTTGCCTTTCTCCCCCATGGGGCTGGGGGTCAGCTGGGTAGACAAGCCACAATCTGTGGCTGTTGAATGAGTTGCTGGTCCCACTTCTTGCTCAGTGGAAGTGTTGCTCACTGACTCTCTAGTGGTCTTGGTGGCTATGGGGGCTGGCCTTGCCCTATAGGAACCTGGTAGTGGGCCCTGCATTGTAGGGCTTGGGGTGGGGATAACTACCTAGTGGTCTCTTTGCTGCCCCTGTGCTGCTGGCTCTAGGGCTCTTGAGCCCAGCACTGAACTGGGGCTGGATGCTTCCAATGCTCCTTTCCCAGCCCTGTCCTTGCTGCAGGTGCTAATGGGGTGAGGCACTGGTGCTGCCACCCCCAGGGCAGTGCTGGGAGCTGGACAATTGGGCTGTGCTCAACTGAGCTAGGGATGTTGCTCACAGTGACTGGCAGCTCCTCAGCCAGCCTGTAGCTTGTGGCTGTAGGGTCAGCTGGAGGGGGGGGTGGCATGGGGGGGAAATCCTCCATGCACAATGCAGGCTCTGCAGGGAGTGAGGCTAATTACTCGGTAGGTTGCCTCCTCATGACTCGGTGGGTCAGGTCAGAGCTGCCGTGTGAGCCTGCAGTAGTGACGGTTGATGTCAAACCTGACGGCTATGAGTATCTGACAGCTTGTGGTACTTCACACAATGGGGTTTGGCCCCAGTGTCTTGGGCAGACTGGGCAATAATTGCCCAGCTAGATTCTGTCTGGGGCTTCAGCTGAGTAAGGCACTTGTCACCGCCTCTCCAAATGCTGAAGGGGGTGATTGCTGTGCTCCACCCCAGATGTGGCTGCATGCTGGGGGGGTGGGGGTGGTGGTGGTTCTAGCTGTAACTCTGTGAAGTGCTTTGGGGATTTTTTCCTTCTAAAAATGGAAACTGGAAAGAACCTTGAGGGGTCATCTAGTGCAGCCCCCTGTGCTGAGGCAGGACCAGGTAAACCTAGACCACCCCTGACAGGTGTTAGTCTGACCTGTGCTTAAACCTCCAGTGACCGGGCTTTCACAACCTCCCTTGGAAGCCTGTTCCAGAGTTTAACTACCCTGCGAGTTTAAATTTTTCCTGATCCCCTGACCTAAATCTCCCTTTCTGCAGATTAAGCCCATTACTCCTTGTCTAACTTCCAGTGGCCATAGACTCTCAGGACTGGAAGGGACCTGGAGAGGTCATCTCGTCCCCTGCACTCATGGCAGGACTAGGGATTATCTAGACCTGGAGAACAATTGATCACTGTCCTCTAGAACAGCCCTTAATATGGTTGACGACTGTTATCCGGTCCCCCCCGCTCAGTCGTCTTTTTCACAAGACCAGACATGCCCAGTTGTTTTAACCTTTCCTCATAGAAAGCTTAGGTCAGGTTTTCTATGGTTTTGTTGCTCTCTCCAATTTGTCCCCCTCTCTCCTGTGTGGACACCCTACACCAGTTGAGGACTTGCCAGTGCAGAGTAGCATGGGCCAACTACCTCCGGAGTCTTGCCTAAGACACTCCTGTTAACACATTGTGATGCAGTTGCAAAAAAAAATTAATATTCCGCATTGACTCATTCAGTGTGTGATCCACTGTATCCCCAGATCCTTTTGAAGCCGTATTCCTGCCTAGCCCGTTGTTCCCCGTTTGTTAGTTGTGCAGTTGATTTTTCCTTCGGCGATGAAGTGTTCTCAGGGTGCAAAGTAGTCTCTAAACGTGTCGAGATCCAACACGTCTTGGAGTCTAGACAGGTGAGCTGGCCCCTGCCCTGACAGGCTTACAATTGACGTTTAGTCTCAAAAGAGACTAGACATTTACATGGCGATGGACCACTCAGGGAGAGAGGTTACAACCTTCTACTTTGGGGCATAAAACAGCTACTAACTGATGGGGGAGGGGGGGTAGGAAAACTGCTGTGTATTCCACAATAGTCCCGTGTGCTGTTTCTTGCGCCTTTTGGAGCATCTAGTATTGACGCCTGTCAGAGAGGAGATACTGGACTAGAGGGGCCATTAGTCCAATAGAAACTGGTGATTCCTGTGTCCTGCGATCTAAATAGTCCAGAGATGGTGCTGGATGGGACAAGCATCAGCATTGCAAACTGTCCTGAAAACTGTCTCTGAGCTAGTATCAGCTCATCCCGTCTGCAAGGATGCTGAAAAGACTAAGCTCTTACTCATGACACCCGTTAGTTGCGAGGGGGAGGATATGTGACTATCAACTTGTTGCAGTGAGAACTTTGCAGTGACTTGCAGGAGTTTCGCGCTGTATCTCCCTGATTGCTTGGGTGGAATGCGGAGCCGCTTTGCAGTAACCTGCAGATGCTGTATAGTGACCTGGTTCCGGGGGATGGTTTAGTAATGGGCTCTCATGAGAACCAAACAGGAAGGAGAACAGTGGCTCAGGATGTCCCACCCCTCAAACATTAGGGAGTTGTGAGGACAGTGCTGGATGGGACA
>NW_020664462.1:1472578-1487568 GCF_002925995.2 Terrapene triunguis | reverse complement strand
CCATCTAACCACCCCTTCTCCCTGTCCCCTGACTGCCCCTGGACCCCTGCCACCCCCATCCAACCCCCCTCATTCCTGAGGGGCCCCCCAGGCTCCCTGCCCCCATTAAACCCTCTGTTCCCCCCGACCATCATCCACACCCCCTCCCCCTGACCACCACCCTGAACTCTCCTGCCCTCTATTCAAACCCCACTCCCTGCCCCCTTACTGTGCTGCCTGGAGCACCGGTGGCTGGCGGTGCTACAGCCGTGCCACCCAGCTGGAGCCAGGCCACGCCACCGCCGCCACCACGCAGCACAGAAACCAGGTCAGGCCGGGCTCTGCAGCTGCGCTGCCCCAGGAGCTCACAGCCCCACGGCCCAGAGCATTGCGCCAGCGGCGGAGCGAGTGACCTGAGGCTGTAGGGAGGGGGCACAGCAGGGGAGGGGCCAGGGGCGAGCCTCCTGGGCCGGGAGCTCGGGGTCCGGGCAGGATGGTCCCATGGGCCAGATGTGGCCTGTGGGCTGTTTGCCCACCTCTGATCTAAACACAAGTTTCTTTAGCAGCCTTAAAATCCACGTTCTCTTACGCTTTGTTCCTCCGGTGGGAACAGCCAGTCTGGTTTCAGCAGGCCGGCTGGTCGCTGTCACTGTGGCTGGTCAGGGAGAACTGCTGGCACCAGAACGCGGGCAAGCCCCCTGGGCGAGTGAGATCGCTAGAGGGGGCTGGAGCCCTGGGCCTGGTCCACATGGTAGAATTGCAGCCTTCCACCCGAGGAGAGGGAAGAGCGCAAGGTCTGACCCCCAGGGGTGTGCTTGGAGTCCAGGAAGGGCACAGAGGTGCCGCTAGCCCTGGAAGTGTGCCAGCTGCAGTGCCCACGAGGGATTGATGTGTGCATGGACTGGGTTTCTCGCCCCCTGGCTGTGTTGCTGTGGCTAATCCCAGCTGTGGGGCTCTGTGGGGAGATCCCAGGCAGCAGGTCACGCTGTTTAGCTGCAGAAGTGGCTCAAGTGAACAAATCCAACCTGGCTTCTCAAAGGTACCCAAGTAAATCTGTTCTCCTCCTGCCCCTAGGAGCCTGAAGCCAGTGATCCAGCAGTAGTCAGGGCCCTAGTTGGACTGAGAATGGGCTTCAAATGCCTGCTCTGCCATAGGCTCCTGTGTGACCTGGGGCAAGTCCCTTAGTCTGTGCCTCAATTTCCCATCTGTGCAATGAGGAGAACAACCTTGCCCTGCCTCGCAAGGGGCTGTGAGGACAAATACATTGGACTGTGAGGTGCTTGGATTTTACAGGAATGGGGGGGGGGAAGCAGGCAGAGAAGTACTTTAGATTAAATCAGGTTTCAGAGTAGCAGCCGTGTTAGTCTGTATCCGCAAAAGGAACAGGAGAACTTGTGGCACCTTAGAGACTAACCCATTTATTTGAGCATAAGCTTAAATTTGTCAGTCTCTAAGGTGCCACAAGTTCTGATGTTAGATTAAATCGATAACCAAAGGCCTGACCGCAGGAGCTGGCTCTAATTAGCCACTGCCAGTTGGTGGCAAATAACTCTCTTGCTGGAAGACCGTTCCTTCCTGCCCGAGGCCACTAAACCCGTTCAGACTGGTCACTCCCCAGCCAAAGGCTCTGGGGAGCAGCCTTCCAGTGAGGTTCTGGGGAGGGGAGTGGTTTGCCGTTTGTCACTTTGGCTGCCTCCAGCCCTCCCTTCCATGCAGCTCCTGATCCTGCCAAGTGTCTCTTCTCTGGTAATGGGAGCTCCTTGGAGACACCAGCTGAACACAGCACTTGCTTGATGCTCAAGTAACGTCTGAGCTCACTAGAGGTGGGAAGCTGGCAAAACCCAGCTGTTCTCCCCCCCCACCCATCTCCTTGGTGCATTGGAGTGCTCTGCCTTGCTGGTGTCCCAGAGCCGTCTCTGGTCCGTTGCACTTGTCTTGTGAGCTGTGGGCTGCTCCTAGGCCCCCTCTCTGAAAAGACCTTGATACCTCAGCAGGGGAGCAGGACACCTCCTTATGGGCACTCTATTGCAAGCTTCTTAAGTCCATTTAAAAACTAAAAAAACCTGAGCATCCTTTTAAGTCCGGGCGTGGTCTCCATAGCGAAGCCCGAAACGATCATTTGTCTCTGGTGTAGAAGTTTCCCTGTAACGCTGATCACGCTCCCAAGGTCATGCTTGGCATCGTGCAGGTTCTCTGGGGAGGCTCCCACAGCGCCGCGTCCCGCTCGGGAGTCTCGAGCAGACGTCGAGCCCTGCTGAGCAAAATGGAGCTGAGCTCAGAGGAACGCTGGGTGTGGAGCAAAGCTGAACGTGGCAGGGGACATTCCAGCCGCTGCTCCCATCAGGGCTTGGCGTGAATTCAGGGAGTCTGGTTGGAGCTGATTAGGGTGTAGCTCCAAACTCCCTTTGCATGCTCCCCGGGGGGAAATGCCCAGCTCTGTAGCTTGGGCAGCTTGGAAGCTAAACCTGGAGGTAAGCAGGATTTCATAGCTTGGTATGGCCTTCCTGGAGAGCGTAGGGAATGGTGGTGGAGAAAATCAATCGTCTCTGGCCTCTCCTCCCTGATAGATGTTAGTTACTCCAAATGCACCTCCCCTTGCATGGGAGAGCAGCTGAATGTAAGCTGCAAAATCTCAGTAATAACGACACTATTACAGGGGGCAGAAGGGCGGGCTCCCTAGGCAGCTTCTAGCCTTCCAACGTGCAAGTACCCGACAGTTGCATTACTGGACGCCTGCCAAAGGTCCTGTGTAACTAATGCCTGGCACTAGTGATACCTGGACATGGTGAGTCAAACCAAACTCTCCCATCGTCCCGCTGGGACGAGAACCGCCCTACTGCCCTAAGCAGAGCTCGACAGGGTGGACACAGCCAATGGCGTTGCTCGCTTGGCTGGGGGATCGGTAAGGGGCTGCAAAGCCGCTCCCCATTCAGGGCTGCAGTGCCTGGAAGTAGCTTCCCCTCGGCTATCGGATCAGGGTTCTGTTCTCAGCCCTGCCACGGCTTTCCTGAGCAAGCTACTGAATCTCAGTGGCTCAGACCCCACCTGGGGGGCGGGGAGAATCCTCCTTCGTGTCTCCATCAAAAGAGCCGCTTTGGGGGCAGAGACCCTCAGTGGACGTATGCCAGGCACAACGGGGGCTCTGATCTCAGAGGAGGGCCTCTGCTACTATCCCAAGAGCTCCTCCAGATAGGAGACCCGGCCCCCGAAGTCCCTTCCTTTCCAGTGCCATGGGCTGAATGGGAACAAAAGACACTTCGTCGCTCCCAGGAGTGAAGGGTAAAAGCTTTCCGTCGGGGCGGTCTTTGGAGTGACACCGCCTGCTTCCCTCGCGGTGTTTCTAGGAAGGCCCGTAGCTAGATATCCCCAGGGCCTCGCCTCGCCTCTGCTGTCTGAGGACATGCTGCTGTGCCCGGGCGAAGGGGAGCGGTACTCGCTGCGCTGGCTGGAATTAAGCAAAGGAACATCTAGGTTTGACTGTTGGCTGAACTACAGTCTGTCTCGCTGGTGGGAACAGACTAAGAGAGGCAAGCTAGCCAGAAGGCCTTGAGCAGACTCTCTTGTGAGTAGCAATCCAGCCCGGGGCTCCTGGGCCTGAGCTACCTTAGTGGAAGCTAGAGGTGGATCAGTGTGTTTACTCCACCCCAGAGGTGGCTGCATCTCAGTGAACGAAGATGTCTGATTACTATAGCAGGTGACCTCTGGATGAAAGGGGTTGTGTATAAATAGTGACCCTCCCGCCACCTCCCTCTCCTGTTCATCTAACTGTAATACCTGCCAAATATTGAGGCAGTGGCTTATGTGGGCTTAGCTGCAGGTGGCTCCTGCAGTCTGTGCGCTGCATGGTCCTGCCAGTTACCTTGTAATCCCTGGGTTTATTTTGTGTCTCGCCTTCTGATGCACTTATCCACCCAGCAGCTCGATAATTGGGCGGGGGGGGGGTGTTTGAAAAGCTTGTGGCATTCCCCCACTAGGGACATTTCCACTGTCTGGGCTGCCTTCCTCCCTCTCATGTAACTTCCAGGGCATGGTTGGGATGGAGCCTGGGCCATTCCACTTCCTCTCCCCCAAGCTTGGTGTGCTTGGGGCACGTCAGTCCAGCTCAGACTGTCAGGGTGTATCATGACTGCTCTGCCAACGCCGAGCACCCTCTCTAGACAGGTGAATGGAGGAGCAGATCCAATGAGTCGCCAGCTGTCCTGGCCACAGAACCCCACGGCCCCCTGCTCTTTAATGCAGAATACTCTGCGTTCCTAGTGTAGTACGGCCCATCCAAAGAGCTCGCTTTACAGCTACAGCCTCACGGCACCGCTGAGACATGCCAGCATGGTCCTCATTGTGGAGGTGGGTAAACTGAGGCATAGAGTGGCCAACATGCCCATGGTCTCAGACTACAGGTCTGCCATGTCCTAGGCCTTAACCTCAAGCCTGTGTACAGCGGAATAAACGCTTTCTTTTGCCTTCTTACAAATTGTCTGTTCCGCTCCCTTGAATGTGCTAGGGGGGGGGGGGGGGGGGGGGGGGTGAATTGCTAGGCCAGGACCCAGGTTGGAAACCCTTGGATTCTTGGAATCACCGGTTCCAACCCCCCAGGGTTATCTCCAGACCTTAATCCTTCTGTCTTGGCTAAATGGAGCTGCATGCAGCTGACAGGATGAGGATTAATCAAGTCCTGTCTGAGCTCCCTAACTTCCCTGGACTCTTATCAGGAGTAGCTTCATAGAATCTCAGGGTGGGAAGGGACCTCAGGAGGTATCTAGTCCAACCCCCTGCTCAAAGCAGGACCAATCCCCAACTAAATCATCCCAGCCAGGGCTTTGTCAAGCCTGACCTTAAAAACCTCTAAGGAAGGAGATTCCACCACCTCCCTAGGGAACCCATTCCAGTGCTTCACCACCCTCCTAGTGAAATAGTGTTTCCTAATATCCAACCTAGACCTCCCCCACTGCAACTTGAGACCATTACTCCTTGTTCTATCATCTGCCACCACTGAACAGTCATTGGCTAACCCTGTCTCATCAGGTAGTTGCACTTCCCTCTCCCCCACCCCAGAGATGGCTGCATGTAGCTGAGGCTGCACACATGTAGATGCGTGGCACTTGGAGAGGAAATAGAGATTTGTAAAGGCCGTGTGGGGTGCGGGCGAGGGGAGGAGGAGGATGGTGGCTTTGGGGAGAACCCTGGAAGAGGTAACTTGGGTTTCCAGGTCCGTGGTGTCTCTGACCGCTCGCTCCGTGACGTCAGACTGTGACTAAGTTGAGACATGGGGAGATGGTGGTTGAATGGGAAGCTGCTATCCAGAGTCTAGGGTGGAGCAGGGCTGGGAGGCCATTCCCATTTTAATATCTATTCCACAACCACATCTCTTGTGCACTGCAGTACCCTATAGACCAGGGGTGGTCAACCTGAGCCTGAGAAGGAGCCAGAATTTACCAATGTGCATTGCCAAAGAGCCACAGTAACACATCAATAGCGCCCCCACCCCAGCCCCAAGTGTCTCCCACCTGCCAGCAGCACCTAACCCTCCATCCTTGCGCCTCCCGCCCGCCGCGATCAGCTGTTTTGTGGTGTGCCGGAGGCTTGGGGGAGGAGGAGGTGCAAGGGCAGACTCGGGAAGGGGTGGGGGCCTTGGGGGAAGGAGTGGAGTGGGGCTGGGGCTTGAGCAGTGAGCACCCTGTAGCACATTGGAAAGTTGGCGCCTGTAGCTCCAGCACCAGAGTTGGGGCCTATACAAGGAGCCGCATGTGGCTCCAGAGCCCCAGGTTGGCCACGCCTGCTATAGATCCAAACAGACCAGGCATTGGACATCCAGTCCCTGCCCCCAAAGAAATTAGCCTAAACAGACACAGGGTGAGAAGGAAAATGAGATCACATCACCTTTCTCTGGCTTAAAGTTGCACTGCAGATCAGTAGCAGAGTTAGGAAGGGAGCCCCAGTCCAGAGCCCTCCCCACTAGGTCACACTACTTCCCAGCACCCTGGAAAGTTTCCTGGCCTTGTGCATTCAAGGGGGAGCTGCATTCCTTAGTGCTACTCGCCCCGTCCAACTGAACCTTCAGGTGTAGTGATCAGGTCAACAGCGGCTTCAGTCCATCCCGCCCCTTCTCCCTCTGGAGACGTAGCTGCCTCATGGAGTTAAAGAAATGGCCCCTCTGCAGTCCCTTCAGTGTACACTGTGTGTGCTCTGGCTGCAGGCCCGGCTGTCTCCAGCGGGATTCTTTCCCAGACATCCGCGAAGCGGGCATGGGGGTGAGTCAGCATTTTAATGGCAAACATCTAGGGTGCTGCAGCCCGCGCTCTGACTCCACAAAGTGGCATTGTCTTTTCTGCACTGGTACTGTCAGTGTCCCGGCACCACGGCAGGATCTGCTCCAGGGGCTGTGTTCTTCGGGTGGGATTGAAACCAGAGTCTACTGGCTTCGCCCAAGACTCCAGGCTATTCTGAGGCGTTAAACCGGTGTCCTGGCCAAGTTCTATCTTGGCGTGACTGCGCACCTGGGGAAGGCACTGCTTTGGGTGGATCAGGAAGCCTGTGTGTCCTGGTCCAATCTGTCCTGTCGTGCATGGCATCCTTACACAGCTGCTGCTCGCCAGGGCTGGGTAAAGCGACTGTTGGAGACAGAGGATGAGTTGGCAAGTTTAATGCGAGAGCCCCAAGTGCTGTAGCAGTGAGCGCTTTCTTGTAGCCAATTGCTGCAGCTCTCCAATCAAACAAGGAAACTGCATTGGCCTCCCTGGACGCTTACGGGTAATTCTTTCTCTGCTCCTCTTCCTACCTTGCCCAGGGAGCTGTTGAGGCCTGACCCGCCATCTCAAACCACAAAACTGGGTTGGGGGGATGTAATGGAAGCTCATCTGAGGGGATGGGGAGTTTGGGGGGAGGGGACTGGAAATGGGATCTAGAGCCATTCACCCAACAGCTGCTTTGGCATCTGGGCTAGATGTGGTGGCGGTTTGGTTGTCAGCGTGAGATGAACTGCTGATCTCAGCTCTGTTCCTAGTCTGGCAGAGCTGGAGGCAGCAGTGGTGGGGTTTGGTGGCAGATTTCCCTAGACCTAAACTATGGGAGTGGCCCCCAGGTCGCCTCTGGGGCCAGTCAGGGCAGAGACTAGAGCTGGGTAAAGAGCAGGGAGTCCATCGTGCTACTTACAGGTCCTGATCTGATCCCCTAGCCTGGCTGGGTGCTGGATGTGGGTGAAAACCTCCAAGCCTGGGGTTTCACAATGGCTGTTTGCCCAAAGGTGTTCAGGACATGTTCCTTGTTTATCTCCCTGCCAATGACAGGCGCCGTGAAAAGCCAGGTGCTGAAGTGAACAGCTTTCTGAAATGTGTTTGTAGAGTATTTGCCAGTGGTGTTTACAAACCAGGATCAATCCATGAACAACATAAAGGGTTAAACTCCCAGTTAACACTGCAAACCATGAATAATTTGACCAACATGCTAATCAAATGGCTGGGGAAGCTTGCTCCATAGAAAGAATATCTGGGTCTCCAAGGCTCTGTCGGTTCCTTTCAGCAACACTAAATTGACTTGGTTTCTTTAGCATGGGTCTGCCAAGCATGGCTTGCCCAACAGTCCAATTAAGCACTCCCTGCCCAGTACTTACGTACTTGTCTATCTGACTGTCTTACACTTAGCATCTCTCAGCAGCGTGTGATAACGTGTCTTGTGTTCACATAAACTTCAGACATTTTAAATGGTAGCCATATTTTTAGCTTGGTTCGGTCGCCAAGCAGATGCTTGTGTCAAAACTGTCCACAGTCCAGTCTGACTTCTGATCAACAGAAACCTGGTTAAAATCAGACACTAGAACTAATGAAACTGAAATCATAGGCTAAACTTTTCCTAAGGAAACACTAAACTTCAGTCTCCTGCACTATTTGTGTAGTCTATAAAGCAAGGAAATTAATGAAATCGCATCCTCTACAGCTGGAAGTACCATCTACCCTCTGCCCGGCTGAATGGGGTTGTACGTCAGCATTTGTGACTATCCCTACTGCGAAAAGTGACTCTGTAAATGGCACTGTTTACTCTAGAGTTCCAGATCATGGGTGACCAGTGCACAAGAGGGAGATGGTGCTCTTTGAATTGCCAGTGTTGCAAACCCTTGTGGGATCTAACCGTCCAGCTGGCATTCACCCCTCATGCACTGTCACCAACGTTCTGCAGGTCAAGTCCTGCTCCCTGCTGAAGGCAGAGGTTGCACAAGTGTAGCTGATTGGCACTTGGTGAACAATGCTCGTGCACAAGGGAGAAGAGAACCAAGTCGACTAGCTGTTCCTTAGCTGGGCGGGTTCTGCAGAGGGCAGTGGAACAAGATCTATGTCTTGTTGCTAATGGGATTGGATCTCTTGAGTGAGAAGGGGACAGCTTGGCATAGTCCCTCTCCAGAGTAGAACAGCACTTGAGACAGGCTTTTGGGGTGGGAGGAGGTGTCCTCTCGCTAGACTCCAGTCTCCCCACCTCCCTGGCGCTGGAACCAGGGCTGGAGTTTGTACATGGGAACCAGAAAACAAAACTGGCCACTCAAAGGCTACAACGAAGGGCAGACCCCCATGGCTGGTGAAAAGCAAATCTGGGTTGCAATGCTTTAATCCAAGGGGTCTAGTGGCCAGGCTGTGGCTCTGAGTCCTTGCCTCCCTGCCAGCTCTGCAGGCTTAGCCCTGCTGTGGCATAGGGGAGTCCTGGAGCAAGTGCCAGACTCAATGTCTCTCCTTCTGCTCTCTCCCCAGATGGCTTGCGGAATGTCTCCAGCACTTCCACCCCCAGCGGTGACTCTTCACCCCCCTCTGTCCTGACTCCACTGCAGGTCTCCCCGACAGCAGCCCCCGATTGTACCAGCCCCGTTGCCATGGACCCCACCCTCTGCAGCCCAGGTGCCCTGGCCTTCCTGCCGGCCAAGAAAGAGGACAGGCCCCAGCCGGAAGGAGCCAGCTGCGACACCGCTGTTGGTAGCTCCCCCGCTGGCCTGGCTGCGCTGAGCAAGTGCGGCCAAGTCCTGCTGGAAACTCCTCCCAAAGGCCTCCGGGAAGTGCTGAGCGTGGACATGCTGGACACCAGGATCGTGATGGGGGAGGAGACCCAGTGCATCAATGACGAGGCGGACGCAGGGCTGGAGCCGCACGGCTCGCTGCTGGACACCAAGACTCCCGCATCAGAGGCAGCTGGCACCAAAAGCCTCGTGGCCGATGCCGGAGAGGAGTCGAGTGACGAGGAAAATCCGATCCTAGAGAGCAGCTCCGAGGCCGCTGGGAAACTTTCTGCCCAGGCCACACCGGGGGAGTCTCCCTGCCCCAAACCCAGAGACAACAGGCAAGTGTGTGTCTATCGGCCTCCTCGGCCGCTGCCCTGGGAGCCCGAAGAGCCAAGCGTGGCGCTAAAGGAGAAGTTGTTTTCTCAGGGTGAAACCATGGCCGATGTGCCTTCCCCATCTCCCGTGCCTGCCAAAGATCCCCTCGATGAGCTGGCCGAGGCAGGGCCCTTGGAGTCTCCACAGGTCAAACCAGTCCTGGACCCGGACCTGTACTTCACGGCCCCGTCGACACCAATCAAAACGGTCTACTCCCACCTCAAGCACCTCCCCTACGCCAAGGACAGCCTGAGCGAGGAACAGAGCGAGCTGGACAACGAAGGGCTGTGCTCCCCGCCCACCTCTCCGTCGGGGTCCTACATCACCGCCGAGGGGGGCAGCTGGGCCTCCTCCGGCACCTCCAGCACGTCTCCGTCTTGTTCTCCCAACCTGATCGCTGAGTCAGAGACCATGGAAGCCTCCACTGCTTATGGGGAATCCCTGTCGGAGCTGGAGCTTTCTGAGGAGCCGGCTCGATTTGCCAGGAGCTCCTGTCTGTCTCCTGAGCAGCTGGAGGAGGAGGAAGGTGACCTGTCTTTGGACAGACTCTCCTCTGGAAACACGGCTCTGCCTTCGGTGCCAGCGGAGGAGGAAGGGGATGGTCAGACCACGCCAGAAGAAGAGTGGGACTCTGAAATTGCTACCTCGATTGCATGGGTCCCTCACACCACAGAGCTGGAGGATCCAGGTGAGCTGCTGCCAGCTCAGGAGGAGGACCTGCCCCAGCCAGGAGGAGACTCTGGGGACGAACTAGAGCCACTGCAAAGCACCTTGGACAGGCAGCCCCTGAAGGTGGAAGTCTTCACCTCGGATAAAGCCGGTGCCAACCTGGGAATGGGGGATGCAGCGAAAGAGCCTCTGGAGTCCAGCCTGTTGTCCTGCTCCCCCATCCCCTTGCCAGGCCTCCAGTCAGAGTCCAGCAGCGTGTCTGGGGCAAGCTGCTCATCGGATGCAGAGACGCCCAGCAGCCTGCAGGCTGGGACCACTGGCTCCTCGGCAGAGCTCCCATCAGACTTCACAGACAACGACCAGATGATCCCTGCCACGCTGCTGCCCTTTCGCGGGAGCCTGATCTTCGAGGCCGAGTCGCTTGAGATCACGCTGTTCCCCCAGGGGGAGTCTGTGGAGAACGACGTTGTCTACGGGGCGGAGGAAGACGACCGCACCTCTGCCTCCTTCCTGCACTCTCTGTCGGAGAACTCCATCAATGAGGGCGTGGACGAGTCCTTCGCCTACCAAGACGACACTTCCCAGTCCTCCGACTCCGCCTCGTACAACGGCGAGGCGGACGAGCGGCTGTACAGCACCGAGCAATACGCTGTGGTGACCCCCTCGGCTCAGGAAGGGGAGAAGCTAGCTGCAGAGGACTCCGAGCAGGGGGCCTCCCGCTCGGGCAGCGAGAGCGAGATGGAGACGTCGTCGGATGCCTCCGACACCGATGAGGAGTACGCGGCTTTCTCGGCTCTGGACGTGGAGCTGGGCACAGTCCCCCACACAGAGGTGGAGGTCGGGTTCGAGCCGGAGGGTAACGTGGCTCACCAGGATGAGCTGGAAGGAACCACAGAGAAAGAAGAGCGGGAGGCAGAAGAGAGGCAGCCACCAGCCCAAAGTGAGGGGATGCTGAAATCAGCAGCATTCGCCGAACCCAAGGCAACACCAGTGGCTGAACACAGCGACTCTGAAGACAGCCCGGGAAGTGGCAGTGTCTCGCCCGCAGGCCATAGCTGGAGCCCCTCTCTGAAACCAGACAGCACACCATCCCCCGGGGAATCTGCTCCGAGAGCCGAATCTGACCAGGCGGATGATTCTCCAGGGGATACAGGCTCCTCTTCGGAGGGCTCCCTAGAGCACCAGTCCTCGCTGTCGGACATGCAGGAGGCCCTGGAGAAAGGGCTCCCCAACTCAGGAGAGTGTCTGATCGCCTGCTTTGATACAGACGAGGAGACCGAGGCCTTCCCCGGGCTGGAGGTAGTCGTGGAGAATGCAGAGCCACTAAGCCAGTCGGCTACTGCTGAAGTGTGTGTGGCACCATGGAGAGGCGGGGATGGGAAGGGATCTGCGATACCCTTGCCATGGAAACCGAAGCCAGCTCCCACCGAGCTCGCTGAACCTACCGCCAGGAAAGCCAATGATGCCTCTGTATCTGAGATGGGCACCAAGCTGAAGGAGTCTGAAGCGCACCTCCTGGAGCTCCTAGACCAAGACAGCACTTCTCTGGGAGGGAAGAGGGAAGGTCACTTCGCGGCCCGACTGGGAGCCTCCGAGGACGCCAGCTTGGAACAGCCTGAAGTGGCCAGAGCTGACAGTGAGCCAGCAGGAGAGTGCTTGATCGCCTGCTTCTCCTCCTCTGACGAGGAGCTGGAGGAGGTCTCCTCTCTCGATCAAGTCAACAACAATGAGGAACAAGGGGAGCTGTTCTTGGAAGCAAGCCCGGATGCCCTGGCCCCTCTGGGACAAAATGAGACGCAGCCAAACGTGCTCTTAGACACAGCCGGCCAGAACGAGCCCATGTTGGCTGTGGGGGCGGATCAGCAACAAGAGCCCCCTCTCCCACCTGGGGATGCCGAGTCCCAGAGCCTGGACCTCCACGTGATGCAGAAAGGCCTGCAGGAACTCCAGAGGAGGCTGGATGGGAGCAGCCAGCTCTTCAGACCGCAGGAGTGCGGGGAGCTGGACGCGAGCTCAGAATCGGAGATAGAGACCTATGTGAAAAGGTACTTCAGCACCACTGAGTTCTCACTGCTCCCTCAGGCTAGAGCAGCTCCAGAGAGCACCAAACCCACCTGGGGGCAAGAAGCCCTAGGCAAGAAGCCAGCCCTGGCAAACAGCAGCATCCCTGAGCCAGTCTGGCCATGCTCAGGGACAGGAGAGACCAAAGACTCCAACTCAGGAGAACCTCAACTGGACGAGAGCTGCCCTGCCTCTCCTGGCATCCAGCTGCCAGCAGAAATGAACAGCAGCACAGACCAGAGTCGAGAAGCGCTCATGGCAAGCGCAGAAGAGAAGTGGCTCACCGCTGAGGCTGCAGAATCTGACTTGGAATCCAAGTTTGGTGCCTCGCCCGTCTCTGCGATGGGAGAGACCCAGCCAAAGGTGCCTGCCCAGGCTCTAGAGAGCCTGGGAGAACCTGTGGAAATGGGAACCCCAGCTCCCTGTTCAAGCACGGTCAGCCTTGACTTGCAGACCAGATCTGCTGAGGAAGCCACCTACACTGCTGTATCAGGAAGTGAAGCATGCAGCCAAACAGATTCTGTCTCTGCTCAGGTTTGTCCTCTAGGAGACCAACTTGAAATGGAATCTCCCATTGCAGCTGCTCCAGGCCAAACCCTGCCCAAAACAGGGGCTCAAGCATTCCAGGCCCCATGTGTCTGCAGCTTGGATCCAGACTTGCCTGAGTTGAGGGACAGCAACATGAATCTACTGGAAACAGCTAGCTTGGAGTCTCCCTGGGAGCCTGAGCGTGGTGCTGGAGAGGATCAAGATTCCTCTGTCTCAACAAGCTGCAGCGAGAACATTGTGCTCAAAGGGGAAATGGAGAGCGCTGATGCAGAAGAAACGGCCAAGAAAACAACTGGAGACCGGCCCGGCCGTGATGAGCTGCCTGATGGCAAGGGGGCCTCTACCCAAGAGCAGTGGGTGGGTAGCACCCAACTTCCTCTGGAAGTGAAGGCAGCAGCAAAAGATGAGCCAGCCACCCTGCAGCAGAGCGAGGGTCTGGGCGATGTGCCAGAAGAGGAAGCGCTCGGCTCTGAGGCTACGTCCGAAGAGGGGGTCTGCCTCACAGACGAGGAGAGGGAGGCCGAGGCTCAGCCCGAAGAGAGTTGGCGAGGAACTCCCCCGCCCAAAGGAGAGAGGGAGGTGGAGCTGGCAGAGAGTGTGGAGGCAGCTTCCGAAGGAAGCGCTTCCGCATTCAGCAATGACCTGCCCAGTGGAGACTCCCTGGAAGGCAGGCAAACACCAGCCCATGCAGCGCTTGGTCCTCCACTTCGTCTTGATGACGACAAGATGACCACTGCAGACTCTACACGGGAGAAACCCGACCAGGCCGCTTCCTCCAGAGAATCTTCCCCGGAGCCACCGGACACCACACAGTCCTTCATGCACACGGATTCCAGCTTCTTCATGGCCTCTGAGGAGAGCACGGGAGAGAGCACCAGACTAGTTGAGCTGAAATCCTCCGGGGCAGGGAGAGAACTGGGCACTCCCGAACAAGCAGAGAGCCAGTTGACAGAGCGGCAAGAGGGGGACGTTCCAACGGAGCTGAAGGAAGCAGTCCTACCACCGGAATATCTCCACGTGGGCATCAGCAGCAGAGAGACTCCATCACTGCTTGTGTCCAGCCCCTCAGGGGTGTCTTCAGCTGAGCACAGCCTGGCCCCAGAGCCCCCTGAGCACAGTCTGGCTTTGTGTTTGCACTATTCCTCCCTGAGAGAAGCTCCACGTTCCACTCACTCAGAGCGCACCAGACTAAGAACCGACATGCCAGTTCCTAGCAATCAGCAGCTGCTCTTCACAGCTTCTGAGGAGGAGATCTACATAGGAGAGCCTGCTGTTCGTGACCAGCCCCCCGCAGAGCCTGGGGACAGCTGTCCCAGCACAAGCCAGGAAGCAGAGGGTCCTGCTGAATATTCAGGGCCAACAAAAATGAGCCCTGACTCGCTGGAATCCAAAGCCGTCATGGCAGAAAGCCTGTCGGTCAGCCTTGGATTGCTTGAGCCATCTGGTGCCTTGGTGGAGAACCCTGATGACCCGCCAGCAGTATCTCGTGAGCGGCAGCAAATCACCGCCATGTTACAAGGCTCCTTCGGGAACCTCCAGACCTTCCAGCTCAAAGTGGGGCCTCTTTGTCCTGTGAGCAGCCAGATGGTGACAGAAGCACAAAGTGTCCTTGCCAGCCTCAAGGAGAGGGTCTTGGAGAGCTCCTCAGGAGAGGCCACCCCAGACTCCTTGGGGGCCAGCGAAGCACAAGACTGGGTGGTCGAAGCTCAGCCTGAACCTGAAACGCCCACTCATGAACTCGCCACTGGCAGTGCCTCCCAGCAGCCCAGCAAGGACCAGGGTGCTCGGCAGCCCTCCGAGGCCGAGAGCGCCTCAGAACAAGCACAACTGGAGAGTATCTGTGAGACGCTGCTTGCAGCGGAGGTGACGCCCAGCCCTGTGCTGCTCACTTCCTCCGTGGGCAGCAGTGAGTCCGTGACGCCTGTGCTAGAGGAACAGGATCTCTCAGCAGAGGAAGACTCTGGCCTGCACAGTGAAGGGCGCTTGGAGGAAGAGGCCGTCCAGGCTTCCTCTGGAACTCCTGCCAAAGACCAGGACCAGAGGTCACTGAGCCTGGAGGAGCCTACTGAGCTGGGGATCTCACCCAGGGAGGAAGAGCCCTGGGAGAGCCCTGGGGAGGCAGGTGTAGATGGGTCCATGCCAGAGGCCAGCCAAGCAGGACACCTGCAGAGTCCACAGCATCCAGCAGACGGAGGTAATCAGCAAAGCCAAATCCCATTGGACGATACTGAAAGCAGCAGAGAGAATGAGACGCTTCCAACTACAGAAGCAACTGGTCCATTGATACGCCGTTCCTCTCCTTCTCCTGAGCCCTCAGCAGCTTCCCTGCCAAGTGATTCCCAGCCTCCCAAGTCTCCTCCACCAGAGCCTTGCCCCATCCCTG
>NW_020664462.1:1365453-1472568 GCF_002925995.2 Terrapene triunguis | reverse complement strand
GGAGGATGCACCTTCCCCTCCTCCTTGCTCTGAACTCATAGAAGTGCCTCCTGCTTTATCCTTCCTGCCACCTTGCTCAGAGGATCCTATCCAAGGCCAAAAAGACACCTCAGGGCTCCCCGCATCTGATGCGCTCTCTGTCGCAGAGGACGCGCACGCTGAAGACCAGTCATCTCTCCTGCTGGATTCCAGGAAATACTTAGAAGGTAACGTCCCTTCTTCCCCCTCCTGCTCCCTGTATTAGGGGATGAACGTCTGCTGGGAATGACCTGGTCTGCCCAGGTCAGGGAGGGTAGAAGGCAGCTGCTTCTCTAACCCTCTCCCTTACAGAACAGCCCAATATCAGTGTAGGCTTAGTGGACCTAGTGCCAGTGGTCTTGGTGGGCCCTCCGAGGATAGGCTTCTCCAACACTAACCTCCACCTGCAGTTCTGGCCTAGTCCTATGGAGACGTGTTTCTCTAAAGCACTTGGCATCCGACCTGCTCCCTTGGGAAAGCGTCACTGAGTCAGAAGAGCAGGGAGACGCTTGCAGTGTATTTGACCAAAGGTACAGCTCCTGGGGCTGAACAAGAGTTTTCCAGCTCCCCTTGCTGCCAGCCCTCAACCTTCCCCCATACACCAACGGGACTAAACCCAAACCCTGGCCATGGGGCAAGTGTGAAGGCCCCCAGTTCTACTCCGATGTGGCTCGGGCAATGCTCTAAGGTTCTTGCCCAAGCCCTGTGTTTGGACTTTGGATTCCCATTCCTATCTCGAGCAGGCTAGACTCTCCTTGCATCCTGTAACCTTCATGTGAGCCAGGAACCACCTACCCCAAGGTAGGCATGATGCGGTTAGCACACTACTACCTCAAATGTGTCCGTGATGGCTCCGTGGATAGCATCCTTCCCTCCAAGTGGGTACTGAACCGGTGCCCATCCAAGGTGCAGGGGAAAGGGCTTGCCCTGCTGCTGGGTGCCCCTAACTGATGCTCCTCAAGACCAATATCCTGACTCCTTTGGGCCACGAAGGATCCCATGGCGCTCCTTGAAAGAATAGGTGATGGGCTAGCTGAGCGCCAATCAAATTAATCTGCAGCTTCAGCTGGGAGAGTGTCCTTGACGCTCTCTCTCGGGCTGGTGCTAGTAGACACCTCATTCCACTCCAGAGAGCCGCATTTCTGGCTATGGTGAGGGATGATGGACAATCTCAAGCATGCGTTGCAAAGGTCACTAGCTCTTGGACTGGGAGGAAGCGTCTCTCAAACAGGAACAGCTGCATTCCTCATCCAGGGGGTCCCAGACCTTGAGGCTCTTATCTCCTCCCCTGGCCATGACCTCTCGGCCACGTCCGTGACCTCTGCAAATCTCTGAACTCCGTTAAAGTGCTGGGTGATGCTGGCATCTCCCAAAGGTGGCAGCCCTTTCTGATTAGCCTCTTGGCAGGCAGGCCTGCTCTGCTAAAACTAACTAGGCCACTACATGAAGGAGCAGCTGGAATTATTAGCCAATTAATCACTGCTCTTAAAGACGACTTCCCAAGAGGGCAGGTCTGGTGGTCCTCCCAGCTGGATGCTGATGCCGTGCGTGGCAGGATAAGTTACTTATCATAGAATCGCAGAATATCAGGGTTGGAAGGGACCTCAGGAGGTCTAGTCCAACCCCCTGCTCAAAGCAGGACCAATTCCCAACTAAATCATCCCAGCCAGGGCTTTGTCAAGCCTGACCTTGAAAATCTCTAAGGAAGGAGATTCCACCACCTCTCTAGGTAACCCATTCCAGAGCTTCACCACCCTCCTAGTGAAAGCTTTTCCTAATATCCAACCTAAACGTCCCCCACTGCAACTTGAGACCATTGCTTCTTGTTCTGTCATCTGCTACCACTGAGAACAGTCTAGATCCATCCTCTTTGGAACCCTCTTTCAGGTAGTTGAAAGCAGCTATCAAATCCCCCCTCATTCTTCTCTTCTGCAGACTAAACAATCCCAGTTCCCTCAGCCTCTCCTCATAAGTCATGTGCTCCAGACCCCTAATCATTTTTGTTGCCCTCCGCTAGACTCTTTTTCCAATTTTTCCACATCCTTCTTGTAGTGGGGGGCCCAAAACTGGACACAGTACTCCAGATGAGGCCTCACCAGTGCTGAATAGAGGGGAATGATCACGTCCCTCGATCTGCTGGCAATGCCCCTACTTATACAGCCCAAAATGCCGTTCGCCTTCTTGGCAACAAGGGCACACTGACTCATATCCAGCTTCTCGTCCACTGTAACCCCTAGGTCCTTTTCTGCAGAACTGCTACCTAGCCCCTCGGTCCCTAGTCTGTAACAGTGAATGGGATTCTTCCGCCCTAAGTGCAGGACTCTGCACTTGTCCTTGTTGAACCTCAGGACAAAGGGCCAGGTCTCCAGCTGCTATTAACTGTCCCATCTCTGATCTTAGTGGCACTTTACCAGCTCAGATGTCCACTCTTCAAACTGTCCATGCAAGTTCCAGCTTGAGGGGCCATACCCCCACTAGCCCGAGCAGTGCTCATGTGCTTAAAAATAGTGTCGCCATGGCAGTGCGAGTGTTACTCACACTCGAGGGCAGTGGTTCTCAATCAGGGGTCCAGGGCCCCCTGAGGGGCTATGAGCAGATTTCAGGAGGTCCACCAAGCAGGGCCGGCATTCGTCTCGCTGGGGCCCAGGACAGAAAGCCAAAGCCTCACTGCATGGGGCTGAAGCCCGGGGTTTTCAGCCCCACCACCTGAGGCTGAAGCCGAAGCCTGAGCAATGTAGCTTTGTGGGGGGGCCCTGTGGCAAGGGGCCCCAGGCAATTGCCCTGCTTGCTACCCCCTGATGCCAGCCCTGGGTTTTATATGTAGAAAACCAGTTATGGCACAGGTGGGCCATGGAGTTTTTATAGTATGGGGGGCAGGCCCTCAACAAGAGGTTGAGAACCCCTGCTCTAGGGCACCTCACCTTTACCCTTCTGTGGGCCCAGTTAAGTTAGGCACCCCCCACCCAGACCCAGTTCCTAGGGCTGAGAGTTTGCAGAGCCTTTTATCAGCGAAGTGGCCTTGCCCAGTAATCTCCTTAACCTCCATGAACAGCTACCGACCAGCGTGCCCACGCTAAGCACCCAGTGCTCACCACTCCCAAGAAAGCAGATGCACTTTGGTGGCCAGTCAGGATTAGGTTGGGGGAGGGGGCTCCTCATGCAGGAAGCTGGATGTGGTTGGCAGGACGTTGCGGGCTGGCAGCTCTGAGCTCAGGCTGTATCCTGGAGTTCGTTCCCCAAAACACTTCCTTCTGGACCCCAGTTTATAGAGTTAAACTTGAGTCCTGCTTAGCTCTACCTTAACCAATCGTTTTCAACGGAAGTCCTACCAAACCGTATTCTTCACCAATCACAGCCCATTACAAAACAATTCTTGACCCCCATCACAGCCCACCACCTGAGTTGACTTAAATCTTGCAAAATTAGTTATGCCACAGACCGAAACGATCAAAGAACCAGCCAGAGAAACAATGGAGAAGTGGGGCCCACAAAGCCAAAACAAGGGCAGTAGAGATTTCCCACTCACAACTGTTCAGTGATTCCTTGCTAGATGGAACGCTGTCAAACCAAGTTTTCTTTACACCGCCTAAGATCTGTTTTTCTCTGACAGTGGGTTCTGTTAGGACAGGATCTCCTTCCTAACCGCCCGATATTTCATTGTTTTGATGCAATCTAGATGGAATGTGAGGATGTGACTCTCTACTTCTTAGCCCAGGGCTGCTGCTGTCCTAATGTGGCTTGAGCTGCTAGCTCCCATGGCTACATACTAGCTCAATGAGAGAGCCACGGGTAGGTCTCCTTGAGCAGGAATTTACACCTCCTGCTTGAAAAGAGGGCACATCCGGAGAGCTCCAGCTGGCTTCCCTTTGTAAGGCGCTGGGGGGAGCAGGGGATTGGGAATAGGACCCTGGGTTCTGGTCCCAGTGCTGCCACTGAGAGGAGAAATGTGTCCCCACGATGCTGGCCCAGCTGTGGGTTCTATTGGGCCTCCGCTCTGGAAACACTAATCTATGTCCAAAGGGGGGGGGCAGGAACCCAGCCTAATGCAATTCCTCCCTCCCCTGCAGCTCTGGAGAGCTCCACGTCCCCGGTCCCATGCAGAGACCCCTTCCTCAGCACCCAGGATTCCCGAGGGAGGCCCCAGCTCCCGGGGAACAAAGACACCAGAGGGAGGGGTTCCGCCTCTGCAGAAGAGAGGCGAGCCCACCGTGGCTCCATCCAGTCGGAATCGAGCTCTTCCAGCGAGAGCGAGCTGCCCTACCGCTGCCCGGAGATCGAGAGCCTGCGCGAGGCGGCTGGCATGGCACTGCTGGAGGACAAGCCGCTGGTGGGGCAGAGAAGCTTTGAAGTTAACCATAAAGGTACGTGTGTTGCAGGTGGGAGGAAGGGGAACGGCCTCCTCCCCGACCCTACTGAGCTCCATGCAGTCTCTCCTGTTCGAACGCCCTCTGCTAGTTCACCGGAGCACAGCAGCTGTCCTGCGGCAGGTGGGTGTCTCTGCAGAACCTCTGGGGAAAACACCCTACAAATCCTGGGCCAGATCCTCCGCTGCTCATCAGTATGGTTCCACTGATCTCAATGGAGCTCTCCTAACCTCCTCTAGCCCTGGGACTGCTGGGTACCACAGCCAGCCTCTAGGTGTGACGGTGCCAGGCTCCGTCCCAGGGGGCAGGGCGGGGTAGGACAGGGGCAATGGCGCTTGGCCTAGGAGCTGGCTTGTGGATGCCCGCAAAGCAGGAAGGCTGATCTAATCCTTGTCTCCCAGCCAAACGGCAGAGCCGCATTGGGCTCCTGTAAGAGCTGCTGGATAGCATCTGACCGGGCTCTAATGGGGCTGCATGCCCGGCGCGGCCTCCTGCATTGTACGGCTGAGTGTGCGCCGCAGGGCGGGGGAGGGGTGCTCCAGCTGGAGCTCTTGCAAAGCAAACCCTCTTGAGTGCCGCTAACAAAGGAGAGCGGCTTGGCTGGCTGCGCTGTCCTCCAGACCAGCTGCACCGTGGGGCTTTCAAAGCTTTCTATTTCCCCTTACACAAACAGGCCCGTTCCTTGTCCAGCGGGAACTGAAACACACGGGGGCGGGGGGAGGGGAGGGGGAGGGGAAGGAAGCGTTGCTGGATTCAGAGCTTCTCGCCGTGCGATTCCCAGCACTGCCTCGGAGGCCCAGATAAAACCTAGGTCTGCATCACTAGCCCTTCCCAGTCCCATGCCACGGGCTTGCTGGGCCTGGTTACCACGGGCTCCCTGGGCCTGGGGCCTGTGCCGAGGAGCCGATCTCTCTGCTCAGACCGGGGTGCTAAATCCCTGAGGGGTGAGTGGGGTTCTAGGCCCCGCTTCAGGATGGTGCAATATTAAAGCAAAGGAGGGTGGATGTGGCTGTGCCTGGGTCCCTACCTAGCATGGGGCATGTGCCCAGCTGCCCGTCCCACTCCCACTCTGTGCTGGGGGGGTGGCCTGCCAGCCCCACGAAGGACACCAGTGCAGTAAGTAACCCAAAGCTGGGGCAGAGGCCCAGTGTGGGTGGGAGGCTGCAGGGTTTCACACCCCTGCAGCTCTGAGCAGTGGCTCCCACCCCGTCCCCCCTCAGTGAAGAGGATGGTGGCTGAGAATTGAGAAGGCATCTTGGGCATCAAATGTGGTGAGCCTGGGTGTGGCGGGAGACCCTTGGGGCCCTCCCTGGCCAGGACGGCTCTTGTAGCATCATCCCAGGTCCTAGGCTTAGGTCTTGCCCAGAGCAGCTCTCGGCACTTTGGCATGTCCAGGAACCCGTCCGTCCGCCCATGTTGTCAGTGACTCACTGGGGCAGGGTGCTCTTGCCTCTGGGTTGGCAAACCAAGGCCTTGATGTGCCATTCCGCTGGCTGGAGCCCCGGCTTAGCAACACGGCCACAACATGTCTGGCCCAACAGCTTAGGGGCCCTAGGCGCCAGGCGCTACAGGTACCGTAGTGGAGACGCAGACCACGGTGACAGACAGGTTTGCCGTTGGGGTAGGAACCCTCTTTCCAGAGTGACGGTAGCTGGGTCAATAGGGACGTTCCTTCCTCCGCCTTCCCGGGTCCACACCCGGGGTTAGGTCAGTACGACACTCGGGAGTGGATTGTCCACACCAGGAGTGCCAGAGCTTACCTTGTAAGGAACGGCTGGGCCTTAGTCCTGGCCCCAAGGGACTGGGTCTAAACAGATGAGACAAAGGATGGGAGGGGAAGTGAGCAGCCCAAGGTCGCTGATGGAGCCAGGAAACCACTCGAGTGTCTAGGGCAGTGGCCTGGGCCCCATCTGTGAAGCCACATGGCCTCCCTCAATGAGGGGCGCAAAGCACTCTGGGTAGCAAAGGTCCCAGGAGCAGGGTTCTCTCTTGGTAACTTTGAGCAAACTCCAATCTGAGGAGTCCCAGTACTTGAGGGATGTGGAATGTCTCAGTTGGAGACCGATGACAATGAGTTAATGTTGCTGGTAAATAGGTGCCCCTTCCACCCCAGAGGTGGCTGCACTTCACTGCTAAAGCAGTCAGGATCCACCAGAGATGGAAAGGGCTGTGTAAATGCAAGACAGACAGCACAGCCCATGAACAGGACATAAGACTGGTTCTTGGGAACAGAGCACAGGTCTCCTGGCTCTGCCACTGACCCACTGGGTGACCTTTGGTGTGTCCCTTCTCCTCCCACCACTTGTCCAGCTTGGCCATAAGCTCCAGGGCTACATATGTCCAGCACCTAGGGACAAGTCCCTCCTGGAACGGAGCCAGGTGCATCCCACCCACTGTGTCCTGCATTCCTGCCCCTTGGATGCCCCCGCACCTCCTGCCGAGCAATGGTTTCAGGGGCACTGTCGAAAGGGAAGCAGTGCTGTGGCCTCAACCTGGGAAAGAACTTACATGTGCAACTGGCCTTTCCCGCGGCCATTGGGGCTGAGACTCAGTGCCGGGAGGGGAAGGGATTGAGTGTCTTCGCCCCGGTCGCTAGGATGGGTTAGACGGTTGCGGGGCTCCAGCCGTGGCACTCATCGTCTCCTCTCTCTCCCAGGCTCTTGTAACGACTCGGAGAGCAACGATGAGTCTATTCCGGAGCTGGAGGAGCCGGACATCTCCGAACCCCGGACAGCTCAGACTCAGGTACGGGGCTGCCCGGGGAGAGGCCCCCACAGCCTGAGGGTCCCGGTGCAGGGGCTGGGCACAGTAACTGACTGAACTAGCCTGAATAATCTGCTTCCTTGGGGGGCCCTCTGCTCCCCAGCCCCCTGCTGGGAAAGGGGAGGCCTGGGGTACAGGACAGCAGTGACTCGGCAGCCGACAGGCCCAGCTCTGGGGAAAAACCAGCCCCGGGAGATGGGATTGTGAAGCCCAAGTACATGGCATCCAAGAAAGATCGCGCCCCCCCCCAATCCATGGCAAGGGGTTGTGACCAGATCTCCACATCAGGCCCACCCCAGATATATAACTAGATGGGAGGGGGAGTGTCGTATTGCTCCCTCTGCCTGGATAAATCTGGGGCGGGGTGCCAGGGCTTACCAATGGGTGACTCCACCACCCATTGGTATCGGAGCACCCTTCTGGAGCGAAGAGACCTTGGAAGGTGGCCTCTGTAGCCCTGGAACTCCTCTTCCTACAGCTCCCAGAGTCACCAGGGGTCCCTGGACTGGGAGCTCTCCCTAGCTGTGCCCTGTGATCCGGCTGCAGGATGGCCCTTGAAGATGGGTATCCTTGTCTCTGGCCTGGAGACGCTTTGGGGCAGTGTCTGACAGTGCTCCAGGGTCGTCCCCAGATTTAGCCAGATTTATCTCCCCTCCTCCCCCTCACACACGTGTTCGTGGCAATGCAGAAGGACAACGAGCCACATCTGGCTTCCTCCCCTCTCCCTCCAATGCCGCTCTGTTCCAGGAGAGGAGTACGTCCAGTGGGCAGCTTCCTCCCTTGTGAATCGATTGGGGGTCCTGGCTCGGATCAGCTGGGCTGGGGAGATCCTGCTCTCCAGGGAGTGGGGCCCGAGGTGCAGGCAGAAACAGTGGCATGAGGCAGTACCTGCGAGTGGGGCAGGCTCAGCGGGAGCCCGGCAGGGTGGTGGTGGCATGAGGGAGACGCAGGTTCACTCTGATTCAGCTAGAGAACAGGGCTGCAGCCGAGCCAACAGCCACGCCTGCTGCTGCTTCTCTCCTAGCACTAGGTGCAGCCCGAACAGCCATCCTGCAGCGGGAGCTGCATCTGCCCCTCGGCGTGTGACACAGCCGAACTGTCTCCCCCACCCCACCCCCACCTCAGGGTGGGGCTCCAGACTGGTCTGGGGGGCAGTGCTGGCTGCCAGGAGGAAAGCGCCCGAGGAAAGCTCTCCTGGTGCAATTCATAGCTGGAGGGTGGGTCTGAGAACTGGCCTAAGGCACCGGGGACGTGCTTTGTACTTCACAGTGATCTGCAAACAGGGGTGGCTCTGTTTTTTGCCGCCCCAAGCATGGCAGTCAGGCGGCCTTCGGCGGTCCGCTGGTCATGCGGATTCGGTGGCGTTTCTGCGGGTGATCTGCCAGTCCTGCGCCTTCGGCATACCCGCCGTCGAAGCTGCGGGACCGGCGGACCTCCCACAGGCATGCGGCCAAAGGCTGCCTGACTGCCGCCCTCATGGCGACCGGCACGCTACCCCCCGCGGCTTACCGCCCCAGGCAGGCGCTTGGTGCGCTGGTGCCTGGAGCCGCCCGTCTGCAAACCCTGCACCATCTCCCCAGCTAACAGCACTGAGGGCAGGGATAAGCTGCTGTCACTCTTCCTGTGGTGGCTTTAGACCTACCTCTCTGCCAGAGCCTTCCCAGAATGCATGAGACAAACGGGGGGGGGGGGGGGGTGGCTATCACGCCTGTCTCTGGGGAGGGGCATAAGAAGGCAAATGACATTTGAGGCCATTCCTACCTGCCCTGAGACAGGAGAACTTGGGATGCCAGCAGTGTCCGGTATGTTTGTATGGCACTCGGATCCCGTGGGGACTGCAACACACACCCCCAGTCTCGGTCTAGCCCAGACTCTCTGGCTTTGGGGCAAATGGTTTAATTTGTGCCTGTTTCCCCCGCCGGACACGCCATCCGGGGAGTGAACGTTCAGGCTGAAAGAGCCTGGCGCTCTGCTGAAGGGGCTGGATTCTGGCACCGCTCCAGCCTCCCTCATTCCAGTCTGGCTGTGGCCAGATGCTCGGCTGTCCTGGCCCCTGCGCATGGCTCCGTTCTTCCCCCTAGACGCCGGGACGTGGGGGAGCCACTGTTACAGGCGCGTGTGTTTTGCAGGCACAGCTAACGCACTCGCTGAGCACCGGGGAGGAAACCATCAGCAAAGCCAAGCAGAGCCGGAGCGAGAAGAAAGCCAGGAAGGTCAGTGTGCCGGGAGGGGAACGTGGGGGTGCTGCACCTTGCTCAAGGGAAGGGGCCAGCTGGGACAGCCCCTCTGGTCTGGCTCCCCGGGTGAGCTCCTGGTGTGGTGCTCGGAGCTGGAGTTGGGGAGGGAGGCCTCGGACTGCAGGCTCCTGGCAATGCCTATCCCAAGCCACGTTGGGTCTCTGGGCAGGACTCGCTCTGTGCCAGGGCAGGGCCTCTAGGGGCAGGGGCTGGGAGGCGGTGGCTTTACTGTGCTGCCAACAGGGACAGGGCCCCGCTGGGAGCTGGAGGAGCGGGTGGAAGCTCTGCCCTGGGCCAGGCCTGCAGCCGACACCTGTTTCCATCTGCCTGGGCGGTGACTCCGCTTGGAGCAGCCAATGCAGTGTCCAGTGCAGCCGCTCCTGCAAGGGGGGCTGCTGAATTGGCCAAAGAATGATCCAAACACAGACTGACCCCGGGTTCGAGAGAACCCTCGAACCGCCCAGCACGACTCCTCCAAGAGCCCCTCGGGCGCAGCTAGTCCTCGCGCTCCATCTGCAGGGACAGCCGCTGGGTGGAGAGAGACGGGGACTGGCTGGAGCAAGCATGTGGGGAGCCTTTAAACACAAGGCCGGGCCATGGGCCGGATGGTGAGCCAGGGCCTCCTGGGGAGCAGGAACAGTCCCACCCCTTCAGCCACGTGAGGGCACAAGGGGCTGTGGAGCTGAGGGGGAGGCAGAAACAGGGAGCCCTTGTGGCTGAGATGAGACCCAGCCAGGCTGGCTGACTAGCCACAGGTTTGAGGGGGGATTAGGGGCTGGATAAGCCCGTCTGTGTTCGTCACTGGCTCTGGAGATTAGCCCCGATTAAAGCACTTCTGACCTGGAACAGGGCTCTGCGGCAGGTGGCTTTGCTGGGTCTGCCCAGGGAGTGTCTGGGTCGCCTCTGGCACCATTCCCCAGGGACAGGACCGCTCCGGATGCTGCTGGAGAGAGCACACGGGTCAGGGTGGAGGCAGCGAGGGGTGGGCTGGGCTCCCAAGGAGCCTGTGGACTCCCAGGGCTCTGGCTTGTGCTGCCTGGCCAGGCCTGTCATCCCTGCTGCCCCTTTCTAGGCAGAGGATGGGCTCCCAGCCCTCCTGCAGCTGCACGGCCCAAACCCAGGTCTCCTCTGGCAGCACCTGCTCTCCTGTCAGCCCGCTGGGCCGATCCCAAGGAGGATCTGGGGGGCTGGAGCATGTGCCTGGGGGTGGCTCCATTAACACACCTTGTACAACCGCTTGTGTCCCCTGTCCACACAGCCCCAACTAGCCCTGTCCTGCTATCCCCAAACTCCTCTGGGCTGGGTGGGAGTCAGGGCTAACCTACCACTGTGCAGAAGGGCTCTGGACTGTCTGGATGGCCGGCCTTGCTGTACAGGGCGCTTCCCAATGTCACGTCACAGCAACTCGGGATGGGGAATGCTCACTGGGCTACCCGCCCCTCTCCCTGCCAGGGCAGGGTCACATGCCTACTTCTCCTTGTAAAATCCCTGTGGGGCAAGGAAGTGGCACCAGGCATAATGCAAGTCACAGAGGGGGGCTTCTCTGGCAGGGCAGAGCTCACGTGGGAGATGGGAGACTGGCCCTGTGACTGTTAGCTGTGGGTGTCTCCTGCCACCCATCAACGGCCCGTTCCAGCACAACATCCCCCTCTCCTGGTCTGTGCGAGATGAGTCTGGCATCTCCAAGGAGCAGACCCAGGAATGGGCCAGCGGGCGCTGCCCGTGGATGCCCCTGGCCTGTGCTGCCCCAGACAACCCGACCCGCACTCTGAGATGGAGGCCATCCAGCATCCCTGGAGACCCTGCTGATCAGAGACGAAACCAATGGCCAGCCAGCCGTGGTGACTGTCCTGGCATCAGCACTTCCATTGTGTGATTCCAAAGGCCTCGGACAGGTCACCGCACAAAGACTGAAGGCCGTTCCCGCGCCTTTGTCCGTGCGGCTTTGTTCCAGGGTCCCCGTTCCATCGCTCCAGCTGTAATGGCTGGTGCTGCCTGAGGCCACTGTAACACGTCCGTCCGTCTCCCCTGCAGGCCATGTCCAAGCTGGGGCTGCGTCAGATTCACGGCGTCACCAGGATCACGATCCGGAAGTCCAAGAACATCCTGTTTGTGATAACCAAGCCGGACGTGTTCAAGAGTCCGGCTTCCGACATCTACATAGTGTTTGGCGAGGCCAAGGTGAGGCTCTGCAGGGCTGGGGGCACCCCGACCCCTCTGCTGTATGTGTCCTGGGGCTCCAGTGCTCGGCAGGTGCCCTGCTGTTTCACCTGCCACTGCACCATGGCCCAGCGCGGGCAAAGCCTGGCTTCCAGCTGGTGAGGGACTCCCATGAGCCGCTGCTCGGGTCCTGCTGGGAGGCCTGGAATCTGACTGGCTCTTGCTGGCCAGAGTCTAGTGCCTGGTGTAAACGGGAGCCCTGACTAGCCGCCACTCGGGGCTTGGCACTAGCCTGGCCATCAATCACTCACTCCCATGCCCCAGCCCCGATGGGGCTGTTCTCCGGGGGGGCCGGGGCTGAACTCCGAGAGCTGTAGAGAAGGAAAACTGGGTCAGCACCTGCCACCCAGCTCCTGCACGACAGGGTCCTCACTAGTACAGTGCATTGCTCAGTCTAGGCTTAGACCACCCATGGACTCCCCCTCCTCTAGGAGATGAGTCTGGGCACAGGAGTGTCTTCCTGCTGCGAACCCCCCCCCCCCCCACCCTGAACAACTCTTCTCTCCTTGGCTGGTCTGCACCATGGGGTTCCTGCCTGCCCTTGCTCCTGGGAGCACTGCTGCACAGCTGGTGCTCCCCGTGACCTACCCTCATCCATGAGCTGGAGGCAAGCGAGGAGCTCTCCTCTACTTCAGACAGGTTCCCCCTGCTCTCACTCCACCCAGCCCTTCGTACGGCTGGCAAATCGCTAGCCTGCTCCCTGGAGTCTCCGCCGGCCTCCCGTGCTAACCGCTCCCCTCCTGGCTCGGGTCTGTCCCTGCAGATCGAAGACCTGTCGCAGCAGGTGCACAAGGCGGCCGCGGAGAAGTTCAAGGTGCCGATGGAGCACTCGCCTTTGATCACGGAAACGGCCCCGGCCCTCACGATCAAAGAGGAGAGCGAGGAAGAGGAGGAGGTAAGGGCTGGAGGAAGGAAGCTGGGGGCAGTAACCGTCTGGTTCCACAACACTCCCTGGGCACCAGCTTCAGCGCTGAGAGTCAGGCTGGGGGTGAAGGGCAGGAGAGATTTAGCTGGTGACACCACATCCCCCTCCAGGGTCCTCGGGTGTAGCCAGTACAGCGGAGCTCCTGGGCCTTCCCTTGGGCAGGTGACTGCTGCAGCACTGCTTGCTGTCAGTCCATTGTCTGGTCCTGGACTCCGCCCCAACCCTAGTGCCCAGCGCCGAGCTGCTGGGCCCAGCCTACGTGTTCCTGAGGTTAGGAGGAGACGTGAACCAGCCACAAGGGAGAGAACTCTTGTGTCCGTCGCTTGGTTGTAAACCACGGGAGGCTCGTTCAGCCGGCCGGACGCTGTCGGCACGCTACTGTCTGTCCTTGCCCTGCCTGGGTGCTGGAAGCGATCCCAGTTTCCTAGGTAGCCAGCTTCCTTCCTGTCCTTTAGAGCAGCAGGGGGGAGAAAGTCGTCTGTCTCCTGCCCAGGCAGAGACTAGACCTAACTGGTCAGTGCATTGTCAGGGATCAGTGGGAAGAAGGCAGGATGCCACACTAGCCACTAGGGAGCAGCAGTGAGTGCTATAGTGCACCCCAGGGTATGACGACAGGATTCTACTCTCTAGAGGTAAGATCGCTCTCCTAAGACTGCGTAGCTGTGCCTAAGGACAGGCCTGGAGGCAGAAAGGTGGCCAAGGAGTGGGCTTGGCTAGCTCAGTCTGGCTTGAGGGGACAGACCTGGGCAGTGGCCAACCCTTGTCCAGGGCAGGTCTGTCCAAGTGACCAGCAGGATGAAGTGGTAACGCTCCTGCCTTTGGAGCCAATTCCTCTGTTTTCCCCCTCCCCTTCCAAATGCATTTGGTGCTGGGGTGTGAGCAGGGTCTGGGGGTGGCACTGTGCCCCCTCCCTGTCTGGAGCATGATGATTTCCTCCTCCCCTCCTCAGGTTGATGAGACTGGACTGGAGGTGAGAGATATCGAGCTGGTGATGGCCCAGGCCAACGTGTCGCGTCCCAAAGCCGTGCGGGCGCTCAGACACAACAACAACGATATAGTCAACGCCATCATGGTAAGAGCACTGTGCCTGGCCGCCTGCCATAAGATCCTGCCCTGCTGGTGGAGACGCGGTCACAGACTAGTCTCCATCTGAGGAAGCAATGCCCCAACTTCAGAGGGGGAAACTGAGGCAGAGATGCAAGTCTCCCAAGAAGGCAGTAGCTGGCCAAGCCAGGATTAGAACTTGGGACCTCCTGGCTCTGTGCTCTGCTTGAACTACTAAACCTCCCCTGCCTAGAGAAGCTCTGCTCATGAGCAGAAGGCTTGTAGGGGGAGGTACTTCCAAGGCCAGGCCAAGATCTGATGGATAGGGGCCCTTCCACCTTCCAGCCAGGTGTCCCCCAGGCCTTGTCCTGTGTAATGATGCTGAAAACGGGTGACTTAAAGCATAAAAGCACTAAGCAAGGGCCTTCCTGTAGAGATGCCAGAGAGACCCCCTTGTGCTCCCCTCCTTGTACCCTGCGGTCCCCATCTAACCCTCGGCTCTCTCCTACAGGAGCTGACCATGTAGCTGCTGGCCCGGATGTGCAAACAGACCCACCCCCTCTGTATAGATGCACAGTTACTCCTATACAGTACAGCTGGTATTAAATACTCTCTAGAACTGCAAATATTCCTACTAGTCTACATCTCTCATGCTGCTCAATAAAACGGCCTCATGTATTCACTTGAAACGCACAACGGTTTGGTCTCCTTTCTTCTCCCTCGATCTAGGTCACACATGAGCAGGCAGGGTGGGGGCAGGGCCCCTGTGGCTGAAGCTCCAGTTTAGCTGGGTGGAAGCTGGAAAGGAGGGCAGGCCAGGGCCTGTCTACACTGCAGCTGGGACCAGCCCTCCCAATCTGGCAAGAGGGGCAGGTGCTAGTTCTACTCAAGCTCGAATAGCAGAGTGGATGCTGTGGCTGGGCTCAGACCCAGGAGCTCAGCCAGGCTTGTGTTCGGGTGGCTAGGCACCCCTTCTGCCATGGCCAGACTAGGGCAAGAGGCGCTAGCACGTGTCTCCCTGGGCTGCAGTGTGGATATACCTGGCTCGTTCTGCTGAGTGCCAAGAGGGCTGGGCTTATAGAATCAGAGAAGATCAGGGTTGGAAGGGACCTCAGGAGGTCATCTAATCCAACCCCCTGCTCAAAGCAGGACCAATCCCCAACTAAATCATCCCAGCCAGGGCTTTGTCAAGTCGGGCCTTAAAAACCTCTAAGGAAGGAGATTCCACCACCTCCCTAGGGAACCCATTCCAGTGCTTCACCACCCTCCTAGTGAAATAGTGTTTCCTAATATCCAACCTAGACCTCCCGCACTGCAACTTGAGACCATTGCTCCTTGTTCTGTCAACTGCTACCACTGAGAACAGTCTAGATCCATCCTCTTTGGAACCCCCCTTCAGGTAGTTGAAGGCTGCTATCAAATCCACCCTCACTCTTTTCTCCACACTAAATAAACCCAGTTCCCTCAGCCTCTACTCATAAGTCATGTGCCCCTGATCATTTTCATTGCACTCCACTGGACTCTCCAATTTCTCACATCCTTTCTGTAGTGGAGGCCCTAAAACTAGATGTAATACTCCAGCTGTGGCCTCACCAGTGCCAAATAGAGGGGAATAATCACTTCCCTCGATCTGCTGGCAATGCTCCTACTAATGCAGCCCAAAATGCCGTTCGCCTTCTTGGCAACAAGGGCACACTGACTCATATCCAGCTTTTCGTCCACTGTAATCCCCAGGTCCTTTTCTGCAGCACTGCTGCTTAGCCAGTCGGTCCCCACCCTGTAGCAATGCATGGGATTCTTCTGTCCTAAGTGCAGGACTCTGCACGTGCCTTGTTGAACCTCATCAGATTTCTTCTGGCCCAATTGTCTAGGTCACGCTGGAGGGCAGGGATAGGGTCCAGAGTATCTACCTCTCCCCTCAGCTTAGTGTCATCTGTGAACTTGCTGAGGGTGAAATCATCCCCCGCATCTAGATCATAATGAAGCTGTTGAACAAAACTGGTCCCAGGACTGACCCCTGCAGCACTCTACTTGATACCGGCTGCCAACTAGACATTGAACTGTTGATCACTGCCCAATGACCTAGCCAGGTTTCTATCCACCTTCTAGTCCATTCATCCAATTCCTACATTTTTAACTTGCTGGCAAGAATACTGTGGGAGATGTATCTCAAGCTTTGCTTAAGTTAAGATATATCCTCTCCACTGCTTTCCCGATAGCCACGGCGCCAGTTATCTCATCATAGAAGGCAATCAGGTTGGTCAGGCATGACTTGCCCTTGGTGAATCCATGTTGACAGTTCCTGATCACCTTCCTCTCCTCCAAGTGCTTCAACATGGATTCCTTGAGAACCTGCACCATGGCTTTTCCAGGGACTGAGGTGAAGCTGATGGGGCTGTAGGTCCCCAGATTCTCCTTCCCTTTTTTTGAAGATGGGCACTACATTAGCCTTTTTCCAATCAGCCAGGACCGCCCTTGATTATCTTTGAAAGTTCATGGCAATGGCCAATGGCTCTGCAATCCCATCAGCCACCTTCCCTTCCCAGGTAAGGGAGGGGCCTCAGCCAGCACCCATGGGTGGGATAGGGGTGCCAACTTTCTAATCACACAAAACCAAATGCCCCTGCCCCACCTTCTCCAAGAACCTGCCCTCACTTGCTTTTACTAGGCTGAGGCAGGGGGTTGGGGTGCAAGGGCTCCAGCTGGCAGTGTAGGCTGTGGGGTGGGGCCAGGGCTGAGGGGTTTGGAGTGTGGGAGAGGGCTCTGGCCTGGGGTTGGTGGGAAGAGGGGTATAGGCTCTGGATGCAGGCTGTGAGGTGGGGCCAGGGATGAAGGGTGTGGGGTGCAGAAGGGGGCTCGGGGTATGGGAGGGGTTTGTGTGGGAGGGGACTCCAGGCTGGGACAGGGGGGTTCAGATGCAGGGTTGCTGAGGCATTTACCACAGCTCCTGGGAAGCAGCCTCTAGGCGCATGGGCAGCCAGGAATGCGCTGTGTGCTGCCCTCCGCTGCCAACCCTGCAGCTCCCATTGCTCTAAGTTCCTGGCCAATGGGAGCTGCGGAGCCACTCAGGGCTGGGCCACTGCATGGAGCCTCCCTGGCAGCCCATGCGTCTAGCAGCTACAGGGACTGCAGGGAGCCAGTCTTAACCCCAGGCCCTCGCTACACCACCAGCCGGACTTTTAATGGCCTGGTCGGCAGTGCCGTCCAGACCCGCCGGGATCCCTTTGCAACCAGGCGTTCCGGCTGAAAACCAGCCACCTGGCAACCCTAGAGTGGAGGGGCTTCAGACATAGACCAGCAGCCAGCTGGGGTCTGCAATTCAGACAACTCAGTGTCTGCAGACAAGGGGGAGGGATGAACCTAGGGGCAGTGTGGGGAAATCACAATCCCCTAACTCCAGGGGGCTAAGCCAGGGATCTCACTGCCCTACAGCAAAGGGGGGTCTCTTTGTGATGCCCCAGTGGGCTGGGCTGGGTGCTCCTCCCAAGCTCAGTAGGGTTTGTATCCCTCTTGCTTTTGCTAGGAGTCTCCCGGAATCAGGCTCTATCTTCCAGAGGCTACTGCAGCCAAGCCGGGAGATTTTAAGCATTTAAAATCTGGTGGGGCTAAGGCAGGCTCCCTGCCTACTTTCACGCCACGCTGGGAAGCAGCCAGCATGCTCCTGTGCCCCCTGGGAGGAGGGGCAGGGGGTCTCCACATGCTGTCCCTGCCTGCAAGCACCACCCTCGCAGTTCCTATTGGCCAGGGATGTGCTGGCTGCTTCTGTAAGCAGTGCAGGGCCAGGGCAGACAGGGAGCCTGCCTTAGCCCCGCCGACCGGGAGCCACCCAAGGTAAGCACCGCCTGGCCAGAGCCTGCACTCCTCATCCCCTCCTGCACCCAAACCCCAGCCTGAAGCCCCCTCCTGCATCCAAACCCCCTCCGAGCCTGCACCCCCAGCCCCTTCCTGCACCTAAACTCCCTCCCAGAGCTTGTACCCCACATCCTCTCCTTTACCCCAACCCCCTGCCCCAAGCTTAACCAAGAGCCCAGTGAAAGTGAGTGAGGGTAGTGGAGAGCGAGCGACAGAGGGGGAGGGGATGGAGTGAGTGGGGCAAGGCCTGGGGGGCAGGGGCAGAGCAAGGGTGTTGGGATTAGGCAGCTGGCAACCCTACAGCTCCGTAGCAAGGTGGAGGCAGCCCTAGGCACTGATAGGTCTGAGCACAGGGCCCCTGGCCAGCGTGGGATGCAGTTTAAAGGCCGCAGCGGCTAGGACAGCTCCCCTTTCCATAGTCACAGGGACTTCTTCCCCCACCCCCATGGGCCCGGCCGGCCCAGGCCTAGTAGTTGGATGCAGGCAGCAGCTGTAACGTGGTCAAAGTTCCCAGCTGGGGTGGGGGTGGGGGGCTCCCCCCACCAAGGCCAGAGTTCTAGTAGAAATCTTCCTCCAGGGAAGGGGGGTGCAAGTGAGAACTGCACAGGCTGGTGGGGGCAGTAGCTGGGCCTGCTCCATCTCCACTGCCTGCTAGCTGGGGCTCATGGAACCCAGCAGCTGACACCCGAATTCTTCCCCTCCCCTGGTACAGGGAGGGCCCCTTCCCAAGAAGAGAGCTGGCAGGCTCGCCCCCTGCCTCAGGGGACAACGAGGGAGAGGGAGGCCCTGTGCAGCATGACAGGCACTACCCCACCCTCTCTTCCCCTGCTGACCCTGGGGCCCACGAGCCCAGCCCAGCTGCACATGAAGGATGCCCCAGCCCTCTAGCCCCTGGTGCTCGTGCTTTGGGGCAGCCCAGAGCTGCCCTCTGCAGTTGAGGCTTGTTTCTAATTTCATCCCCCTCACGCCCATTAGTGCTCAAGGGAACTATCTGAGTTCTCTGAACCCCTCACCTGACATTGGCACTGCTTCCCCCCCCTCCCCCCCATACCAGCCCCTGGGGACCTGTACCTCCACAGTGCCATAATAAGTAACTCTGACGTAGCACTTTTCCACTCTTAGGGTCACGATCATTAGCCCCAGTTATAGGTGGGGAAACTGAGGCACAGGGGTGACTTGTCCAAAGCTACCCCTCAGGCCAGTGGCAGAGCCGTGACTAGAACCCAGGTCTGAGTCCCAGCCTAGTGCTCTCTCCCCCAGGCCACACTGCCTCATGGGCCAGTTCACAGGATGTAAACTGGTAATCCGCTCCCCCATGGGTTTATGGCGCTGCACTCAGCAGGGCTGCTGCAGCTGCCCTCACCCCCCTGTCCCTGCCGGATCAGGCTGGCTGTGTTGTTTGAAGACCTGAAAGTTTGTTTAGTTGCAAAAACAGCTTTTTCTGCAGCTCCGAGAGATGAAAGGCTCGTTGGGGTGGGTGGGGGGTTGCTGACTCCGCACTCCCCAGAAGTGCTGAGCCTGCCGTTCCCAGGAGAGGCCACACCAGGGGCAGTGGGAACCTGCCTGCTCTCGATTTTCCCCCACACCCCTTCTGAGCTGCTGTCTTCTCCACCACACTGCAGGGGAGAGTTGGGCATTTTTTAAAAACAAAAATAGAGTTCTAAGCTGTTGAAACCAAAAGGGGGGTTCTGAAAGCTTTGAATCAAGAAATTCTTGAGATGGTCAAAAATCCCCCTTTTCTTTTTTTACACTTTCAAAATAACCCCCCCCCCCCCAACTTAAGACAACTTTTTGCTTCAAAATTTAAGCTAATTAGGGTATGCCTCCCACCCCTATTTTAAAGTAATGGTTAAAGCTTATGCTCAAATAAATGTGTTCGCCTCTAAGGTGCCACAAGTACTCCTGTTCTTTCTGCGGCTACAGACGAACACGGCTGCGACGCTGAAACTGGTTAAAAATCAAAACACTGTTTTAACTTTTTTTGGATTTCAGCTCATGAAAATGGTACTTGCCCTTCATCCCACTTTGGGATGGGAAAATGTTTCCAACGCTTGAATGTTTGTAGGCTGGGAAAACGGTCTCTTGCAGCTCCAGCAGTGCAGATGATCAGTGACCAGCCTGAGAGGAACGTGGGGCAGCCCACAGTTGCTGCTGGTGGAGATGAATGAGGATGGTGTGTGCTGGATGCTACATGGCCTCTTTCACGGGCCCTGGCTCAAGTCCAGTCCACACTAGCAGCAAGTTACTGGCTGGACTCTGGTTCCCTGTGCAACACGTTTGAATCTCATTCTAATCTCTAACAGACAGGGCCAATGTCCCAGTCCATCCCCACAAGTGGCCCCCTTGCAGTGGGACCCGGGCCTGCGTGCGGTTGGAGGCCACCTGCTCCTGTTGTGCTAGAAGTGAAACATAGCAGGAGGCTGGGCCTTGCTGTTCAGCTGCACCTGTTGTAGGGTTAAGTCGGTCCTTAAGTACAGAGCTAGGAACCTTAGAAGTACAAGAGAGCCAGGAGCATAGGTGCCAACTCTGTGGGTGCTCTGGGGCTGGAGCACCCACGGGGAAAAATGGGTGGGTGTTCTGCACCCAGTGGCAGCTCCTTGCCCCACCCCAGCTCACCTCTGCCCTGAGCACACCGCCTGCCTGCTTTTCCCCCCTAGCTCCCAGCGCTTGTGCCGCAAAACAGCTGTTTCGCACCCCTGGGAGGAGGGAGAACGCAGCATGCTCAGGGAAGAGGCAGGGCTGGGGTGGGGATTTGGGAAAGGGTCCAATAGGGGCAGGGAGGGGGTGGAGTTGGGGCAGGAACTTTGGGGAAGGGGTTGGAATGGGGGCAGGGCAGGGGTGGGGAAAGGGTGGAGTCAGGGCAGGGCCAGGGGGCGCGAGCACCCACAAGCGCTGGGGAAAGTTGGTGCCTGTGCCAGGCAGCACCTTTCGCATGCACTAGGGTGGACTCTTGAGAAGCAAGTTGTGGCTCTGTGCACCTGATTAATCACTAGTCACTGCGACAATGGTGTGGCCCACTGGGGTGGGGGTAGGTAACTGCATTTATTAATAATCCACCCCATCCACCCGGACAGCAAGAAGAGCTGATCTCCACCTGAATCTGTCCAGTGTTAGAGCCAGGGCTGGCCCACAACAACATTTTGGCACCTGAGGCAGGGAGCTCAAATGATGCCCCCTCGCTCGGGCCAAAACTTTGAAAGGCCTCAATTCTGCCTTCAGCCTGTTCTACTCCTCTCATGGTACCGCTCTGCTACCTACCCCAATAAAGGAGAACTCAACTTAAAATGTCTTGTTCAAAACTTTTAAGTAACACTTAACTTTCAAACGCCTGAACAGCAAATGTAATTTTTCTTGTCTGTATAGTAAACACTGGCATTTTTATCTATTTGAATAATTCAAGTGGTACTTTCCATGCCTTCTTGGCTGCAAAAATTTGAACTGCTTCCTGAAGGGCCACATGCTCTATTGAGATGGTTGCAAGGCCGACCAGCCTCTTCTGTGTCATTGTGGAGTGTAGATGTGTTTTTATTAACTTCAGCTTGGAGAAGCTGCGTTCTCCACTGGCAACTGTTACAGGAAGTGTTAGAAGTATACGCAGAGCAACAAAAGCATTTGGAAAGAGGGTGGTCATCTTATTTGTGCACATATATTCCAGAACAGCCTTTGGAGTTGATCCTGCTGAAATGTATCTTGAAAGGGCTTTCAGTTCATCACCTAAATCACTCGCATCAATATCGCGCATGTCATCATGTGTCAACACTGTCTCTAGTGCCCTGCATTGCTGGTGTAGGTCTTCTTCAGGTATAGTGAGGAGTTTTGGAATATCATACAACATCCCAAATATACTGCTGTGTTCCTTGAGCTGCATGAATGTTCAACTGACTGTATTGCACAGTCTAGCACCTGGTTAAAGAATTCAACTTTGAATTGTTGTTTGGGGTCTCTTATGGGATTATCTTGTGCCTCGTAATCAAAATGTCGTCTTTTTCGGTGACTCTTGTATTCTTGAATGGGTGGGAAAATAGCTTCAGTGTGAAGTTCCTCTGCCAACTTCTGTGCACTCTTCAGAATGTTTTGAAATCCCTCATCTGATTGGTAAGACTGTAGGTATGACTTTGCTTTGTCCAGTTGGTTCCATTGCTCCAGATATATCAAGGTCAACACCTTGGAGTCTCTTGCTTTCAAACAGTATGTCATGCCACAACTTCAAATTTCTGTGTGGCTTAGTGTTATGTATGTTTCTGGTGATTCCATTTCCCTCTGCCACCTTTCTCCCACAAACAGTTCCTGTCATAGCATTATCCTCCATAATGGCAACTATGGCATCATCTATCTTCCCAATTTGGTGTTTGATAGGCTTTATTGCCTCCACTCGACTTTCCCATCGTGTGGCACTCAGTGGTTTCAATGTCAGAGAGGATGTTCCCTGATGTTGCTTCAAAATTTGCCATCGACAAGTTGATGGAGAGAAAAATACATAGATTGAGTTACATTAAAAAAATTGGCAAACAGCCTCACTAGAAGCTGATGCTGCACCACTGACCACCAAGTTCAACGAATGAGAACTGCATGGGACAAAAAAAGCTCGAGGGTTTAACTCTCGGATCCGTGTCTACACTCCTCTGTTCTTTCCTCTCATCTTGGCACCATTATCGTAGCCCTGACCTCTCATGTCAGCTATCGCAATTCCCGTATCTTCCAGCTTTTTAAGAAGCACATTTGTCATACCAGCTCCTGTAGTATCATAAATGTCAATAAACTATAGAAAATACTCTGACAGTCACCATTGCAGGAACATTTTCACTAGGTTCTGTTGTTACAAAACGCACCATTAAAGTCATTTGTTCCGTATGGCTGATATCAGGTGTGCAGTCCAGAATAACAGAGTAATATCTTGCTGACTTCAGATCTGCCACAAACTTCTGTTTGACTTTTGTTGACAGGAACTGTATGATCTCATTTTGAATTGTTTTTCCAAGGTAGTGGTGTGTGTACATTTCTTGGGTGGTGACTCTTCTCAGATGCTCCTGGAGTACAGCATCAAACTCAGCCATCAGCTCCACAATTTTAAGGACGTTTCCATTGTTTGGCACATACAGCTGATCTGGAGTACCACGCAGTGCTAGGTTTTGGGTAGCAGCATTCTCACCATGGCAACGAGCCTTTTCAGAACATTTTGCCAGTAAAGAGTGATGCAATCTTCTCTTGATGCTGATCATCTATGGTGGCCTTTAACCTTAGTCTCATCTCAAGCTCTTTCCACCTATGGAATGCTCTCTGGTGATTTGCTGTCTTCTCATGGCATGCCAGATTTCTAGCCAGATTTTTCCCAATCCTTTGTTCCTATAGAACCCAATGTGGCTGGAACATTAGACTGGAAGAGTTTGCAACAAAAACAGTATGCAGTATTCTGGGTTTTTGAGTACATAAGCCATGGCCTCTCCACTTTGTCACCATTGGGGATTTCACATCAGTAATGTGTGGGATAGAAACTTCTATTTTCATTGTCTTTGGGGAACGAAGTTTTTCACTTGCTGTGGCCCGTGCAATACAAGGAAGTCCCTCAGGCTACTGCTCAAGTGGGTCCACAGTCCTGGATCATCTAACTTAAGGAACTAAACTCAGCAGCAGCTGTTTCTTGCACCTCCACCACACTCTTCTCTGATCTACTCTTTTCTTCAGGAATGTGCCTGGTTACATCCATTTGAGATGGAGATATGGATGCTGCAGTAGCTGCCAGGTCACCTGCACTCTGACAAACTGGAAGATCAGGCATCTCCTCACCACTCACATCCTCACTGGGGCTGGAAGGCTCACAGTGAACATTTATGTCTATGTATCTCAGGAGAGCTCCTTCCTGCTTAGATAGAAAAGCTTCCTTTGCTTTCTTTCTTTTTCTGAATGCTGCCCCAGAGGGGCCTTTTCTTCTTTCACTCATGACTGCTGTTCTGTGCCAGCTATAGTGGCTCTCAACACTCAACTGAAGGGGACAAATAAGCAGGCTGGTAGCACGGCCTGAGTGAGGGAAGATATCAGCGTCTTAAGGGCCTAACTGGCTCCTACTACTTCAGTTGACTGCCTGTTCTCCTCCAGTGGGTTCAGGGAAGCAGCAGGAAACAGGAAGCTCCCTGAGAAGCTGGTGTTAATCAGTCCAGGCTCCTGGGGGTGCTGGAGAGGTACATAAGAGGCTTCTTCTCCGCTCTCTCCCTGCAGCTCCTGCTGCTTTCTGTTATTCCCTCTCAACAGGCAAGCAGGAGAAAAGGTGTGTCTCTTGTGCGCTCCTTCCTCCAGCACAGCACTCCACCATCTCTGTGCATCTAGAGCAGAGAGAATACATAGGCACCAGCAGCAGACAATTTTCTACACTCTGGGTCCTAGTGGCGCCCTCCCCACAGTCTGGCACCTGAGGAGGCCACCTAGGGTGACCAAATGTCCTGATTTTATAGGGACAGTCCCAATATTTGGTGCTTTTTCTTATATAGGCCCCTATTACCCCCCCACCCTCTGTCCCGATTTTTCACACTTGCTGTCTGGTCACCCTATGGCCGCCTCATGGTAAGGCCAGCCCTGGTTGGAGCTGATCTCCACCTCAATCTGTCCAGTGTTCGTGCTGCCCTACTGTGTGACTTCCAGAGCCACGCAAGAGAAGCAGGAGGACAGGTGGGAATAGAAACCCCAACTGCTGCTGCCCGGGCCAGGGTCCTGTCTGCTGGACCCCTCTTCCATTGCCTCCTTGACTGGGAAATATGGCGCGGCCTCTCCTGGAAGCAGAAAAACAGGTTAATTTTGTTGCTCGCCACGGGAGTTAACTGTGTCCCACCTCTCGATCTTGCCAAACATGCTAGCAAAGTTGCAGGCAAGTTAGGAGGAGAGATTAAAAAGACTGGGACTTTTCAGGTTGGAAAAAAAACAAATAAAGGGGGCCATGATTGACATCTATAAAACCATGAGGGGGAAGTGCATAAGGAAGTGTATTTACCCCCTTCACACAACACAAGAACCATGGGGCACCTGATGAAATTAATAGGCAGCAGTTTAACACCCATATAAGGCAGCACTTCTTCACAGAATGTAGAGTCAATCTGTGGAACTCATTGCCAGGGGACACTGTGAAGGCCAAAAGTATAACAGCGTTCAAAAAAAGAACTAGATAAGTTCATGGAGGACAGGAGTATCAATGACTATTAGCCCAGATGGTGAGGGATGCAGCTCCCTGGGCTCCGTTTGCCAGAAGCTGGTAATGAGCGACAGGGCGTGGATCACTTGATGATCACCTGTTCTGTTCATTCCCTCTGGGGCACCTGGCCTTGGCCACTGGCAGAAGACAGGACACTGAGCTAGGTGGACCATTGGTCTGATCCATTCTTATGCTGCTAGTTACGACAGCAGCAATTTAGAGGATTTCACTAATGGAACAACTACGCATACGGGATACCTAGGAAAGGAAATGTAGGCAGATTATCTTGGGAAAACTACAACGCCACCACACACCAGCCTGGGCAATAGTCTATTACCGGCATCAGGAGAAGCTCAACGGCTTGAGTGTTAAGATTAGACCAGGAACTCGAAGAAGAACTAGCTTGCTTTGGCAGAAACTGACTGGATGGGCTCATGTTTCTTTTTCAGACTTCCATGACCTAAGGGCTTCAGCAGCTCACCAGAGAGAGCAGCAGCAGCCCTTGGGGAAAAGAGGAGAATGTTGCCAGACTCACTGATGTTTCTGGAACCCACAGGGCAGGACAGGCAGCTGTCACCCGGGAACACCTGGAATCTGTATTTTATTAGTTCCATTCTGTACACGTTCTTATCCATTAGTAAAAGGCAGGCGGTAGGGAAGAGGCAAGTAGGTCACGGACGCTGTGTGTGGTGGTATCTGCATAGCATGAGGAGATCGGTGCAGAGCATTTAGCTTTGGGAATAGATTAGTAACAGCGAGCCGTTCTTCTCGTCCCCACAACTCGAGGACCAATCATTTGCGCTTGTCTATTGCGGCCATCCAGGTAACACAGCGCAGTCTCTCAGGGCCTTTTCCAAAGCCCACTGCAGTCAGTCAATAGGACGCTTTCCAGCAGCTTTCTATGAGCTCTGGATCGGCCCAGGGCTGTGACTCTTTGGGATGAAGTTGGACAAAGGTGCTTTCTGCTAAACCCAGGAAGCCAGAGAGAAACAACATTTCCCCCGGATGTATCGTTGTCCAGGACAAACATTGAATTCAGACAGAGGACAGCACACTGCATGAAAGACCAGAATAAGCATCAGGTGCAGAATTATATTTACCTGTAACAAATACTCCATACATAAAAGCATACATACAAAAACCACCAGCATAAAAATGATGTTGGGATGAAACCAAGGCAAAGATCATCACAAGGTAAAACATACTTCAAACATGCAAAGTCCCCGTTTTAATTTACGAAACTCAACTGGATCTTTGGTAGCTTGGTTGGCTTCATAGTCCAACCAAAAGCTTTGAATGAAAAGGGAAAGAGACGTGTCTTTTACTGGTAGACCAAGGGTCTGATGTGCTTAAGAATCACTCTGGGCCTGTCTGGGACGAAGCACCCATTGCTCACTCCCTGGCTAAACCGAAAGCTACAATTAACACAGTTAATACCAGAATTAAGTCACGTCTCCCAATGAATAAAGTATAAAAAATACTGCAGCTGATCTGTCTTTTATAGATTTCATTATACAATTGTTTCAAAAATATGATTTTATTTTCACAAATCTTCAATGACTGTTAAACTTCATTTCTTTCCAAACAGTGAATATATAAAAAGGCACTAAACTCAAACTACAGAAAGACTCTGGATAAATGCTCACATCCCCCGTTTCTGAAGAATTGATGGATTTAGCATTGTACCAATGGTTTGTGCTGTTAAAAAAAAAATCTGGACTCCAATGCACAAATCCTGCAGGAATATTTAACAGGCATCCACAAGAGGCCTGCATCCAACGGAAAGGTTAAAAGCTGTTATTACCATGGGTTTCCCACACCACCGCCCTGCACCTACCCATTGAGTAAGATCAACTGTGTCCCCTTTAACAGCAGTGCTCTCCAACACAACACACACTAAGAAGCTACAACGCCTCACTCCCCCACGGCATAGGAAAGATTGGGAAAAGGTGAATTCGTTAACCTGAAAAGAAACCACAACGTTTAATTTCAACCTCCAAGTTCATGCACCTTCTGGCATCTTACTTCTTTAGGTTGCAAGGATATGAATTTTTGTTATGCCCAGTTGATCGTCTCAGACATTTGGAGAGTCACGCATAGAACTTGGTGACTTTACACATGGGCCTGCCAGCTAGTTACTAGCCAAACGGGGGAAACAAAACTGTCTGATCAATTTAAGAACTCATTCAGAACATGCATAGATTTTTCAATTAACACATCTTTGGCGTCAGCAGGCCTGGAGGCCTGCCATTAAGGTGCCAACACAGTAAGTATCAGCAGGTGAGCACTGGGGAAATCCTGACTTATGGCATCATGGTGTTGAACTAAAATTAATGAAATGTAGGCTAATTAATGGAGAAATGCAGTCATTCAGCTCAGGCAAACGGTCTCCCACCTGCTCCCTCCCTGGGGCTTTGCCCCGAAATGAACCCCAGACGGACATGCCCCATTTAGTGCAACACTCCTCATGAGGCCCCATATCATAGAAAGCCTCTTCATGAAGCCAGTCAATGGTGAAAGGCCCCCCCTCCCCACTCCCGGGGTAGCATGCCAGTGCCACAGCAGAGAGGACTAAGCAACTCCAAAAAGAGACCTTCAGTGGGAACTTAGGTGGCATTACAAACACTGGGGAAGAATTTAATCCCATGTAACTCCATCTGCTCCACAGGAGAGCTTCCAACCAGGCCAGCGACAGCTGAAAGTGGATAGAGCATAGTATCTCTCGATCAAGGACCAGAGCCAACAATGCCTGGAGGATGTCCGGTGTAGTCAGAAGATGGTGGCAGCAAGACGGTATTGATGCAGCAGAATGTGCTAGGCACAGAGCAGCCTGCTTGGGATGTAAAAATCCCCCCCCCCCCCATCTCATAGGAGTCACATTAGAAGCTTGTCATGGGGCCAGAGGCTCTTCAGGGAGTATCAGGGCCTAACTGGCCCATGATGACTCTGTGGGGAATACCTGGGAGCCTGAGGTGATCCAGGTGGGGCCCCTTTAACTAATTAGAAATGGAGCAGCTGTGTTAGGAGGAGACTCCTATAACAGGAAGTCACCCAGGAAGGGGAGATGCTCTCTAGAGAAGCCCTGCAGCTGATGCAGCCTGGAGGAACCACAAGAGGAGGACTAGGCCTCTCTGGGAATAAGCCCTGAATGAGCGCTTAGAGTTGACAGTGAGAGCCCCAAGAGAACTGTCCGAGTCCCAGGAGAAGGGGAGCTCCAGGAAGAGAGCTGGTGTTTGCCTCGAGCAGAGAGGCCTGCAGTTTGAGCCTGGCTCCTGGGAAGGGAGCAGCAAGGGGAAGAGTATGTTGACCAGGAGAGACATACCCCATAGAGGGAGCAAGTAGAGAGTGAGGCCCAGCATGGACGGGGTGAAGCAGCGGAGTCTGGGAAGGCCAGGGGGCTGCTGGCAGTTTTCTGATGAGAAGAGGCAAGACGACAATGGCAATTCTGGTAGGAAGGAAATGGAGACCTGGGACTATTTCTTTATGTTAGTTATTGGTTATTAATGAATGAAGCTCCCCATGAATAAGGGATTATTGAAGGCAACGTGAGTCAAGACTGATTTATATAGCCAAAAGGGGAAACAGAGCTGGCTCTTGGGCCTGTGACAAAGCTAGACACATTTCTTGCTATTCCAGTTAGCTTAGAATCTAAAAATCACATTTGAATGAAAGATCCTAAATCTTGGAAACTAGTACAAAAATTGAGGGGAATTATTAATCCATGGAGTAACTCCACTGAAGACAAAGTTACACCAGAAATAACATTGGCCCAGTCAAAATGTTTCCCCAATAGAACAGTTGGGAAAATCCAACCTCAAGACATAGCTGTGCACAGCAAGAGACGCCTGCTTTTCTGTTTGGGCGCATGCTGCCAGATGTCCAGGAATTCATCTAACAGGGCAAAGCAGCCTCAGTTTTCCATTCATCTGTCCTATCCATTTAATTTGCAGGATGCTACTTTAACTGTCCCAAATTTGGGGCATCCTGACATGCTGTCCTGGCTTCACTTCAATACACAAAGCTGTCGCGTCATGACCTGATGATGCTACCATGTACTGATGGAACACCGCATCAAGACACAAATGTCAGGCTACGATTTTATCATGCCGGACAAGTATCACTGCAGTCTCGGTCACCTGATCGTTTTACCATCTGCAGAGGCAGCATATCTCTGCTGCAAGATCTCATGTCAATTCCCCTTTAGGGCAGTACTTTTCCGATGATTTTCAATGTTTTCAAAAATCAGAAGTTAGACTCCTGAAGAAGTGGCAAACTTTTCAAGAGTGCTGTGCACTCCGCAGTCCCAGGGGAGGTCCATGGGAAACTTTGGTGCCCAGTATTCCAGAAAATGCAGCCCCCGTTAGGTGCCTACAGAATATATGGATTTAACTTTAGGCTCCTGGGTTTGAAAGCCTCTTAAGTTGATGGCAACTGTAAGAATGATCCATGTAGAAAGTAATCATGTCACTGTCATCTTAGTGCTTCTGAAGAATAGAAAGGCTCTCTTCTGTACAGAAAACTAGCGTAAAGTAAATCAGCAATGGCTTCTACTTAGTCCCAATTGCATTAAGAGCAGCCTTGGAAACCGACAGAAGACAAAGATGAGGAAGTAATTTCAGAAGTGTTTTAGACTTAATACCGTTATGTAAGCTAAAACAAGTAGAGTTTTAAGGGTGTAGCAACAACCCAATTTCTTCCCCATACCTAAACTCAAGGTTACAACCGTACTAGGCAGTCTAGATGTAGAAGGTTTTCTTGATATCGTCTGCCTCTCAAAATTATATACAGAGTCAATACAGTATTTGAATTCTGAACTCAATTCTTGGACAGACCATTCAGTCAGAAATTGCAATTTCCTATCAATTTTTTTCCCAGAAAAACACAATTGCAAAGGGGGACAGAAAGCACCAGAATGCTCATTTCAACGTAAAAGAGAATGATTGTGGTCCGAGGGGAAAGCGCACCAATACCGGGAACACTTGTGTGGTGCTACTCCAGCTCTTTCCAACACTCCTTTCTCCTTGGCGTCCGTGTGCACACACACGTGTGTGTGTGTGTGTGTGTGTGTGCTGGGAAGAGGGGGGCTGAAGGACAAGTGGTGGTTGTAATGCAGGGACAGCCAAGCTTTGAGAGGATGGAGGGCAGCACTGGTCATGAACCAGGAGCCCAAGAGCTGCAGCTGCCGCACACAAGATTTCCAGCATTTTTGTATACAAATAAAGACGTGCACACAATAGATCTGACATGTTCTTTGGTGACTTGAATGTTCCTGTTGGTTAGACGCTCCCAGCAATACAAACCTGCCACTGACGAGTTCAGTCCTCCCCTTGTAGGTCACAGGGCTCCAGGGCACCCATGCCGTAGTGTATTCCGAGTGCCAAGGGCAGCAGAAACCAAGTAATTGAAGGCAGCCAGCTTAGGGAGCAGCCGTGTGCTTCCTGCTCCAACTCCCCTGTTTAAAACAGGCTGTGCTTCGTGAGGGGATGTCTACACTGCAATTAAAAACCTGACTTGGGTTGCAGGGCTATTTAACTGCAGCGTGGGCTTGGGCTGGAGCCTGGGCTCTAGGACCTTGCAAGGTGGGAGGGTCCCAAAGCTCCCCGAGTCTGAATATCTGCACTGCAATTAAACAGCCCCGCAGCCCGAGACCTACGAGCCCAAGTCAGGCAGCAGGGGCCAGCCATGGGTGTCTAATTGCAGCACAGGCCTAGTGAGAGCATTTGCAGGAGGCAGGTGATTGAATCTGCTCAAATGCAAAGCTAACATGTGGGGAGAGGGGAACCCCACTGGAGAGGCACAACAGGAGGGGAACCCCTAGAAAGCAGTAATGCCCAGAGACACGGGGCTGCTAGTGGACAGCAACTTAGATAGGAACTTGCAGTGTGATATGGAGGCAGAAGTTAGTCTGTGTGCAGAATGCCCCTGACCCTGACCAGGGAGATCTTCGTGCCTCTGCCAGCAGGCTCTGGTAAGGCTGCCCGGAAGAGACTGCATTCAGTTCTGGGGACTGCGGGGCCAGAAAGACGGTCAACAAGTAGGACAGAAGTGAGAGAAGAGCAGAGAAACGATTCCGGGGCTGGAGTGACTGGTATACAGGGGGAAAAATAAGAGTAGCTAGCTTGGGGAGATGAATAGTGCTTGGGGAAGGCGGGTGTGATAACGGTCTACGAGTAATGGAGAGAGAGAAACATCAAGGTGGAGGAATAGTTTAAGGTGGTTTTGGAAGGAGTAACAGGAAACAAATGGGGGAAGGGACAGGGGGAAATTAGCTGAATCAGGGAACACTTGCTAATGGTGGAGAGAAGTGTCTTGGGAGTGCTGGAACAATAATTGATATCAGTTGGGATATCACTGAATACTGGACTAGACAAAATCATCAAAACATACTTGGGGAACATTGGATGGACAAGCTGATTGAGAACGGTTTCCATCTAGTGTCTAGGGCCATGATCTTTTAGAGCCACAGGCTTGTTTTGCAGGAAGAACTGTGTGTGTTTATCACATGATTAGAAAGCAAAAATAACCTCTGTGGTGCTTGACTGTCTCTTTCCATGGTGAGGCTAGACATTCGGGGAACTTCAGTAGCAAAAAACTCACCCCAATGCATTCGTGGTTTATGCTCTGCCGAAGGGGTTTTTTAAAAGAGCAAGCAAACATTAGGTATGTAAGGAGTCCCTACCAGATCCCCTCCTTGAGCAGCTTCCTCTCTTAGGAGACCACACCAAAGTATCCTCAAATTCTCCATGCACAGATCTGTTCTTATCAAAAGTCCCCTTCATTCAGCCACTGCTTTTTGTCGATTCCCTGTTAGTCACTTAAGTCTGGTTTCACTGGACAGTACCATTCTCGCTCGGAAAAAAAATGAAATTTTGAACCATCCATATTTCAATATGAACCGTGGATGGCTTTTCCTTTGGGTTTTTGGTTTTAAAATAGTCATCCTAGGATCCTCTCTTAATTTCACCAACATTGAGGTAAAAGGAATGACTAAGAATATTATCTAAAAATAAAAATGAACTATGGGCATTTTCCCTTGTATCAGGCAGTGGATGTTACTGAAGATGTAAAGAATTCCAGTGAAGTTTCGGGCCTACAGCACTGTAGGTAAGGAGAACCCCATGCTGCAACCAGGTGAAGTTAACTGATGTCTTGAAGAGGAGGAGATCCCTCAGCCAGGTCAGTGTATGACTGTGCCACAGGGTCCTGTATTGAGCACAGAAAAACAGACTTTGGAGCTCTCGTTTCAGTGGAAGTACGCGTGGGAACAGAATGCCAGCTCTGTTTGATGTCCTATTCTTGACAAACTAACATGCCCAGCCACTAGTACGGGATTTTAATTTACTTTCAGTTATATCAAAAAAAGAGTGAAGAAAGAAACCCCTGGAGTCCATGAACAAATAGGGTTTTGCTACTGAAAGGGCTGAAGTATCAACCAAATGTTCCTTTGAAGGTCAGTTATAGCGGCCAGTATAGATATACATGGAATACAGATACAAAAAATAAGTGTATTTATAATTGCCTGTATAATATATACAACCTATACATTAGATATCTATACATCCATCCCATGGCTAATTTCATAGAAAGTTTACTTTATCAGTTTAAACTTGTTACCATCTCACCCTTCAAGGGTGACCAAAATCCACTCCCCATGCAAATAGCTACTGATGTTGAACTCAGCCTGACTGAGAATTTCCTGGTTATTGTAACCTTAAAGGGGAAATTCTAAGCAATAGAACAAATTTACTGTCACTTCCTGTCTGAATTCACCGCCATCTGTTGGAGTCAATCCTGCTAGATGCTCAGAGCCCTGAACTCCTTAACAGCGTCAGTCCTGCAGGAGGTGCCCAAGCACCTTGCAGGGACAGATGCTACGGGTGTTGGGGAGGTATATATGCACCATGGCGCCCTCTGGGGAGCAGCAGGAAACCTGTCCCGTCTACTTGTGCTGGACTGGGATTGAGATCGGGTTTTACTGAATGAGCAGTTGTGCTTGTGAAGGTTAAGGGGCTAGCAGCACTGGAAACGTGAATCCATGTAGCCCCAGGCCAGAGAGCACACAGAGCCACAACAGGAGCTCTCACCACACACACACACGCACGCACACTAGCCCAACCAATGACTTTGCTAGAGGTAAAAATGTGGTTCCATCTCCTATTTCCCTCAGGTCCTAGGCTTTTCCTGAGCAAAGACTGCCAGCCATGCTGAATGGCAGGATTGGTTTTCGACCTAGACTGTCCACCAGGACAGCGCTAAATGCACCAACACTCATGCCCCACTCTGCACTATGGGCTGAATTTGAACCAGAGTGCTAGAGGCGAAAGGTCAAGGTTACCCACGCCAAGCAACTCCCCTCCTGCAAGGGGACAGCCCAGAGGTCACATTTGCAGAGTTCCCTCTGTGACCAATGAAGAGCAGCCCACGCTGGCCTTCGCTACAAAACAATCATGTCAGTATCGCAGCAGACAGCCTTCAGGTTCGGATTAGAAATGTTTCGACAACACCAACACTCGGTTTAAATTATTCACATTGTGGTAAACTTCATTTAAAAAAAAAGTCTGAGTTACAATAGGAATATCATGTGCAAAACTGTAAACCCGCCATCGGGTCCCAGCGAGCGGTTACTGCTCAATGCAAGTTTCTTGCCCCAGCTTCGCTGCATCACTCCAGAGCGACGACAGCAAAGAACACACAAAACCAAAGAGAGTTCTAAGAGGTCAGAGGAAGGGACTCCGGTTCCATCACCCAACCCGGGTTACTCTCACACAGCACGCTCACCTGCACGAAGACACACACATGCCTTCACAGTAAGAGGGCACCAGCCACCATCACAAAATGGGCACCAGTGAAGCCATTGACAAGGGGGGAAATAATCACATCCCAACTCATCCTTGGAGCCTCTTTCAGACTGGAAGGTCAGGAAGACAGCAGCAAACGTTGCTGCAATCGCTACATGGGGGTGAAAGAACAATAAAGCCCCTTTGAAAGGAGCTGTCTTCTCATCCTCCCTCCCGCAGCTGTGTCTCATGATGAATCCTGGTCCATGCTGCATCCAAGAGCTTCAATGTCGTTGCTTATGTCAGAGATCATTCGGTCCCACTCGTCTCCCTCGGAAGGGGCAGACTGGTCATCCGAGCTCCCCGCAGCTCCATTCCCATTGGTCGTTGAATTGGAGGTAGTGCTCAGAGTCCGTCTGTACCTCCCGAAACTGTCTGTGATAATTCCCCGGCCATCCTTCACCCCGATGGTTTCTAGGAAGTTCTCAAAGTGTTGGCTGTCCTTTTCAGGAATGAACGGTCTAAGGCCTTCCCCAGGAAATAAACAAGGAGGAAAAATTAGTCATTTGATACATTTAGCATGACAACGTTACACTGATCAAGACTATATTCGTGATGTTCTTATCAGGGAGAGCTTTGCCCAAGTAAAGGCTTCAGGATTTGGTTGTAGGACACCAAGAAAGTCAAGATGCAGCAACTGAACTCATCCTGTCTCCTCTCCCCCAACATCTGAGGCTCAAAGAGCCGAGTTTTCTGTTTTAACTAAAACAGAAGTCACCCAAGCTGCTAGTGACTGTGTGTCACGTCACCTCCTGCACTACAGCAGCTTCCCCATCTCTAAAACGGGGTCGCTTTCTTACTTCACAAACGGGTGGTGACACTTAATTAGCTCATGTTAGTAAAGCTCAAGGAGATCCTCAGACGCAAGGGACCAGAGGAGCGTAGAGCACTACTGAGTTTAATAAAAAAAAAAGTCAAGAGCAACTGCTCTGTATCTAGGAGACGATGTACTCCCAAGCTCACGCTCTTCAGTTCTGCACTGTCTGCAGGAGCAGGCTCCCCTTTCAGTGCTGCCACCTCCTGCGGGTTCAGAGGGAGGTACTCCAGCGCCAATTATTTCCACCTTTGTCCCCATGCAGCGATTAACCATCTCTCCCAGCCTGACCAGCAGGATTTGGAGTATCCCGTCCAAGAGAGACCAGCTCTGACCCCTGGCCAGCTGAAGAACGCTTAACAGCATACCCCTGGTTATTGTTTAGACTGTATTGTGCCAGCCCCAAGGAGCTTACAATCTAGTTTGAAACCAGACACAACAAGCAAATGCAAGAAACAGGAGGCAGGGAGAGGGAGGAGAATACTACTGAGATTCGACAGACAAGGTGAGTAAGGTAGTATCTTTTACTGGACCAACGTCTGTTGGTGAAAGACAGAAGTTGGTCCGATAAAAGATATTACCTCACCAACCATGTCTGTCTAATATCCTGGGACCAACATTGTAAACTAATGAGCTCATGCAGTTACATGCTGTAGGCTCATTAGGGGACAAACTTAATTGTTTTGAAGCAAAAATCAATTGTCTGAGACTGCCATTCAGCCTCTCCATCAGAGCTGATTTCTTGGTGGGTCTTCCAACCATGGCAATATATTCCTTCTGTATAAAAGGAGGTCCCACCCTTTGACAGGATTCGGTATCGAGTCCAACTAGGACTCCATCCTAAGAGCCCTTCTATAATCACAGCTAGAGGACCTGAGACAAACAGGAACCAAAAGGCTGTTTAAAAGAGGATACAGAAAGCCAAGATCCCCCAAATCACTAATCAAACAGCCCAATTCAGCACTGACTCAGGCAGTCCCAGTGGAGTTGCCATGGGGTAGAAGTCAGCACTGAACCAGGTCCATGCATTTTAAGACTATTTCCAAAGCAGTTTCCCCAGCCAGGACCAGAGTTCAGGGTTGTTTATTTCATAGACAAGAGTTAACAGCATCATCAACAGCCTGATCAGTGTGGGGGAATGCTCTGCTGTAGGCATTGGTGGAAGCAAATCTTGCAAGGAGAAACATATTGCTGAACTCCTGAGTCCTGGCAAGAGAAACCCCATTTTGTTCACCTGTGAGGCACGATCCTGCAGTAAACCTCCCAAGGAGCACGCTCGGGGCCTTAAGGCATCTCCGTAATTTGCAAGACTACTTGTGGATCCCGTGGAATGATTACAGGCCTCTCTGAGTTTTGTCTCCCTGTTGGAGGGGAATCTGGCAGGTTACATAGAAAACAGGGGGAGCGGGAGTAGACAGACCTACTCATCACATACAGCCTCCCCACCCCCTCCAAAAAACTGCAATTTACAGTTAAAAGCAAATAGCTCTGGCAGCCTCAGTACCTGTTTGTGCTTCTGAAGACTATTCACAGGAAAGAGATTTCACATTTTAGATGATTGCTGTGATCATGGTTAGGAGCAGAGAGGTTATTTTACCTCTGTATTTGGCACTGGTGCGACTGCAGCTGGAACAGTGTCCAGATCTGGTGTGCACAATTCAAGAAGGAGGTTGATAAATTGGAGAGGGGCCAGAGGAGACGAGATTGATTAAAGGATTGGAAAACCTGCCTTATATAGTGTTAGACTCAAAGAGCTCCATCTATTTAGCTTCACAAGGAGAAGGTTGAGGGGTGACTTGATCACAATCTGTAAGTATCTACATGGGGAACAAATATTTAATAATGGGCTCTTCAATAAATTAAATTAATGGAGATATCCTATCTCCTAGAACTGGAAAGGACCTTGAAAGGTCATCGAGTCCAGCCCCCTGCCTTCACTAGCAGGACCAAGTACTGATTTTGCCCCAGATCCCTAAGTGGCCAATGCTCAAACCACTGAACTGTCCCTCCCCCCTCATCTAGCAGAGAAAGTTATAACAGTCCAATGGCTGGAAGTTGAAGCTAGACAAATTCACACCGGAGAGTAATTAACCATTGGAACATTTTACCAGAGGTCGTGGTAGATTCGCCATCACTGATCAGACTGGATGTATTTCTAAAAGCTCTCCTCTAGGAATGTCGTGGGGAAGTTCTCTGGCCAGTGTTCTACAGAACGTCAGACTAGATGATGACAGTGATCTCGTCCGGCCTTGGAATCTAGGAATTATCCTGCATTGATCCTTTTGGTAGAATCTGACTGTCAAGGCGAGGATCAAGAATCATACCCAAACGTCTCATGAAGAGTTAAGAACGTAAGCACGGCCATACTGGGTCAGACCAATGGGCCATCTAGTCCAGTATCCTGTCTTCTGACAGTGGCCAGTAGCAGAAGCTTCAGAGGGGATGAACAGAACAGGGCAATTATCGAGTGATCCATCCCGTCATCCAGTCCCAACTTCTGGCAGCCAGATTTACAGAGCATGGCGTTGCATCCCTGGCCATGCTAATGGCCACTGATGGACCTATCCGCCATGAACTTATCTAAATCTTTTCTCAACCGAGTTACACACAACATTCCCTGGCAACGAGTGCCACAGGTTGACTGTGTGTTGTGTGAAGTACTTCCTTTTGTTTATTTTAAACCTGCTGCCTATTAATTTCATTGGGTAATCCTGGTTCTTGTATTACTGGAAGGGATAAATAACACTTCCCTATTCACTTTTTCCACGCTACTCGTGATTTTATACACCTCTATCATATCCCCCCTTAACTGTCTCTTTTCTAAGCTGAACAGTCCCAGTCTTAATCTCTCCTGATATGGAAACTGTTCCATACCCCTAATCATTTTTGTTGACCTTATTTGCACTTTGTCCAATTCTAATATATCTCATTTCTCTCCATCATAGCAGCAGGTACGTGGCACGACATGGTAGGACTTCACCTAAAATATCTCCTCCTTAACACTTTGGTAGGCTTAGGGTTTAATTACCTTATTTCATAGAATAGAATATTAGGGTTGGAAGAGACCTCAGGAGGTCATCTAGTTCAATCCCCTGCTTAAAGCAGGACCAACCCACAACTAAATCATCCCAGCCAGGGCTTTGTCAAGCCGGGCCTTAAAACTCTCTAAGGAAGGAGATGCCACCACCTCCCTAGGTAACCCATTCCAGTGCTTCACCACCCTCCTAGTGAAATAGTGTTTCCTAATACCCAACCTAGACCTCCCCCACTGCAACTTGAGACCATTGCTCCTTGTTCTGTCATCTGCCACCAATGAGAACAGCCAAGCTCCATCCTCCCATCCTTCCAATCTATTAACGTAATCAATTATTATTCAACTATCTTTATTAAATATCTAATTTATGGAGCTAATTATATCCAAACTGTAGGAAGCTTCTTGTTCTTCACTTTGGCAGAGCAACAACACGCAGTAGAGCTGTCTGATTTCCGGAGGGTTTTTGCATCAGCCTTGGCATGCACTGCCATGGAATACATGCCCTTCTCCTAAACTACACCTCTACCCTGATAGAACGCAACCCGATATAACACGAATTCGGATATAACGCGGTAAAGCAGCGCTCCGGGGAGGCGGCGGGGCTGCGTGCTCTGGCGGATCAAAGCAAGTTCGATATAACGCGGTTTCACCTATAATGCGGTAAGATTTTTTGGCTCCCGAGGACAGCGTTATATCGGGGTAGAGGTGTATTAATGTTTTCCTTGTAGTTCTCAATGAGGCAGTATTGCACAGAGGAAATAACATGGGCTCCCTCTGGTGGCCAACGTAACACATTTGCCGTCCCCTGGATGTGGAAGGAACACCAGTCATGTTTGCTAACAATAATTCATTAAAAAGAGTGGAGATAAAGCCCAAAAGCCCAAAGGATTGCTCAGCACTGAGACACCTTGTGCAGCTTTACAGAGCTTAATACGTTAACAGCATCAACATGCAGATTAAAGCACATCGAGGAAAAGGTTCCGAGCTGCTTCTAGGAACATCTGTCACCGTTCACTTCCCCATTCCATGAGCGGGGCTGTTGTCTTGCAGTGGGGCTACAATACGGCATTATGCTTCCCACCAGGAGCCTAAGCATCGCTGCCCGTAAGACTGAGGCCACAGATGTCATTTTAAAGCAATGGAAATCAAGACTTGCAGAGGTGCTATGCTATACGTTAGGAACATGGGTTGTTTTTCTTTCAATAGCTCATTTAATCCAGGTAAAATTAAACCCATTCTAAAAACAGAACTTTCCTTACAATTCCCACTGTTCAGTGGGAGCAGAGTCCAATGGTGCATTGTTCAAATGGCAGGGTGGCAGCTTCCTGTCTGATTGTTAATTATTCTTTAAAAACGCTTCTTTGTAAGTGTTAGTATATAGGCTTATTTGCCATCCTGAGATAGAATTTGGGGTTTGACGTTTTGATACTCTTATATCTTATACTAATAAGCGTGAAGAACAATGAACAAAGACTGTGTGTTGCATTTCCCACAACCAGATGGGGCTTTTAGTACAATGGGAAAAGATAAGGGATACAGCTGAAGTGTTACTGGGCATGGTGGGAATGTAATACGAGCACACACTTGAAGACTGCCTCAACTCCTTATCTTTCTAGCTGTGTGATGAGAACCAGAGGAGAGGGTGAAGGGAAACCCTCTAACAGTAATTAGATGTAGGGATTAGAACCTTCTGACGCTGAAGGGTTCATTTAAACTAAGTCTGTTTAACCTAGCAGATAAAGGTCCTGCGTCCTAGCTCTGAGCAAAAGGGCCCAGCCCTGATCCTTTTCAAGTCAATGGGAACAGCAGCAGGCCTGTGGAGTTCCAATCCTACTGGTGTCATACCTTGTTGCAAGGCTGTCTCTCTCTCTCCCTAACCCTGCTGTCATACCATAGGAAGGATGATCCAGTGGACTGGGCAATAGCCTAGGGCTTTGGTGACCTAGGTTCCATTCCCTGCTCTGACACAGACTTCTTAAGTGACCATGGGCAAGCCACTTAGGCCCAGATCCTCAAAAGGTATTTAGGTGCCTAACTCCCATTGATTTCAACATGAGTCAGGGGCCTAAATACCAGTGAGGATCTGGCCTTTAGCATCTCTGTTCCCCGTCTGAACAACAGGGGGTAGTAGCACTGCCCTGCCTCATGGGGGATGTGAGGGTAAGTATGTTAAACATTGTAAGGCCCAGATACTATGGTCATGTGGGCCATACAAAAACCTCAGGTAGATCAATCACAACATTTTCAGCCCAGGGCTCAGACCTGAACCCATACTCATTTTAGTCCCACTGATATTAAATTAACCCACAAGGGGATATTATACCCTCTTCAGCAGCTGGCCTGTTTCGAACCAACCCACAGACCACTTCTGGCAATACGTCCCCAGACTGTCTGGAACTCCTCAGGAATCTTTACTGCCTTTATCTATAGGGGTGTTCATGCTACATTCAAGGAATTGAGTGAAATATATAGTGGTCTGCCAGTCCCCACCCACTCCCATTTTCATTGGTGCTGGGTATTCATAACATATCTAGTAATTTGTAATCATGTTGATAGAGTAATTCTTGCCATTTTTCTGGCGCAAAGAAAAGACAGACCTCCAACGGAATATTTCCCACGGGGGATTGGACTGGTAATGAGCTAGAGAGCATTTCACCAATTTGACTCTGACCTAGATCAGTAGTAGCTTAAGTCATTACCATCCAGGGCTGTTCAGTGGGCTGCATGAGGGGTATCAGTCCAGAAAATGGGCATCCACATCACAACCACCACCACTGGCCTACCTTCGTCCTCTTGCTGGGCACGTTTCAGAGAAGCCAAAGGTTAAAGTGGCTTTTGGAAACTGAACTGCCCCGTCTCTAGAGATCAGAATTGAGGCACTTTGGTAGGCAGCATGAGTGAAGCTGCCATTTCCTGCTGTACCAGTTCTGTGGTTTGATCTACCAGACACTTTTTATGACCTCTAAATTCATTCATAAAACATACATCTCACCTACACGAAAAAACACAACTAAAGAGAGCTCAGGCACACAACGATGGGGTATCTAGTAAAGGCTATGGTGAAGGGATAGTCTTCAACGATCAAAGTATGCAGCTGGTGGTAGCTGCTTGTCTCGCGATCACATTTTTATGTGGCCAAACTGTTCTTTCCAACTCCTTGTTTGCACTACAAAATGTTTTATAACATTCAGGCCACAGGAGTACTCAGATAGCAACAGCAAGCAGGATCTGGCCTACAATGATGCTGTCCAAACAATATCACTCCCAAAGTTGTAGAGGACAAGAACTTTCTCCAGTTAATAGGTTTGCTAACATCCAAGTTAAATGCAAATGAGTTGCAAACATTGATTAAACAGAGGCAAGAGGTGCTGGGGATTAGGAGTCAAACCCCATTATTTTTTCTAATGGTCTTCACTTCTGAGCACATTAAGGACAAAGGTAACAGGAGCCACTTGAAATGAGGTTGGAACCCAGCAAAAGAGAACAAATGTCACCCCTCTTTCTTGGGTGTACTAGGCATTGCATTCCTGTACATTTATCCTCCAAATCTGACCCATTTTAATGTATTTGTTTTTATTTATAATGCCCATAAGCCCAGATCCTCAAAAGGTCCTTGGGCTCTAAACTTCCCTGGAGCCTAGGATAAGTGTCTTTGCATAGGTTAAAAACAGTGTCACATAATACACTGAACCAACAGCTGCTCCTCATCTCAGACCCAGAAAACAGCTACTCAGAGGTGGACTAGAGACCCAAACACCAGTCCTTTTATGCCCTTCCAAACCCAAAAGCTGGGCAAAGAGATGGGCCTTGCAGAATCTACAAATTAAGGCTATGTCAGATGTTGGGGGAAGAGAAAGTTACTTACCTTATAGTAACTGGAGGTTCTTCAAAATGTGTGATTCCTGTCTGTATTCCACTGAGTACGCATGTGCCCAGAGCTGGAGGATTTTGAAAGCAGCATCCATTGGTTCACATATGTGCCCTGGCTCACCTCACGCCTCTGACCAGGGAGATAAAGGGCAGAATGGACCGACTGTCTCCCCAGTTTCTTCTTTACCGTGAATCAGAGAAGATCCAAAACAGGGGGGAAGCAGGGTGGGTAGTGGAATACACACAGGGACCACATATCTCGAAGAACTTCCAGTTACAATAAGGTAAACTAAGGTCAATTGCAAGTTTAAACTAGTTTAAATGGTGAATTCTCTGTCACTTGAAGTCTTTAAACCATGATCTGAGGACTTCAGTAACTCAGCTAAGGTTAGGGGTCTATTACAGGTGTGGGTGAGGTTCTGTGGACTGCAATGTGCAGTTCCCGCCGCCTCTCCTCATAAGTCATGTGCTCCAGCTCCCTAATCAGTTTTGTTGCCCTCCGCTGGACTCTTTCCAATTTTTCCACATCCTTTTTGTAGTCGGGGGGGAGGGGAAGGGCGCAAAACTGGACACAGTATTCCAGATGAGGCCTCACCAATGCCAAATAGAGGGGAGTGATCATGTCCCTCAATCTGCCGGCAATGCTTCTACTTATGCAGCCCAAAATGCCGTTAGCCTTCTTGGCAACAAGGGCACACTGTTGATTCATATCCAGCTTCTCGTCCACTGTAACCCCTAGGTCCTTTTCTGCAGAACTGCTGCCTAGCCCCTCGGTCCCTAGTCTGAAGCAGTGCAAGGGATTCTTCCGTCCTAAGTGCAGGAGTCTGCACTTGTCCTTGTTGAACCTCATCGGGTTTCTTTTGGCCCATTCCTCTAATTTGTCTAGGTCCCTCTGTATCCTATCCCTACCCTCCAGCGTATCTACCACTCCTCCCAGTTTAGTGTCATCTGCAAACTTGCTGAGAGTGCAGTCCACGCCATCCTCCAGATCATTAATGAAGATATTGAACAAAACTGGCCCCAGGACCGACCCCTGGGGCACTCCGCTTGATACCAGCTGCCAACTAGACATGGAGCCATTGATCACTACCCGTTGAGCCCGATGATCTAGCCAGTTTTCTATCCACCTTATAGTCCATTCATCCAGCCAATACTTCTTTAACTTGCTGGCAAGAATACTGTGGGAGACCGTATCAAAAGCTTTGCTAAAGTCAAGGAACAACATGTCCACTGTTTTCCCCTCATCCACAGAGCCAGTTATCTACCCATGGAAGGCAATTAGGTTAGTCAGGCATGACTTCCCCTTGGTGAATCCATGCTGACTGTTCCTGATCACTTTCCTCTCCTCCAAGTGCTTCAGAATTGATTCCTTGAGGACTTGCTCCATGATTTTTCTAGGGACTGAGGTGAGGCTGACTGACCTGTAGTTCCCCGGATCCTCCTCCTTCCCTTTTTTAAAATATGGGAACTACATTAGCTTTTTTCCAGTCATCTGGGACCTCCCCCGATCACCATGAGTTCTCAAAGATAACGGCCAATGGCTCTGCAGTCACATCCGCCAACTCCTTTAGCACCCTCAGATACAGCGCATCCGGCCCCATGGACTTGTGCTCGTCCAGCTTTTCTAAATAGTTCTGAACCACTTCTTTCTCCACAGGGGGCTGGTCACCTCCCCTTCATACTGTGCTGCCAGTCTGGGACCAACCGACACCGCTTTCAAAATTTTCCAGCCTCGGGTGCATGGAGCAAATGTGTACTCACCATGGAGTACGTGTAGGGACCAGCACTTGAAAAAGGGAGTGTTCAGCTACATAGAGTTTAGAGCCAGAAGGGACTGCTGGATCATCTAGCCTGACCTCCTGTATTGACTGCCCCTCACACAACTCTCTGCCGGCAGCTCGTGTACCAAGCTCGTCTACCGAGGGGCTCGCACTTCTGCACCTCCACTGACTGCAGCTGGGACAGTATCAGTCTCAGACAGACATGACCCAACCTGCTCAGGGCTTTATGGGTCAAAACTCTTTCCCCATCTGTGACATTATTGACATGAACTGGGACCATATAGATCATTGTTGCAACCAAGGTCCTGTAGTGGCACCAAATCTTTTATAAAAGGGGGTCAAATAAGGTGTCTAAGACAAGGTTATGGTTTGCTGGTTATGATTATGCTGTCTGTATGTGTGTATCATTTTTGTAGTTGAAGTTATGAATATTGGCTCTATACTGTCTGTATTTCAAACGTATGCTATGCTTCTGGGTGACACCCCAGACAAGTTGGTGTCAGCACTGCCTAGCCTGCTTGATGGCCCATTAAGGACCATCAGCTATACAATTGACCCATGGAGAGAAGGCAGATACGCCTTGTAACTCAGCAAGGAATGCAGGGACATGCCTATGGACAGGACTCTGAGGTTTTTCCATGCCACGTGATGGACAGCTTGCTTTGGGACAAAGAAAGCAGAGACCACATGGCAAGAGACTATTAAAAGCTGCTGCAGCTCCTCTATCTTGTCTTCAATCCTGCTTCTTACCTCTTTGCTACAAATGGAAGCTCTACACAAAGGACTGATGACCCATCCCAGCTGTGGATATAATCCAGAGACTTGATTTGAACCTGCAGTTTATTCTATCACTGCTACAAGACTGAACCAAGAACTTTGCCATTATTGTATGTAATTGATTCCATTTAACCAATTCTAGCTCTCATCTTTTTCCTTTTATGAATAAACCTTTAGATTTTAGATTCTAAAGGACTGGCAACAGCGTGATTTATGGGTAAGATCTGATTTGTATATTGACCTGGGCCTGGGGCTTGGTCCTTTGGAATCGAGAGAACCTTTTTTCTTTTACTGGGGTATTGGTTTTCATAACCATTCATCCCCATAACGAGTGGCACTGGTGGTGATACTGGGAAACTGGAGTGTCTAAGGGAATTGCTTGTGTGACTTGTGGTTAGCCAGTGGGGTGAAACCGAAGTCCTCTCTGTCTGGCTGGTTTGGTTTGCCTTAGAGGTGGAAAATCCCCAGCCTTGGGCTGTAACTGCCCTGTTTGAGCAATTTGTCCTAAATTGGCCCCCTCAGTTGGGTCCCGCCAGAACCAGCATCGTTACACCATCAACCTCCACCTGGAACTCAGCAGGCAGCCAGTGTGGATCCCAGAGCGCTGGTGTCTTGGGCTCTCCAAAGATACATGGCTGGATAAGCTGCTGCTGAACTCTGCGCCAGCTTCAGTTTCCAGATGGATTTAAAGGCACAGATCCACATAGAGGCAGGGCAAAGTCCTTGGATTCTAAATATCTACTTTAACAAAATACCTCCTTCACACTACCAAGACATTTTTAGATGCTATTTGTGTTGGACCAACGGGAGGGAGGTTATGCTCTTTCACTTCCTCTGTTTGTTCATTAGCAGAACCAATGTTATTCCTAGAGCTACGCAGACATTAATGAAAACGACACACACTAAGCTGACAAGGGCATGACGTGGCCCAGACGGTCTCAAAGGGCTCTGTCAGGTTAACAAGGCATTTTTGAAAACAAGGAGACAGATCTTCAGCTGATGTCACTGGAGCCTTACTCCACTGATTTTAATGACGCTAAGGCGGGGGTTCTCAAACTGGGGGTTGTGAGGTTATTACATGGGGGGGTCGCGAGCTGTCAGCCTCCACCTCAAACCCCACCTTGCCTCCATCATTTATAATGGTGTTAAATATATAAAAAAAAAAGTTTTTCATTTATGGGGGGGGGGTGCACTCAGAGGCTTGCTGTGTGAAAGGGGTCACCAGTGCAAAAGTTTGCCTTAGCGCAGTGGTTCTCAATCTTCAGCAGCTGAGGAAGGACTCTAAATGTCTGATTAGTAACACTCTCTTGGACTATTCACATTGAAAAAAATTGACAATGCGGTTTGCTATTCGTTATTTATTTTTGCATTTCTTTTAGCGTGGCTAATGAATTAAGTAGTCCGTTCACTTTCTAGTGAAGGATGGTGCAGTGTTTCGGTTGAAGACAATGCAAGGGGAGGTCTGAACGTAAACCACCTTTCCAATGGAATTTTAAAAACATTTCACAGAAACATTGCTCTGGATCCATTCCCAAGGCATCGTTTTAATAGGGACAGGCTGATCTGCATGTGGCCCTACTGCCCTCGACAGAATCGCATCAGACCTGTTCAAATGTGTGTCATAGGCCCTGTACTACTACCAGCAAAACATCCCACCCATAGTTCACATGGTCGAGACCTATACTTTGGAGCAGGAGGAACTAAGCTTGATCACCACTTTTTCAGAGAACTGCTGGGGGGCCAGCGTGTGCAGCATAGGATCATCGCCAGCTGCCTACAGACTTCTCCCATTGCACTTCTGATCAATGGGAAAAGCAAGAGAAAGACAAGTTCACATTGGACTTTGAAGACTACTGAGGTCAGTGAACATTACTAAACCAAAGTGAGCAAGAACCACAAAGCATTTGCAGCTTTACTGTATAGTTTGGCATATCAAACCCGAGTCTTGGGAGAAGGAAGGTTGTATCTTCCAGAATCCGCCCCCCTAGGATCCTGCATCAGATCAAACTATACTTCTCAGAAGGTCTGAGCACGATTCCCTTGGGCTTGACAGCAACACCAGAAGCAACTTGCCCCAAGAGGCTCAGGATGAGAGAGTCTGATCCCCCACATGCATCCGAAGAAGTGGGCTGTAGCCCACGAAAGATTATGCTCAAATAAATTTGTTAGTCTCTAAGGTGCCACAAGGACTCCTGTTCTTTTTGCGGATACAGACTAACACGGCTGCTACTCTGATCCCCCACAGGCCAGCTTTCCTCTCCCTCCCAGGTCTGTTATCTTGATGTTAGTCCAGCTTAGCTGAAACTTACCTAGTAACAGGAATTTCCTACTGTCCCCATAGAGCTGTCTCAGGTTGATGCAGAATTCGTGGATTGAAGCCCCATTGCGATATTCGTGCAGGAGCATTGCAAACTGCTGGATCTCTTGGGAAGAGAGTTTGGTTCTTAGCTAAGGAGAAGAAGCACAAGGCACGATTTGACCTTATTTCTAATAGTGGAGAAACCATGGCTAGTGAGGAACAACATTGAATGGGCTCTGTTAAAAACAGCAAGTAAGGGTCACTTAGTGGTGGACAAAGCAGGGACTGACACTCCCCTAACAAACTGACTGTTTAATCACATTAACGACTCAGCCCATGTCGTCGTTGGCGAAGGGAGACAATATTGTAAGAAATCCACCCTCTAGTGGCACGGATTAACCTAGAAATGCTGCTCCATCTTAGGGAGCTCAAGCTAATGAGTGTCTAGGCTGACTATAAGTGGGTTTTTAAGAAACAGGAGTTGAGGCCCAAGTAGCAGGGTGGGGTCTTGAGACTTTGCCCATCTGTCTTTGCAAAGCCACCAATATCCCTCTGGCTTCACCAAAACCCAGCAGAAACCGCCCTCGTGCACCCACCTTCCCAAACAAACACCAAAGTCCTCTGGCTGACAGCAGAGTTCTCCTACAGGCTCCACTCAGTACTGCTCAGTGCATCCCCCAGAAAGGACGGGGCAGCTGCAGGCCGTGGCGATACCCAGATGCACTCCAGAGGAATCAGCTCGAGAGCAATACCATAGGCAACCGCAGCCAGGAGCTACACGCCGAGCGTCAATCACCTGACGTGTACAGGTACTAACAGCAACAGCAATTCCTATTTTGCAAACGGTACCTTGTTTGTAGGTGAAATACCCACTGCTCACAAAGGGACTCAGAAAGGAGGCAACCGATTAATACGCTTTGTTTGAATCCTTCTTAGGTTATTTCTAACCCTATTAATTCAGTGACCAACTTCAGCGATTGCTCCTACAATTGTGCTCCAAATGTCAATTTAATAGCATGCTCTACCGTCCTACCCATTCTGGCAGCATCACCACTTAAGCATTGTGCATCACAGGAATCAGGCAGCTTTTATCTAAGGCTGTTCTCATTCACGAGAGCCTTTGCTAGAAGGAGGGAGGGAGCAGCCCTGGGAAGTTGTGCTCAAATCATTTACCTCCAGAGCCAGCTTCTGTTCAAACCCTATTTAGGCTCCAAGTGGAAATTAGCTTGATGGCATCTGACCTGAATCCCTACAATTCCTAAGTGACCATGAAGCAATGTTATACGAGAGAAGAAAACAAACCAAGGTTGTTTATAGGACTGGTGCTGTGTTTCTGACCCGCTGTCAGAACTTGCCGTGGGGTTCTGACTCCATGCTCAGGGCACAACTGCATTCCCAAGAATGCTGGCTTGGCTGACACTACGTAAAGCGATCATGTCACCTTGCACGCACGGCCACTCTGCTACGAACAGACAGCGCCTGGCCTCTGCTGCAGACATTCCTACCGTCATCATGTAGTCCTGGAGCAGCTCCGTGGCCGTGGTGCTCAGCTCGCTTTCACTGACCGTCTTAACGTGGGGCGACTGAGGCGTTGAGAAGGAAGAGGGCGAGTTGCCGCCTGTATCCAAAGATTCCGGAAAGGAGCTGAAATGCAATGGATCTGTGAGCCACCTTGAGAGCTCCATTACTGTCACCCCAGGACACCCTTCCAGTGTGTCTCTGCTAAACTCATTTTAGCTGAGGCCGTCTTCCTGTATCGGAAGGATCCTGGGGAGTTGGATAAGGTGTTAGGACCCCACCAAATTTAGCCAGCTCAGAGGGAAGAGTTGTCTCGTAACTCTTGTACTCAACCGCTACATGGGAGGGAAGCATATTCTATGGCAGAGGTGGGCAAACTATGGCCTGCGGGACCGTCCTGCCCAGCCCTTGAGCTCCCGACTGGGGAGGCTAGCCCCCGGCCCCTCCCCGGCAGCCTCAGCTCACTGTGCTGCCAGTGCTCTAGGCAGCGGGGCTGTGAGCTCCTGCCAGGCAGCATGGCTGTGAGAGTCGCCAGGGTGCAGTGTATTAAATTTCTCCCTGTAGGAATGTGCTACTTACAGAGCACCAGGAGAGGCAGCCATAAATAGTACACCGTAAGTAGCACATTCCTACGGGGAGCAAGTGAATACACTACACCTGGCTAGGGAAGGCTGTGCCTCCCCAAACAGCCTGGCCCCTGGCCCCTACCCGCCCCCTTCCACTTCCCGCCCCCTGACTGCCCCCCTCAGAACCCTCGACCCTTCCAACCCCCCCTTCTCCTTGTCCTGTGACCACCACCCCCGGGACCCCACCCCCATCCAACCCCCTTGCTCCCTGGCCCCTGACTGCCCCATCCCCTATCCAGACCCCTGACCCCTGACAGGCCCCCCGGGACCCCAACCCCTATCCAACTGCCCCTGTTCCCTGTCCCCTGACTGCCCCCCGGGACCCCTGCCCCTTATCCAACCCCCCCGCTCCCCGCCCCCTTACCATGCCACTCAGAGCATCAGGACTGGCAGCCGTAAGTAGTACACTGTAAGTAGCACATTCCTACAGGGAGCAATTTAATACACTACACCAGCCCTCCATACACTTTCGGAACCACGATGTGGCCCTCAGGCCAAAAAGTTTGCCCACCCCTGTTCTATGGACTTCTCTGGAATACTGTACTAAATGTAGCTACAAAGCAAGGGAATTTGAGCAGGCAGGGACAGAGGGCTGTATAGACAGCAATATCACTGTCGAGTATTCCAGCTGTAATTATCAAAAGACATTCAGCGTGTGTATTGTAAAAGTTCCCCCTTTTAGACTGTAAACCCAATGTCAGGGCTGTATAAATTATCATCCATCTAAGCCAAACCACCCCCTTCCAGAATGCGTACGATCAACTTACAAAGTGCTTGCTTCTGTTTCGTAAGATTCTTTAATGTCCACTTTTGTTGAAGAGTCATCTGCAAGGAAGATATTCCAGTCAAGCGATTTATAGTCACAAATGCTGTCTATTTCCTAACCTGCTGGTCATGGACACGCGTAGTTCCAATCTGAGTGTCCAGGGCTAGAGTATGAAAAATAAGACGTACAGGACAGGGGTCGGGGGTGGAGTCTTCTGTCGCTTAAACAGTATCTGGAGACCAAGAGCAGGATAATGCTGAATTGCAAAGCACCACTTTAATAAACTGCCTCCACTGATTAAAAAGGAAACAAAATACAGAACGTCTATGGACAAGTGCGGGACAGCTACCATGTTCCAATCTCCTATGGCCTTGCTTGCCCCGTAGCTATGGGAAAGGGACAGCTCCAAATGATGATGATCAGGGAGGAGACAGTTCTTTGGGCCATTCAACTCCACACAAAGGCTAGATCAGGGCCGCAGCTGTCACGAAGCTGGTGGCATTTGAGATGCATCACCCACTCGCAGTTCACAATACATTTAGTAGTAAGACAGGGCCCCAGGAAGGCCTACGGTTATTAAGACCTGGGCCTCTGTTTGGATCCAGTTTCTCCGTCATAGAACCAGGAGCGTGAACAGGGAAGGGAAGCAAAGGGTATTGCTACACCAAGTGCTGTGGTTCGTAGGAGAGCCGGAGGCAGAGCAAGCCTGGGTCGTAAGGGGAGGATTCTTCCTAAGAGTGAAAGGAAACGGCACTTGACATACCACTGTGTAGGGACATATGGCGCGTTGGTGTGGAGGCCCCATCAAATATTGCTCTATCTAAGAAGTCTATTGTGGACTCAGTGTAAACGATCTGGAAGACTTGGCTGAGAAGTGAGCAGAGTTCCTCTGCAGTTACCTGGGGGAGGGAGAGAAAGAGGGGTCAGTCAGGGAGGTTATGGTGCAAGATGCCTTCAAAAGAGACAGCACGTGCTTCTATTCATCCCCCAAAGGAGCTGCACCACAGGGCACACTCAGATGCAAGACTACCGATATTTATAAGGGCACGACATCACCATTAAATAGAGAGAACCCCATGGTTCCAGAACTGGGGGTGCCTCCTACCGCAGCCACCGGACTGACTCCTCAGGACACTGCAGACCCGAGGAGCCTGTTCAGGGGATTTCAGTACCTGTGCTAGTAAAAAGGCTTGGTAAAGAAGAAACCCCGGAATGTGAGCACAGCCCAATTCTGTTATTTTATACCCCAGGGTGGTCTCCAATTCATAAAGACAGACAGATTTCATGCAACCCAGATACACTCATCATCATCTTTGTTTCACAGATCTAACCTGAGGCCATTTGATGATAGGAATGTGGGGTATATTGAAAACAAAATCTGAATATTCAAGTACCCCTGACTAAGTACTTCATGGTCTTATTTCTATAACCTTGTTCTACTCTCCCCCTCAGCCCACTGGGTTTGCAGCTACCTCGCCACATCTGTCATACGTTACCTTAGACTGTAAACATTCGAGGGCAGCAACCTGTGCCCCTCTGCACGGCCCTAGCACCCCTTTGGGAGCTGTACAAATAACAGAGTTTAAGACAAAGGAGGGCAAAGCCTCTGCCCTTTAGGGAGTGGATTTATGTGGTGGCTGTTGCTCACCCTCTCTTTTTCCTGGGCAGGAGGAGATTACGAGAGAACCACCTCCCGGCGTATCATTACGCCCCTTAGCAGCAAGCTCAGAAGCACTGTGTAAGGGGGCAGTAGCCAAGCGGCTGCTTTCCCAGATTCCTGACTGCAGAAGTGGGAGCTGGGCAGCAGACAGCGTCTGCAAGGAAAAGCTGTTCTCTAGCGCATTTGAATTAGATTGTGAAGCTTGAGATGGGGACCATATTTCCTTATTTGTACAGTGCCTAACACACTGATGAAGCCTTAATAATTCATTGAATAAATATGTTGTATACTATTCTTGCCTGCCAAGCTTACCCATCTCAAGTTACTACAGGAGCACCTTATAGTTCGCATCGGGATGGATTCTGATCTCATGTTATACTGCATAGCCTGGAGCAACTCCTCTGAAGTCAGTGGAGTAACTCTAGCTTTGCGTGTAAGTAACGGAGGGCCGGAGCAAGCTATTTATTTACACAGAATAATCCCATGCAGCCTTCCTGCCACTCGATTTCACAGGTAGCAGCATCAATGCAAACCAAAGAGCTATTGTTCCATGGGATCTTGACTGAAGTTACAAGATCAGGACACAAAATTAAGACCATCTGGAGCTACAAGGTAATTAAGTCTTACTTTGTTCTCTGTAGCCAGGACCACCAAACAACAAGCTTCGACAGGTACCACACCACTCTCGGACAGCGAGCCTGAAGTAAGTGCTTTGGAGCTCTCTGCACAAAGACTCTGGCTTGGGGAAATCCCAGGGTCCTGAGCTGAGAGACAGACGCTATTAATGAATAGTGAGAGGAAAGGAGAGGAGGGTATATGGAAGTGATTAACTCACTGATGCAGACCTAGGCATTGCAAGTGGCCAGCTGCCATCCTGATCGGATTCCCATTGTTTGGGACAGAATGAGTTTGTTTTTCAAATGCACTATCCCCTCCCATGTGTGGCCTGTGATTCGCCAGTATTTCCTCCATCTTTCGGAATAGGTTTGAGATGGCGACACAGATCAGCTCCCCACTCTCATTCTAGAGTTTGGCAACCAACTTGTCAGTTTGGCAATTCAATCCATTCAGAGCAAATCAGTTTTTGACGGTTAAAAAGTGTAACCTGATCAAGTTTTGCCACTGTAGTCCCCATTCCTGTATTTCGTAAGAAATTTCAATTAGGATCAGCCAAGTACGGTCGATGGGCTAAACTGCTTTGATTATTTTTCATGTCAGCTGCAGCTGAGCTTAACTGGCCCATTATACTGCGAGAACGAAGGACTAATTCCACATCTTCCTAAGCCCCTCTATAGCATGCGCTTACACTAAAGTGTCCTGGAAGAGTGCAAGGAAGGTTGAGTGAATTAAACCTGGAGTCAACTCAGTCAGGCTATGGGGACTGCAAAGCTGCCGGAGAAGGAAGGCAATAGTCAATGGCAAGAAGAAGAGAGCTCCCTCTTGTGGAGCAGCGGTAGCTAGTGTAGAGCACGGATCCAGGCCTCAGATCCATGCATTGTATAAAACAGAAAATGTTCGACTTATGAGGCTCTTATTCAGTGAAGGGTTCTGACAACTTCATGTATCACTAGCTTCACTGTTGCGGTTTAGGCAGCTGCAAGAACCCACCAGTAGAGTTACAGCTTCATTATTGAGATATTAGTTTATTCTCTATATTGTTCATCTCTGTCAAACAAATCGCTGCCATTAGCTTCACCAGGAAGAAAAGTATCAGCTCCAATTACACCAAAAGATGCGTTTAAATGTAGTAACCAGACCTGATGGAGCGATTCCTGAGCAGTTCCTGACTTTTACAGCAGTCTCGCATGCGGATTCAGAATGAACACGCAACGCGCGCATTTCTCCTTAATGCTCAATGAGATGTGGGTATGTCGATTCGAACTGAAGTGCACTATAGAGAGCACATTTTCCACATCAGCCAGGTGAGCACTTCTAGGCAGTGACACCTGCAGTGAGTTCGGACACACTGCTGTAGTAGTGATTAGAAACGGAAATCTTTCAAAACAGCCTTCTAATAGGAGGAGTGAGGGGGGAGGGACACAACCGAACTAGTTTATGAATGGGATTATATGACAGGGTTGGCTGTGACAGCAGGAAATCCCTTCCAGCTGTATGTTCCTATGTTAAAGAAAACCACAAACAAGCACCAGTTCTATCCAAAAACTTACTGGTACTTCTAAACTGATGAAATATCTTGTTCACATGCACTGGGAAAATTAATGGCTGTTCCCACTTCACTAAGCCGATCTGAGAGCTAAGAGCCTTAAATTGGGCGTAAGCATGACATATGTCCACTTTAAGGTCCCTTTACGCCACCAGAGTGATGTAGAAAGGCCTTAGTGTAAATGAGACTCAGGCCCTTAGGCTAGGTCTACACTACCGGAGGGGAGGGGGGGTCGACCTAAGATACGCAACTTCAGCTACGTGAATAGCGTAGCTGAAGTTGCGTATTTTAGGTCGACTTAACCTGGCTGTGAGGACGGCGGCGAGTCGACTGCTGCCGCGCCGCTGTCGACTCCACTTCCGCCTCTTGCCGCGGTGGATTTCCAGAGTCGACGGCAGAGCCATCGGGGATCGATTTTATCGCATCTTCACTAGAGGCGATAAGTCGATCCCCAATAGATCGATTGCTACTCGCCTATCCGGTGGGTAGTGAAGACGTGCCCTTAGACTCCAAAATCAGAGAACAGATGCAACCTGCATTGCAATCCCTGTTCTGGCCACAACCTACCTGTTTTCAGCACTACCAGGTGTGAGGAGTCATCGCGGATGTATGACACAGAGGCGATGTCATGGATGGGGACCCTGAGTATGATATCCTCTCCATCCCGCCACACCAGCTTGACGTTGTAGGCAGACAGACTAATCACAGCATCATGTTCCTGGGTCAGCTGCCCTGGGAGCTGATGTGCCCTCTACAAACGAAAAAGCTTTCGTAAAAAAAGGTGGAATCATTTCCTGTTTCATTACCCCCAGGCGATCAAAATGGCAGTACATCTCCCCAGGGAGGAAGGGAACACCCACACACCACCCATCTGCAGTTCATTTTCTGGGCATCTGATAATTGGTCACGTATAAATCACCTTCACTATTAAAATACAAGGACTACGATCATTTGAGAATAGGAACCAACATGATACACATTTCAAACAATCCCACAATAACCCTCTTTGCTTAAGCTTCTCTTCTACTCTTGTGACTTCAGTCATCTACCCCTGCATCACATCGCATCCTAGTTCTTGGGCTGCAAGACTTCTCAGAACAAGGATCGAGACTTTAACCTCGCTGCCCAGAAGCATCCATATCTATGGTCCTACGTGCAAATATTGACTATGAATAGTAGCGACTGTAGAGCTGGTATAGTTCATTCAGCAAGGGCTTGGGATACAGCACTGGAAGGGACTGGTACCCACCTTTGCATTGTCTATTAAATGCAATATTTCAGTACGACTGGAGGGATTCAGGTACCCTGGGATGGATGTTAGTTGGCAAAAAAAAAGGGAAAGAAAAAAAAAAAAAAAAAAAGGTCCATTACCATGTGATATATAAACCGACACATTGAAATCCTTACATCTGTACTCACAGAAATTGGGATAAATTGAAAGAAGAAAAATACATTAGTTGGAAATAACTTCTTGAGCCCGGTCTGGAGAGAAATATTGCCTGGTTGTTGTCTCAATGCCATCTTTAGTAGTCACCTGAAACCCACTCACGATAGAAGACAATTGATGAAGCTACTCAAGGTGGTCACGATTTATACGACTGGCTTCTAGGAGTTGAAATTCTGCCCCTTTCAGCTGGTCAAAGGGTGAGCATCTAAGTCTAGTGGAGCGTAATCTAGCACAGAGGTTTTCAAACTTTTTAGGCTCCATACCCCTTCCCGAATAATGTAGTCTGCCACATACCCCTACTAGAGATAGGTATAGTATGACCCCATGATTAGACTGCCAAGTCTTACTAAATCAAATATGTTGTCTGCCATTATAGGATTTTTCTCGCATACCTCCCAATGAGAGCTCATGTACCCCCGTTTGAAAACCACGGATCTAGCAAAACATTACTGACAGCGGTCATTCTCCAGCAAGCATCAACTGCCTTCCAACTAGATTTCTGTATGGTCAGATTATACAATATTCCCTTTCGCATCTTTCATACAGGCTGTATCCCAAAGGCTTTACAGAAGTTAAATATAGTTACAGAATTAACTAGTGACCGGGAATAGATCGTTTTCAGCTGAACTGTCAGAGCAGACAGTTGATGAGGGGGAAATACACAAGAGGGCTGTTCCAGATGGCAGGAGCTGCAGAGAAGAGTCCAGTATTACGAGTGCGGAGATCACGTAAAGGGACGCGCACACACAGTCCATTAGGTCAGCCAGAGGAAGCCCCCTAGGGATTTGAAATTTTGAACTTGACCCTAAAATGAAGGGGGAGCCACTGGAGCGAGGCTGCTGTACTCTTTCGTGTCCCCTGCACCCATCGCTGAGGAGCTACCACCCACACGGAGACAGACGTCGAACATGGCAATTTACGGACACGTGGGCAGCTCCAGGTCAGCAGCTTTCCCCCTTGAAGAGCTGCACAGAGAAAAGAGTGGAGAGTTGTGCGAGTGAATTCACGGAGGATTTCAAACGCAGTTTAACGCCCAGGTTGTGCATTGCAGCAACGTAATTGACCAAGTCATTTACTGAACGTGGCCACGAATTCGACAGGAGGCGGCGGCTGAAAGGTGAATGAAAGAGACGGCTCCCCCTCCAGCCCAAAAGAGTTACCTTGACTTCCTTTTCAATGTAGTCATTCAGCAATATGTCTGGTTCAACTCGATCAGGCAAGGACAGCAGTACTGTATGAAGAGGTCGTCTTTCCGTAACCTTTTCCTGGGCCTTTTTATCCCGACCCTTTTCACCTTTCAGGAAGACGCGTTTGAAAGGGGACACTATTCCAGGCTGCTGGCAGAAACAGAAAGAGTGGCGAGTTAGGGCTGTGTTCGGCATGATGTAGAATTAATGCACACATGACGAGTCTTGTTAAAAGCAAGGCAGAGAGTTTGAGGCGAATCAACTACCGGGCAATGAAAGGGAGTTGGAATTCAGGAGCAGTACAACAGTGGACTGTGTGAGCTCTGGTTCAGTGTGCCGAGCAGCGAGTATGAGCATCCCAGCTCCTGGTGCCACTGTCTCTCTCCTGAAAGGGCTCATTATTCGCCTGATGGGCCGCATGGGATTATTCTGTGTAAATAACTTGCTTGCCCCGGCCCTCCGTTACTTACACATAAAGCTATAGTTACTCCACTGACTTCACATGAAGCCCATGATAATTCCACCACCAAACTGTGAACACGTCTCAAGTGGCCTGGTCCATGTCAAGGCGAGTGTTCCACTTTTGCAAAAAGCGGCTCCCAAGTGTGCAGTTTCCCAAGTTTCCATCCAAGAGGCACCTCTTTCTCTCTCCCACACACCTTACTGACCACCACAGTTCTGTGCGGGGATACCTATCAACTCCACAACAGTCAAAAAAATGGATCAGGATAAATGTTTACTGAACTGCCCAGGACGTAACCACTGGCAGAATGAATATAAGACAGACCAAATGAAAGTGTGGCTTTAAAGCTCTGGACCAAATCTAAGACTTTATTGCCAATCATAGAACCACAGGGTTAGAAGGGACCGCACAGGTCATCTAGTCCAGGGGTTCTGAAACTTCATTGCACCGTGATCCCCCTCTGAATTTTAGTTCTAGCCTCCAAAGTACTGGCAAACCCCCTGCCCCCCTCGCCCCAGCTTTATGTCATCTGCAAACTTGATCAGTACACTCTCTATACCTACATTCAGGTCATTAATAAAGATGTTAAACACCGGACCCAGAACAGATCCCCGTGGAACCCCATTTGAAACCTCCCTCCAATCCGATAACATTCCATTAACAGTTACTCTTTGTTTGTGGTTGTTTAACCAATTATGTATCCATTTAATGGCAGTTCTGTCAAGGCTGCATTTCTCCAGCGTATTTATCAGAATGTCATGTGGGACTATGTCAAAAGCCTTCCTGAAGTCCAGGTATAGATGTCCACTGCATTCCCCCTCATTCACCAAATCAGTCACCCTTGTCAAAGAGCCAAATCTGGGAGAAATTATCTTTCCAATGACAGATGGCAACCTCAGAGTCAATCATTCATACCAACATTCAATATGACAAATATAAAACTTCTATTTTATAAATGGTAACATATAATGGTATAGAACATTTATGGAACAGCGGAAGAAGGATTGTGTTCTCTAACACAACCAGAACCTCATTAGTGTCTGGCTTTCACAGCCAAACTGTTTCATTAATGCATTTTGAAGCAAATCATAGATAGACTTGGAACATACTTTCCTCCTAACCCATTTCTTCCAGGAATCCTTCCTACTTTACACTGCTCAATCTCCACACCTTATATTGTTGTCCCACGTCCTTCCCATCCTAGCTTTTAAATTTTTTTTTCGTCTTGCCCTTCATTTGTAAAGTACAATATAAATCTACAGTGCTGGATATCAGTAAGCAGTTTTTTATCATGACTGACCACCTTTCTTCAAAGTGATCAATTACTACTGCATTTCCCTTTCCAGTATCTAAATATGTACACATTACAATTATTATAGAAGTAATTGTCCAACAGAAAAAAAGGTGTGCCTTCAAATTTTTAGGAGGAAGTATGCAACTTTATGATTCAACCTAACATCGACAGTAAGGAATTAGTCCTAATGAGATCAGAGAATTAACATTACGAGGTTCAATATTTATCTACTCTCAGTAGTTTCCTGATGAAATTGGAGGTCTGAAAAATCAAAAGGCCGTTCTGCAAGTTCAGTCTAGGGTCTGGAAGGAAAAAAACCTAGCTGAGTTCTTTCTGCTTTTTGAAGTCACTAACGAGAATAGAGGCTCTGTGATCAGAGCTTAGCTAAATTATCCTGAAGATATGCAAGGCAGAACAGAATCCAGCTTGTTCTTCCAAGGCTGTACATGCACTGCAGGGCTAACGAGTTGTTTGTGTCAATAAAGTAAACAGCTCCGCCTCAGAGATGCGGGGAGAAGATATGCAAGGTAAGGAAGTGCTATTTTACAAACTGGCTTTGCAGACTCTGATGGCACTTTAACTTGCTGCCATCTGCTAGCAACACGCTTTTATGATCAAATTTAGTTTTATTCCTTTTTGTGTTCTCTGTTGAGTTGCCATTATTAAAATATGAATGTGCCAGCCAACAATTCAGATGAATAGTTTGAGAAGGAACCCAGTCAAAAAATAAACCGCACAAAGACTGTGAAAGTTCCTGCTTTAGGAAAGAAAAAAAAAAAAATCTCACACACATCAGGACGTGAATATAGTTAATATACTGCTAGGAACAGACAGTCTCACCCCCATGTTCTGTAATTTCACCCATATTGTAATCTTCTCAGCAGCAAAATACACACATACACGTGTCAACTTTAGTAATCTCAGTTAATACCGACAAAAGCTTTAATCTAGCAAAAAAGGAAGGGAAGCAGCAGCATCTTCAAAGTAAATACAGCTCCACTTTAAGGAGTCATCAGATAGAACCTTGAATTCATGTTTGAAAACGGGACTTGGGCTCCTAGGTCACTGAGGCGCTTTTGAAAGTCTCACTGAACATACAGCCCAACAGCTGAGTTTTCAATACCGACACCGCAACAGGCCAGACAGCAACGCACTGCGTGCACACACAGTTCCAGTGGGAGGATTGCCACCACCATTTTTGTGACAAAGTTCATGTAACTGCACCACCAAACCACAAACAAATGCACTACAGAGACCCAAGTATACATCCCTGCCAAAGCCAGAGAGCAAGAGACACACAGAAGCTCTGAGTAAGCTTGCCTTACTACAACACGGCCAGGTAGACATACACAAAACTAACACCGCTGCAGTTGCTCTGCTATGGCACTTCAGTGTAGACGCTACCTACGCCAATGGGAGGGGTTCTTCCATTGGCGTAGGCAATCCACTTCCTTGAGAGGCCGTAGCAAGGTCAACGGAAGAATTCTTCTGTGGACCCAGCACCGTCTACACCAGGGGTTGGGTTGGCAAAGCTACGTTCTCAGGAATGTGGATTTTTCAAATCCCTGAGAGACGTAACTATGCTAAGGTAAGTTCCTAGTGTAGACCAGCCCCCAGAAAGAAGTTATTTGGTTAGGTCTGCAATTCAGGGCATGTCTACACTATACTCTTAAATCAACCTACGTTAGGTCAACTTACAGTCACCACAGTAATTACTGCACTGGCTGATGTCCACACTACCCTCCTTCTGTCAGTGATGTGTCCTCACCAAGAGCGCTTCCACCCACTGAAGAGGGGGAAAGTGGGGGGGGGGGCGGCTGTCAGACATGGCTCTCAGCTCCGTGCAGCTCCCCAATAGGAGTGGGGGGGACAGCTGCCCAGGGCTTCTTGCCTCCGGCAGGGAGAGCCACACCTGGAGTTTGGCTGCCATGCTCCCGGTAGGGAGCCAGGACCCCGGGGGGCAGCAGGGCTCCAAGTGGGAAGTCCAGGTGGCAGCCTGGCTTGGAGGGGAGACCGGGCAGCTGCCCGGCTGGGAGCCATGAGCTGGCTTTCTTGTCTTGACAAGAATGAGAGCCAAACAGCCAAAGTAAGGAACAGTGTCTACAAAGACACCGCGTCACCTTAACTCCACCGACCTAATAACTCCACCTCCACGAGAGGCGTCGGGCTTATGTCAGCATAGTACGGCACTTACATCCCCGGGAGCAAGCCTGTAGCGTAGACACTGACGTAGTTAGCTCAACATAAGCCGTCTTATGTCAACCTAACTCTGTAGTGTAGACCAAGCCTCGGAAACAGCACACGCTTTCCACTCTGGCTCAAAGTGCAGGTCAGATGAGTTCCAGCTGGCTCAGCAAGCTGAGGTTTCAGTTTTGTTGTAGGATAGTCAGCCTTGAAGCTTTGTTTCCCCAATAGCAGACCCCTGAGTGCTTGGCCTTTCTGGGAGCCCTAGGGCAGGTCAACTAATTTCCGATTCTCCACCTTTAAAATGGGAAGAACCAACAGGGGGAGGGCTTGGGATTTTTCCTTGTTTTTCTGTCAAGCACTATGCACCCCTAAGTGGGTGAAGAAATTATTAGCTCAAATAACGATGTTTAGCTACCTCCCATGAGTGTGGTAAAGCACTTCCAGCACCTGAGATAGAGCAAAATATTATACAGCGCTTTACATCTTGCTACAGTAACATTAGCTAGTTCATTCCTCCACTTGTCTAACACAAGCCGTGTCCGCTTCAGCCTCTTTTCTCAGGAACCATGGTCATTAGGGTTGTATGCGCAGATCTTGTCTCTTATTTCTTTGACCCTTGCAGTAATTTGTCATGTTTACTGTATATAGTCAGTCTGTCATGTTTTCCTGGTGTGCACAGTCTGTGGTTAAGATTACCAAACAGTGCTGCAAGTTAGTGTCTGTAGACTTCATTATATTCCTTTTTTCATTTTAGACTGATGTCTACTAAAACAAGTTAGTCTCTTTCCTAAAACAACCACACACAGATCCAAAATCATTTAAAAGAACATCCCCCAGATCAGTTCTAGAAAGTCCATGTTTAATAACATTTCCCAGCCTCCAAATTGTGCTAGGCACTATCCAGACATAAGATAGGATATAGTCCCTGACCTGAAGAGCTTATATTCTCCATGGGCATGCCATGGAAAGGTAAATATAAAGGGAGGGGATAGGAGGAATGGGGACAAAGGTTACAAATACAAGATCATTTGTCTGCTTCAATGGATTCACACAAGCCTGTTCTTTCTTCCCAACAGTAGCAAACATGGGGGTGAATGTGTGTGATGGGTTGGACCTGTTAAGGTGCCACCTGATGTGCTGAGATACCACTGAGCCCACCTGTTCTGCCAGCCTGGGCACCCTTTTTACCTCTGGCTGAGCCAGGCTATTAAGCCTCCTCCAGCACACACACAGTCAGGGCCACACTCAACTGCAGAATGACACAGACACAGAGATCAGCTCTGGGGACTTGCTGGCAGACCCAAAAGTATATTATGAAATCTGCCTCCTCCCTCAATGTGGAGGAAGGTATGCACAGCCTCCCCCCCCCTCCCCCCCCCCCCCCCCCGCCCCACCAAGTATGAATTGCACAAACTGGGTTATATTATAAACAAGAAATAACTTTAACAACTATAAAAGGCAGATTTTAGGTGGTTAAGGTAGCAAACAGAACAAAGCAGATTACTAAGCAGACTAAATTTGATTCACTAAAGAAACAGGTTACAAAATGTAATTGCTCACCCTAACTATTGTCACAGGTAGATTACTGAAAGTCTTGAAAGGCAACTGCACTGGCCTGCAGCCTGAGACTTCAAAGTAATTCCACTCACAGCCTGGACACACCTCCCAGCCTGGGTTCAACCCTCTCCCCCTCAGTTCAGTTCTTACTTCTGGGTGTTTTTCAGTGTCTCTTTGGGTGGGGAGGCAAAGGAGAACCACGATGATGTCACTCCCTGCCTTATATAGCTCTCGTGTATGGCGGGAATCCCTCATCTCTCAGTGGCAGAACACTAGCACTCCAAGGGGTGGGTCCAGTACCAGGTGACTCAGATCCGTGTAGCTGTCTGGAGCGTCCACAGGAAGGCTGAGCTCTTTCACAGCCATTGTCTTTGCTAATGGGCCATTAGCCCTGTCTGGCTTTTCCATTGTTGTATCTGACGGGCTAGTTCGGGGTGACACCCAAAGTAACACATTTGAAATACAGAGACATAGTCACTATTCCTAACTCCAGATACAGAAATGATACAGGCGTACAAATTGGATAATCACATTCAGTAAATCATAACCTTTCCAATGAGATCTTACACGAGCCATCTTGCATAAAGTACATCTTATGCTTATGATAGGGATATGACCTATTTCATAAAGAATATGGAGTTACAATGTGATCAAGCCAGTCATGACTTTTAAAAAAGAACCATTACCCACCCCCTCTTTTCTACTGACTCAACTCGAAGAGAGGAACAGCAACCTCTCCAGCAAGAAGTAGAGCAGAGCCCATCAGAAGGAACCAGCTACGCTTTCTGAGTCTGAACGGTTTAAAGCCCTGAAATCCGTAGTTTTGCCTGAGTATGGACTGCAGCATTTAGCACTTCCATTCTATTAAATTACATAAGACACCAGAAATAGAGTAGCTGGCCTCCATAGCTTACTTCTGGTGCAATGAGGAAAAAAAATCCCCAAGATTACTCTAGAGAGATCTAACTACACCTGCATCTTTAGAAATAACAGTTGAAAGTACATTTAAGGGAAGAGACATAAAAATCCGCAAGTCAGTTTCAATATGGCACCCAAAACGATCTCTCAGACTAACATGGATTCCCCCGTCCCCATGTCCCCCCGCTCCATGCAGGGCTCTGGTGGCTTTGACAATATTAGAGCTCCTATGTGACATGTATCGCCATTTGACCCAAACTACATCGAACACCCCAGACATTTTTTTTCGTTCCATCTTCACAAGTTCATCAGGCTACAGACAGGTTTGAGGACATGCAAGAAACAGGCTTGTTCCCAACTAAGCTGGGCATCCCAGTGCAGTGAACTGATCTCCCTCTCTTTTAAGTTCAGAATTCTACAACATTCATTGCCGGCGGAGAGCGTCTGGATTTTGCTTTCTGAAAGCCTTAGAGAAACGGAAGTAAGACAGCGACCTACAATGCAGAACCGAGAACTACTGAATTCTGAAGGCCATTTATGTTAAGAGTCAGTACAAAACCTACACCTACCTCGTTCTCCATTTATGAACCCAGCTAGGAAGAGCAGAAGCAAACCGTGTTGTGGAGCTACTTTTGCAGCTCCAAAAAAGTCCCGTTTCACCTGCGGTGCAGCTAGTTATTGTAATCTTACAGGCTTTCAACTTGCTGTTGGATCATGTGGAGGAGCAAGGCATAACTGTTCGTTTTCACTCTTCAACAATAATATGAGCAGGAAGTGGAGTAACCACAGTTTCCTCCTGCTAAACACACTTGTACTGAAAAACAGTGAGAAAAAAAAAAATCTAGTTGAGGTGAACAAAAAAAAGGTTCCAGTGAAAAAAAAAGTCAGATGAACGTTTAACAGTAGCATCTTCAGTGCTGCCACGGATCAAAAGGAATTCTTTCATTCAAAAGGAATTCTCTTGGGGAAGTTCTATGGGCTGTGTTCTAGAGGTCAGGCTGGATGATCACAGAGGTCCCTTCTGGCCTTGGAATCTATGAAGCTAGGAAATCTATGAATCAGCAAAGCAGTGCTTTCCACTTAGCAGGTACTCATAGTTTGAGGGACTCCCAAGTCTAGCATGGAGTAAGGAAATACTAGAAATAGCAAAGAAACCACACTGTACTAACTGCTCAGGATCCATTTCCAGCACTAACTCTCCTTGACCATCAGTCACCTGTGGCTTTCCTCGATCTGTGCCACCAAGACAATGGAAATCAGCTGGGGAACTCTTGCTAGTAGTCCCTAGTTTGTAGATAGGTACTTATGCAAGGAGTTGTGAATGGAGAGATGTGAGACTCTCTCCCCTCAAATGTGAGACTTTTAAACACCAGCTCCCCTCCCTGCTTTCAGCTGTGCTACGGACGCTTAATACTTTAAGACCCTACACCAAGCTTTTTAAGATCAAGACTTGGAAAGTTCTGACAGGGATTAATTCATACCTTATGGCAAGAGGACTTTTAAATAAGGCCCATGTCTCTGTTACAAAAAATTGCCAGCCCTTGAAAACCAGGTCAGGAAGAGAATGCCTGACAAGGCATTCCAGAAGACAGTCCTGCAAAGACGACAATGAAAGGAGTGTTCAAATAAGCTTTGCAAGGCTTGGACATAAATTGCAGAATGTGGGATCAGAAGAGTAATTAGAATTAGCTACAAGCAATTTCCCATACAGCAATAAACAAATTAAAAAGCCCAACATGATTATTCCCTAATGTAATAGACTTGTTAAACAGGGACAACACAATTTATAATTTAAGGGGAAAGTATTTAACAATTTATTTAATCAGCCAAATTTGTTAAGCTTCAGAACACTATACTCCCTTAAGCGTTTATGTGTAGTCATGTACCATTGACCATTTACGCATAAACACCTCGTGCTGGCTTCTTAACTGGGTGCATCTTGGGTGATGGATAACTGGCTGCCAGCAACAGTACTAAGATAGGTGTAGCCAGGTACAGAGGGAAACGGATGAGGATTATGATCCCAATGAGGTTACCTTTACATCTGAACTCAGCAGGTCAAGTTGCCCTTTGCAGCCAGTACAGGACATGAATGAAGCCAATTCTCCACTCTTGCTGGATACAATTAGCAATTTCTAAGTATTAGATGCAATACTTCTTGTGTGTCAGACTAGATAAAGCAGAAGCATATACACTTTGGGGCAGCAGGACATAATTTTTCCTTGAGGTTTGTAAAGCAGCCAATGTGGCCAGTCTTCATTACAAAATGAACACTCCGTCATCTTCTGCCATTAGAATCTCCAGAGGGGTCATTTCCTAGTCCTCCTCCCTTTGTTCCTTCCTGATCATTGCTGTGGCATAGCCTGAGATGAGTCAGGGTGTAGCAACAGAAAGGAATTCAAATAAATGTCTGTTACAAAAGGCATTGGACTGGGACCAAGAGATCTGCTGAGAAGACCCAACCGTTGAGATGACAACAGTTTTGAAAGGCTGTGTTTACTCTTGCAAAAATTAAAACTGCCAATGGCACGAATAAGAATCAAAGAAAAACACACACACACACCCAGGAGTCTAAGGTTCAGACTGTGATGTTGTGCAGTCTATATGGTTTTATAAAAATATAAGTGAATATAATGCAACTGGGATATGCTCCGTGCAAAAGGTCTCTTGTAAGGTATCATTACAAAGTGCATAATCTACTGAGTATGATCATCTGATTTGTAGAAATGTACCACTCTTGTATCTAAAACTAGAAATATAAAACATAACTTTGAGGGCCTATTGTAATTATGTAAAGTGTGGGCCATTAATGATGGTTTGGAATCTTGATGACTCCCATTAACAAGGACCATTGTCTGCAGATGACTGTTTACCTGTGAGTCTTCCTGTATGTGTGTGTGCTGGCAAGTGAGTAATGAAGTCTTGCAGTGACATGTGATCATGTCACCTGAACTGGAATCCATCTTTAACCTGGTGCTTTTCCGGTGAGGGGGGGTGAAAACCCAGAGGGACAAAGAGTTCCCGCCTTATGCAAAAGATATATAAAGGGGTGGAAGAGAACAGAGAGAGAGAGGAGCCATCATGGAGAAACCCCTAGCTAACACCTAAGCTGGAACAAGAGCTGTACCAGGGGAAAGAATTGTGCCCAGGCCTGGAAGGTGTCCAGTCTGAGAAAAACTTACTGAAGCATCTCTGAGGGTGAGATTATCTGTATTTAGTTTGATTAGGCATAGATTTGCGCATTTTATTTTGCTTGTGACTTACTTTGTTCTGTCTGTTACTACTTTGAACCACTTAAATCCTACTGTCTGTATTTAATAAAATCACTTTTTATTTAGTAATTTACTCAGAGTATGTATTAATACCTGGGGGAGCAAACAGCTGTGCATCTCTCTCTATCAGTGTTATAGAGGGCGAACAATTTATGAGTTTGCCCTGCATAAGCTTTATGCAGGGTAAAACGGATTTATCTGGGTTTAGACCCCATTGGGAGTTGGGCATCTGAGTGCTAAAGACAAGCACACTCCTGTGAGCTGTTTTTAGGTAAACTTGCAGCTTCGGGACAAGTGATTCAAACCCTGCGTCTGTGTTGGAGCCGGACAGGAGTGTCTGACTCAGCAAGACAGTGTGCTGGAGTCCTGAGCTGGCAGGGAAAACAGAAGCAGGGGTAGTCTTGGCACATCGGGTGGCAGCTCCCAAGGGGGTTTCTGTGATCCAACCCGTCACACAGACAATTAGTAATACAAAATATGGAGCATTTTACTTCTACATAATTAGTTTTAGTGTGGAACCAGGTTAGAAGGCAACTTCCAAAGGCTAGCTGGTGGTTTGCGTGAAAGAAATGGTTGTCTTAGTCCAACTCCTAATAACAGTCAGGTATTCCCACTGAAAACATCTCAGACCAGATCCTCAGAAGTATTTAAAGCACCTAACTCCCAATATCTTTGAAGATCTGGGCCTTCACTTTACATCCTTGTTGCCACTTTCAGCAGAGAGGCCATGGGAGATTGAACTATATCCTCTTGTCCTGGGCCTGTCCTGCCAGCTCACACCTAAGGCCCATTAGTGGGCTTGCATGTTTTGGGGAAGTAGGCAGGAAGGAAGTGCTCCCTGCCAGTAGCCAATGCTGTATGGACTCTGGATAAAGTGAGCGTCTGTCTCCAGAGAGTTCAAGCCATTTCATGGCTCCCTTTTTGAAAACACATTCACATTTTAAACTAAGAGCATGACAGATAGGGAAGCAGTCAGACAAGTGGCACTGTGCGTTCTGCAAAGATCTATAGTTACTGGCAATGAAAGGACAGGATGGACTATATTTAGAGCTGCCCCCAGCAATCTAAGGATTGTTTTCAGGCAAATTCGTCACACTGAGCAACTGAAAGTGCAACCCTGACACTGTTAAAGAGGTGATGGAAGAGTTGCTAGTGGAAAAAGTAACTCACCCAACCACAATGAAATCAGTGATCACAGCAAAATTTTAATTGATATTTGCATTCTACCCATCTAGAATTCCCCTGCAGCTTGAAGTGGAAAAGCCTCTTTCACTTCCTGACTTGAAGTGCTGTGTCTAACATTGCTGTGCTGTTAAACAGTGGCTGACATCACCCCACATGGGGCTGCACTTTAGTGATGGTGAAGGGAGCCAAGGGCGTAAAGCTGGGGGGGTTCTTTGGAATGAAATAGGCTTGAATAGAGACTGGGAATGGCTGAGCCATTACACACATTGAATCTATTTCCCCATGTTAAGTATCCTCACACCTTCTTGTCAAACTGTCTGAAATAGGCTTTTTTTCCCCTCCTGCTGATAATAGCCCATCTTAATTAATTAGCCTCAGAGTTGGTAGGGCAACTTCCACCTTTTCATGTTGTGTGTGTGTGTGTGTGTGTGTCTCTCCTCACTATATGTTCCATTCTATGCATCCGATGAAGTGGGCTGTAACCCACAAAAGCTTATGCTCAAATAAATTTGTTAGTCTCTAAAGTGCCACAAGTACTCCTGTTCTTTTTGTGGATACAGACTAACACGGCTGCTACTCTGAAACCTTTGGGATGAAAGGCACCACACAAACTCCTCCCTTTCCACAGGTCTAGGCCGTTTATCCAAGCCTCCTGGATTTGGCACACACTGCCCCTTCCCCCTAGTTTTAGCACGTTCTGATTCAGTGTGTTATATCTGATTGGTTTGCAACAGTAATTCCATCTACCAGATGGATTGTTTAGATTCAAACCGCAATCTGTTAATTGATAGAGAAGAGAACATTTTATTTATGGAGTTCGCACACTAAGCCAGATCCATTCAGAAACATTCATGGGGCACGCATCCAATCAGAAGAACAATTCTGCTTTTAAAATAGTTGTGGTTTGTTTTTTTTTTTTTTTTTTTTTTTTTTTTTTTTAAGAACAGTCAGCTCACTGGATAATATACATAAGCAAACAAGTTTTGCCAAGGGAAACAGCGGGACATTGGCGAGCAATCAGAATATGTATATCAAAAATAGCCTGTATTAGTGAACATTGGGAATACATTAAAAACAGTCTACTCTGATTTTGAGAGCACTGCTTGGCATTATTTAACATCAGGAAGATATCCAGTCTAGCTGATTTAGCACAGACAGAACTCAAATTAAGGAAAATTGCACTTTCGTCAATGTCCTATAGCAGCTGTAGAGAAAATCCCTAACTGATGAACATTTCTATGAGAAGCCTCAAAGGCTGCTGAAGTAAAGCTTTCCTATTGTTTATACTGCAGCTGTGCCTGGAAGCCCCGAGTAGAATTAAGACCCCCCCCCCCCCTTAGGCACTATAATATGAACACAAAAGACAGTCTCCTGCCCTATGAATCTATCATCCATTTTAAAAACACGAAGCACATTCTTCTGCCCTGTGTATCCTCTCCCCTCCCTTAAGTGGAAGGCAGTCAGTTCAGAAACTAAGCAGACTACATATTTCTGTAGCATCTCTTATTTAAAGTCTCCGTGCTCTTTACGAAAGGTAGTTATGTTTCATTCCCATTTTACAGCGGGGGCGGACTGAAGCAGATATTAAGTTGAATTATTATGAACGCTCTCATTGAGGAATTCGTGACTTTCTACGCAAGAAAAATAACAGTTTGGGTTAAATAAGGAAAATTATCCTTCAGCTGACTACAGCAACATCACCGGTAATATACAGAAATACTTCTTGGATTTGCCCTCTAGAACTATTCAATACAAAATAATCCATAAGCTTTACTGAACCCAACAGGATTTCAATTCCTGGAGTGCTGGAGATTTGGTACAGACAATGCCACATTCATACACTTGCTTCAAGTACAGTCTCAGAACTGTGCAGGGCTTTCCCAAGAGGCAGCAGCATGGACATCATTGCAGTCACTTTCACACAGCTGCCCACAAGGGTCCAATTTAGCACAGTGGATCCCAAACTTTTTTACTGGTGACCCCTTTCACATAGCAAGACTGAGTGCAACCCCCCTTATAAATTAAAAACACTTTTTAATATATTTAACACCATTATAAATGCTGGAGGCAAAGCGGGGTTTGGGGTGGAGGTTGACAGCTCGTGACCCCCCCCCCCCCCCATGTAATAACCTCACAACCCCCTGAGGGGTCCTGACCCCCTGTTTGAGACCCCCTGAATTAGCAGCAGCGAAGTGAACCAAGTCTTGTCAAACTCACTCTGTGGCTGGAGAAAAACAGGAAACACCAGCTGAGGCACTAGAGCCATCTGACTGCAGACTCAGGATGACAGCAATGAAATGCTTCATATACAGTAGATTCTCTTCACTCCCAATTAAATACAAGCGGACATTCTGCAATAGCTGAGGGCAGGATCCCCTCTCATGAAGGAAAGCTTCCCATGTACCATTGGTGAGGGGATTTTTAAGCCACGATATCCGTTATGTAAAGCACTCCTTGTACACTAAACTGCAATTTATCTTCAATTAAAGTCCCATGTAGACTACTAAGCAAACTAGGTGCAGCCATCAGTACAAGAGAGTTTACGTTCACTAAATTAGATTCTCCAGTCGAGCACACAAACTTAAGTACAAGCAAGCGTAACACTGCCATTTTCACCTGGAAAAAAAAACAACAGAAGATTGAACTCTTGCCAACTGCGGTGTGTCTCCTGTCAAGCTGACCCCAAAGTACTTGTCAAAAACACTAGCAGCATTTAAACTCATCTATGAACCTCTTATGAGAGGCTCATTAAAAATCATTACTGATGGTTTTGGCCTCTGATCAATCAAGACAGACACAAAAAAGTTAGACACTTCCAACAATAAACTCCTTAAGTGACTCAGTCTAGACTAGATAACAAGGAAAGACACTCCAGCCAAAATACTGGAATGGGTCTATTGGGGGGTGGGGGAAATGAAAGCCACAAACACCAGGAACTCATGAAATGAACTATCCATTTGCCCAGGGACTGGCAAACCATCAACGTGGGACTGAATGGGACCACTGGATCCTCATTTAGAAACGGTTGCCTGTATAACCTCTACATGCCACAATCTACACAGGACAGAACTACAATCACTGAACAACTGAAGTTGCATCCAACACTTCCAAAGTATTGTTCTCCCGGATTAGAGGAAGAATGCAACATAAAAACTACAAAAGAACATTACTCTGACACCTCCCCGAAGCTGAAGGACAAGTATGCAACACCCAGCACCAAGACCACCACAGCAGTATTAGGGAGTGGCACCGTTCTGTATCAGTGTAACTGCATCCAGACTAGGCGGGTTCTCACTTTAACTGTGCCACGTTAACTATACTGGTATAACTTGTGTGCTTAAACAAATCCTTAGGACACTTTGGTTTTTTTATGACAGTGACTGAGAAGGTAAACCCTCCCAGCTGTTTCCTTCTGACGATAAGTTGGGCGGGGACTTGTGTGTGATGACCTTTTACACTTTGCAGCGGAAATAAAGCCTTACCAGAGAACACTATTCCCTTTTCTCCTTTAAGTGATTCTAAGCAAACCCTACGCCCTCTGCTGGAAGAATCAGCTATGGACTATTAAAACAGCAAGAGCTGGGTAGAGAATCAGGCCCTCGTTCTTGGATGTGTTACCCAGGAGCTCCTTTGGCATAGCTGATGTGCAAGGGTAAAGATACTGGCACAGCACTGTAAAGCAGCTAGTGGTTTGCTAATACAGCCTCGCTCCATCAGCATGCATCACTTCTACAGGTCCCTCTACAGGAAGATCAGAGATGTGCTAGGCCAACTATATTATAGACCAGAGGTTCGCAAACTGGGGTGGGGTGAAATGTATTCTGGGGTGGGTGAGAGAGGCTTGTGGAGAGAGGGGGGACAGCTTACTCCACACATTTTACCCACAGCAATGAATAACTAGCAAAGCTGATTCCTTCAGACATATTGGGCCCTCAGATGACACTGCATTTGACTCTAGATGGCACTGAGCATTTTGATGGATTTCCGCATAGTATTATACAAAGTCACAGAATATCAGGATTGGAAGGGCCCTCAGGAGGTCATCTAGACCGGGTGTGCACATTTAATTGTGAGCACTGACTACAGTCACAGTTTTGCTCTCATTACAATGGATCGTTGGCTCATTCGTGCAACAGAAAAATAAAAGTGAAAAACAAAGAAGCCGAAACTGTTTCAAGTGAAGCACCACTGCCACATATATATCATAGACTTTAAGGTCAGAAGGGACCATTATGATCATCTAGTCTGATCTCCTGCATAACTCAGGCCACAGAAACTCACCCACCCACTCCTGTATCAAACCTCCATCTGAGCCATTGAAGTCCTCAAATCAATGGTTTAAAGACTTCAAGATGCCGAGAATCTTCCAGCAAGTGACCTGTGCCCCATGCTGCAGAGAAAGGCAAAAAAAACCCAGGGCCTCTGCCAATCTGCCCTGGAGGAAAATTCCTTCCCGACCCCAAATACGGCGATCAGCTAAACCCTGAGCATGTGGGCAAGACTCACCAGCCAGACACCCAAGAAAGAATTCTCTGTAGTAACTCAGATCCCTCCCCAGCTAATATCCGTATAAGCACTTGTGGGGTGGGAAGGGCGGGGGGGAGGGGGAGGCTATGGACTATCCAGTACACATGGGCTTACCAAGACTCGTCAGCCCCCAAAACAGCCCCGTTCACCCTAGTGAGGGAAACTGTGCTAGAGATACTTTTATGATGAACTCTCTGTATGGATTTCTTTCTATTAGTAGTAGAACTGCATATCTGTCTGGCTCAGAGGAGAGATCTGATGCTCTCTCTCTCTGAGAAATAGTGCAATAAAACACAAGCATCACTGATCTATATGAATATTCAATTCAGACCTTTACTCCACTGGGGTATTTCCCCTGGTTTCCAAGTTAGAACATAATTACATAGAATTCAACAGATAACCAAGCCAGAAAGTTCTGTGCTTTCGTCCCCTCCAGAGATACATGGGAGCTGCAGGAATTAGGCCAACATAGTTTGCAGTGTCATCAGAACTCTGAGAAGTATTTGCAGCTTTCGTTGCTTTCCCAGCATTTCAGATCACATAAGAGTTTTATTTTCAATCCCATAGGAAGTGTCCCCCACCCTTCACCCTGTTTATTTTAGGGAGATTTGACTTCAAGTTACAGAAGAAAAAACTTTACAGACCAGATTTGTGGGTTTTATGAAGAGCTCATTGTTTGGTGTTGTGATGAGCAGGCAACTGCCAATTACAGTCTGCACAACACAGACCTCAGCCCCAATCCTGTAATCAGATCCGTGTGGTGGACTCTCGAACCTGGGCCGAGTCCCACTGACTTCAGTGGCCTCCACATGGGTGTAAGGGTCTGTCTGTGTGTTCTGGTTTCAAGATCAAGGCCCTAATAGCATAAGAAAAGTGGTCCAGTTTCCTTACACAAAAGAGTTACACTTTAGTTAGTTGGTAATCCCATACCAGACCGACTCAGTTACTCTCTAGATGTAATCAGTAGAAGACCTGTGCCTTCCTTTTGTCATCACAGTGACAGCAAACAAGAGACCCCGGACCCTGTTCTATAATCCTACCTCTGGATCTGTACACTGTCCCGCTCCGACCTCCCTCGCGCCTTCCCCTCCCCACAACCTCCTCCAGTCAGACTTCTGGCTAATGTCACCTATTAGCTTCACTGTACCACTTCCAACCCCACCCTGTCTGTCTGTAGGCCCTGTCTTCCACTGCCTTTTATCTGGAAAGACTGGACAAAATATCAATAAGAGAGGGTATTAACCCTTCCTTTTCTACTGATTAAGTGTAATGTTCCCATGTGAATAATGCCAAACTTTAAAAAGCATCAGCTGGAGTGACAGTCCCTCGCCTGTTTGCAGCAGGGTTAACAATATAAACAAAGCAGAAGGGGTCGGTTTGATTTTCGGTCGGAAGGTGATTTGTAAAGCACTGACAAGGTGTGACTAGACCGGGACTTTGCAGTGCTTTGCCTACCATTGGTCTAGCACCAGTGCAAATGCTAGGGGCTGGTCCACACACTGTTTTTGTACCAGTATCACTATTTTGGTTATAAATGTCACACCTAACGAACAAGGCTGAGATCACACCCTGGACCAACAAAGCTATGCAGGCAGAAGCCTGTAGTGTAGACCTGACCGGTGGTAGGGGTGAGGTACAATGTGTCTAGATGAACCCTTGACAAGGTGCAGGTGTCATTACCACCACGTGGCTAATGCTGAATGGGGTCAGGCACTGTGGTGAAGATGCCTGTGCCCTGTCTCCACTAGCACTTCCCCAGTCCAACACTGGGAAGAGTGCTAGCAAAGTGCCAGTGTAAACAAGATTTAAGATGCAGACACAGATAAGACAAGATGCTCCAGGAAAGCCAGAGGAATGTGCAAGGTCAGAGGGGTTGTTTGTTTTTCTGATCTTGCGCTTCTATTCCAGGATAAGCTGGGGAGGGGGGACGGGGGGGACGACACGACTGTGGCCTCGGTGTATCTGTGGCAGAGCTAGGAATTAAATCCAGATCTCCCAAATCCCATATTTAACTGTAAGACCATCCTTCCATTCATCGGAAGAGCTACAGAAAAGTCTTGATCATTTATTATTTGTATTACTATAAAGCCTAGTAGCCTCAGTCATGGACCAGGACCCCAAAGTATCAGAGGGGTAGCCGTGTTAGTCTGTAGCCTCAGAAACAAGGAGTCCGGTGGCACCTTAGAGACTAACAGATTTGTTTGTGGGTAAAAAACCCACTTCCTCAGATGCGTGTATTTTGGGGCGAGGATGCTATTGCTAGCATCTAGGCCCAACTACCCGTTGTACAGCTACACGGCACAACAGTTACTGCATTGCCAGGGTGGATTAAACCATGTCTATTACGGTATCTGTGGGCTATGAACACAGTAGTTATGGTTGCACACTGCCCCGCCTATTGTAAACCTGTTCTCTCTCACACACACACACACACACACACACACACACACACACACACAGCTACCAGTCTCCTTTGTGATTCCTGTCAGTCCAAGAGTGAATGCTGTTTTGGATAGCCTGATTAAAGGCCATTCAGCCCTTTGAGTGAAGTGTGGGGGGGGAAAGGAGCCCAGTTTAAAAGCAATGCAGGTTGGTTTTGTATATGAACAAGAAGTAGATTAACTTTAATGCAAACTAATGGGACTAATTCTCATTTACTGCATTATAAAGCATGGGCCAGTCAGTGTTCTGAATGTGAATTATCTAAGCTATACAGTGCCATTGAGACCCAGCATCCTGGTTCTTAGGGTAGGATGTGCCAGTATTACCAGTATCTAAGGGCTTGTCTACACTGGCAATTTACGTCGCTGCCACTTTCTCGCTCAGGGGGTGTGAAAAAACACAGCGCTGTAAAGCGCCAGTGTAGACAGTGCACCAGCGCTGGTAGCCGCGCCCCTCATGGAGGTGGGGTTTTTTAGAGCTGCGCCGTGACCACCCATGCCACATTAAAGCGTTGCCAGTGTAGACTAGCCCTAAAATTAGCATGCTTACGTTAGATATTTGGAGGTTGCTTCCACAATTCTGGACTATATGGACATGATTTCTGGGCAGATGCAGTCTCATTCTTGAATATGTTGAAGTAACTTAATGGGTAACGTTTTATCTTGGTGGATGCAAATATTTGCAGTAGCAAAGTTTTCAAATTAGTTACCAAGTACATGACAGCAGCAATGCAACAGGTAAAAACCTGAACAGTTAAAACAAATGCTAAAGTAGCTCCAAGCATCTTATGGTCAATGTGAGAACCAGGTAAAGGAAGGTAAACGCTATCAAGAGAGGGCAGCCAGATTTACGCTGAAAAGTTAAGCCAACCCAGCTACATTGGATTTTTCATCCCGAGCATACTCCTGCATGATATAGTTAACCTGACCTAACCCCCAACGTACACAGTGCGAGATCGACGGAAGAATTCTTCTGTAGACCTATTACTGTGACAGGAGAAGCCTCCCATCGTTGTAGTGAATGGCTGCACAGATTAGCGCTACAGCTGTGCCACTGCAGCACTTCAAACAAACTAGCCCACTGTCACTCGGAGGTGGTGTTCCTGCAGTGACGGAAAAGACCTTCAGTCTATACTATGGGATAATACCAGTGTAGACATACCCTATGACAAACTAGGGCTAATTTAGAGCCCTTAGAATAAGTGGGTGTCAAACAGTAAGCTAGTCTCACTAACTATATTGGTACAGCTGCCCCACTATAACCTGGAGGAATGCAGTCATTATGGATTTGGTTTTGCCTCGATGAGGCGTGAGAAGAGCTGTTGCCTCTACCTTGGAAAAGCTTGTTCTAGCTACAGGAGCAAACTCAGAAGCAGGAAGAGTCAGCACATGAGCACGTAGAACCTTCTCTGCTGTGAATCTTCAGGGACTGAGGTTAGCAACAACTGCTGTGGGCAAATGTAACGTACTGTAGGGAGGAGACATGCCTGGCCAGTATATATAGGGACAATTTTGTATCTCGAAGGAGCTTAGTGTGAATGTGTATCACAGGACAGAAGCAGGAACTGACTGTTTTGCTCCACAGACTCAGGAACAAACACCAAACTCTTGGACCACAGAGCAGCAGTTTCATTGCTCAGTTGCAGAGAAACCCACATAGAAAAGGAGATCAAAAAGATGTACTTGCTTTACACCAATGCTTGCACTGGCTTCTGACAGATTTATGCACATATCAAATTGTAAACATAGAAGGCAAACATCAGAATGTATTGTGGTATCGATTCGATGCCAAATGTAAATCTGTTTCTGAGTTACTGCCTATACATACTCTGCTGATACAGTGAAATCAAAATGGCCTTGTTTTGCTGCCAGTAGTCACAACTTACACCATCTAGTAAAGCGTTTCGCGGTTAGAGAAGGTCAGTTTCTCAAGTTGTCTCTTCAGCAGTTTTCGCTAGTCTCAAAATATTAAACTAGGAGGAGAACTGATGCTTTAAGACGGGTCCTCATTCAGATGGTGGCTGTTTAAAAAACACTCTGCATCAAAGAGCCAGATGTACCCCAGCAAAAGCCTAGCTCAGCACAGAACATGCTGCAGTGCAATCCCCTTTACAACCTGCAGCTGCTGTATTTTCTAGCTCTCCAGTCTTTAGTGGTTATATTTGTGAAGCAGCAGTAAGTTAACATGCAATGGAATGAGAGACTCAACCATTAGCTCCTACCGCACGTTTCACATTCCTATTCGAATATGCTGTCATCACAAGCAGATGGGCGTAGATGCTGCTCTGAAGGTAGGAACGTTTCCTTCCCCTTCCCCAGGAAGTGTTGAACACTGCACTGGGCGACAGAGGCAGAGTCACTCTCCCAGTGGAGGCCCATGTCTAATTCTGTTGAGCTCCATACAGAGGATCATCTTCAATCAATTTTAACAATATGATTATGCAAATCAGAACTGTAAGTAGGTTCTTTTTTGTGACTCAAGTGTACACTGAGTGACTAACAGTAATCAAATGAAATCAGTGCGACCCGATAGAAGACATGGTAAACAGTAGCTCTGGCAGTATGAAAGGTAATGCATCTGTAGTGAGTCAAGGTCAGGACTGAAGCTAAGGAACTCCCAAATTCTAAAACTCCGACAGATTTAAAACCACTTCAGAACTCCTCCACAGGGGATTGTCTGTAAAATGAGCCAACTTGTCTAACTCCCAGGGGTGCGAGTGATCAGTCAGTGTTTGAAGTAGCATTGTGAGCAGGGTGGATTGATTTAAACGAAGTGGAAAGCCTGGATTTAAATCAACTGTTCCATTTGTATTTCAATTATTTTCTAAAGAAAGGTGCACTCTCATTGGTTGATATAACCTCTAAAATATGTTGATTTACAAACTACATAAAGCCTTTAGAGTAGGTTTGGAACATCTTTTTGCTACCTAGGAAGGTACACTATAATATACATGTATTTAACCAATTATCCAATTTCCTATTTTTATGAATTGTGCATATGTCGTATGTTAGAAAATGGTGAATGATGGGTGGAGTTATAAATATTCATGATTTGAGAACTGAGCCAGTCAGAGCTGAAGTAGGGAGAAGCTATAAAAGAGGAGTATGAGACCTTAACAGAGGGGTCAGTGGATGACCCTGATGAGATATGTGATGATGTCCCCTGGAGCCAAAAGCCAGGCTCCAATAAAATACAGGGCTAAATTAAAAGGCATTTTCAGTCTCTGTAGTTTGAGCACATGTCCTGAAACAAATGCTGTAAACAGAGCATAGTACAGGCACCTGGGTACACTGAACTAAGGATGGCCTTACTATTTGCAGGATCCCACGCTATCATGCCATTCACAATCCACTTCACCCACAGCTTCCTCCTTCAGATCGGAGAAGCAGATCAAAAGTACAGCTAAGGCCAGCCTGCAACCTGCAGAGCACATTCAGGACCTCAGAACCTGAGCTACGGCTTGTTTTAATTGTGCCCTGGCCACTAAAGCCGGCTTCGCTCTGCTTATCACAACCATTGACTTGCACCAGCAAGACAGATCCTTCTCAAATCACAGCACATTGCAACTTCTCCTAGGGAAAGACAAGTGAAATCAGTGGAACAGAGGCCTTTTCCAGACTGAACTTGGTGCGCAGAACGGCTGCTCTTTACAGAGATTCCATCAATTTGTTTTTTAATTGAACAAAATTAAAATCAGGTTTTTTGATAGAGTGGTATTTAAATAGCACAGTACGTCTGGAAGTTTTTCAAAATCTTAGCATAAGGAGTTTTTCTTTTGGGCAACCAAGGCGCAACATGAAACTCAGGTTCACCCCTCCTACCTCTTTCATTCCTCCATGTATGTACCTCCTTGTTGCCTCTTCAGTTTTGCTGCTGCAGTCACTAATAAACCTAGACTATTACCTGAGATGTCCTGCTAGTGCAGGAGACACTCAATGCAACTTACGAACAGTAAACTGACACTACCCAAAATGCTGTTAGATGTACAAGAACAATTCCAACTTTAATGGTTACTTGTAACAACAGCAGGTTCAAAGTTTTCAGATGAAAGCGTGACTTCAAATTTATGGTTTATTTTGGTGATCTGCAGATACCTGGAGAATCAAAGGTTGTTCTGTAATTAAACTCCCCAGGGTGGGGGAGAGGACCATTAACAAAGTTTCAGATCAGAGGATTTGAGGTATAGTTTGGAGATGTCAGGAACACAGCCTTGTTGAGGTTAATTATAGGTGTTTCAGGTAGTGGAAGCTTCACTGTAAAAGTGCTATTTCCTGCAGTACTGTGAGCTGAAAGCCTTGTTATTAGTGGGGGGGATAGAGGGGGGAGAAGAGTAAAGCATATTCAGAAACAGCATTTAAGAACAGAACTTCGCAGTCCTTCCCATACCCTACACGTACTTGGGAAGTCACATCTTTCACACTTCACAGCTATCTGGAAACCCTGGTGGAGAACCAGGCAGTTTTATAAGATCTCAAGCAAGATTTTTATAGCTTATAACCCACAGCACACACTTTTAACTGAAAACTATATCCCCTAAAAGAATGCCATTTACCTTCACCCCATTGGCTGCCTTGATTTTCAAACTGAAGTTTGCTGGTAGCAGTGACGTCACAGCAAAACCAGAATGCAAAATTTTGCATGAACTGAACTTTAAGACCGTTTATTCGGAAAGCCCCTTCTATTCTGGTCAGTGGGCAGCAATCAGCAAACCACCTGGATTGAAAAGGCGTTTATTTGTACGTTCAGTTTGCTTTTTTCACTTATACCAGAGTATAAAGCCAGTTCTAGATAAGGGTGTGTCAGTATTTGCTTCAAACTATGTGTTTGAGAAACTTATAATTAAGTTAGCTCGGGCTGAAGGCTGAAATTTGGCAGTTAACATCTCAGTCTGGGAGTTGGTTTTTTGTGGTTAACTTGCTCTCCTTTCCCCAAATTTTCCCTTTTAAAAAAATTGGATGTCAGTAAAAGCAAAAAGGGAAATACAGGATTTATAAGCCAGAGGAGTGAAAAATGCTCAACCAGGTTTTATCAAGTTGATAAAACGGCTATAAAAGGTTTTAGAAGCATGGTTCCAAAGAATGACGTTGCCATGCAAAAGTTCTGAAGTAATTAAGAACAAAGCTCTAGGCACCGCACCAAAGCTGTGCGGCGTAAGTTCAGTCCTTTGAAGCTCTTGATAAACGCCAGGAGAATAGCCAGTGTTTGGCCCTTCTGCTAACCCATTAAAAACAAGCAGTAGTTAACCCTTCCTAGGCATTTGGGTGGGGTATACAGGCTTTTTTGGGGGGGAAGGGGTTTAATTACCATAGTAGTGCAAACACAGGACACAACTGGCTATATTTAAGGCTATGTTTTAGTCCCGGGTATTTTTAGTACAAGTCATGGGCAGTAAACAAAAATTAACGGCCGTGACCTGTCCTAACTAAAACTTGGCCTGGGGAGGGCCATAGGTGCTCGGGGGGGGGGGGGGCCCAAGTCCAGGACCCCCACTGGTGCTGGGGGGCAGTCCAGGGCGCCGCAGGTGCTGGCCTAGAACCCCCACTGGTGCTGGCTCCCTACCCGGCTACCCCCTTCCCCCCCCCACCCCCGAGGTAAGTACTGCCTCACACCCCAACCCCCTGCCCCAGCCCTGAACCCCCCCCAAACACCCAAACTGCTGCTGCTGGCCAGCCCCATAGCCAGCTCAGGCAGCCCCTGAGCCAGCATCAGCCGCTGCAGAAATCACGGAAAAGTCACGGAATCCGTGACAGACACGCAGCCTTATCTATATTTGGTCTGTCTCTGGTGCCAAAGATGGTTCAGCTGAACTAGCTATTCCTTTGTAAGATTCCTTAGTGTAGACATTATCAAAGATGGCTCCAAACCAAGTCTGGTGAGGGTTTTGTTTTGTTGTGGGGGGAGGGGAGAGAGAAATGGGAACTAGAGGCTAAAAGTGACCATTCTGAATTTAATCTACACATGAATTTGAGTAATCTCAGACCTGAAGTGGGATAGTCCCTCTCTCCTGAGGCGTTGGTGATGGGGGGGAGTATATAGCACCAGTAAGAGCCCCCTTCCCATATAAGCTTTAACACATCTATCGCTGCCATAGTAGTGAGAAGACTTCATGCCACTGCATATTCGCAGAAGGTTCTCCACAAGAACTGAACGGAACAGTGTTCCTGGCAAGTTTTCCAAACCCCGTGTGTTTGAAGCAATCTGACTTCATGTCCGCAGGGAAAAGGAATAGGGAAGGGGAAGTGTTGTCCATGAGAATCCTTATGTGTATAATAATAATGCTGTTTAGAACAGAGGTTCTCAAATGGTGGTCTGTGGACCACCGGTGCTCCACGAGCTCTATTCAGGTGGTCCGTGGATAGTTCCCTCTAAGGTGCACACCTGGGCGGCCGCACATGAGAGAATGAAGGGCCACCCACCTAATTAGTGGAGCCACACATGCGTGGCTCCACTAATTAGGTGCCTGGACCTTGGCGAAGACCCATATGTAAAGTGAGGTGGTGGTCTTGGGGGGGGGGGGGGAAAGGGGGGGGGGGGGGGGGGGGCAGTAGGGTGAAAAGAGGGGGTGAGGGGAATTCGGGACAGGGCTGCAGTGGCCAGAGAAAAAGAGGTGACTTTTCCCAGCTCCAGGGCTGCGGCTGCCGGGGAGAGACCCCCCCCCCTCCTTCCCAGACCTAGCTCCGGGGCTGCTGCAGCAGCGGAGAAAGGGCACATCCATCACATTAGAAAGGCAAGATTACCTATATTAAAATATGAGTTGTGTGCTTTTATTTGTAGAACAAAAAAATGTTAATTATTAAGGGTTTTTTTTTTATAGCGCTTTTATCCAAAGCGCTTTACAATAGTTAGCTAATGGTACAAACAACAACATTTGGAAAGATCATTAAGTGGTCCGCTGAGACCCTCAGCAATTTTCAAGTGGGCCGCGAAAAAAAGAGTTTGAGAACCACTGGTTTAGAAAATGAAACAAAAAAGGGTGCAGTAGAAACAGAGGACAGAGACTTCTGCCTGTCATCTGGATCTTTGCCTCCTTCCAAACGAGTGCCTTTGTTTGCCTCAGAGGCCTGTTGATGCTGGGCCTGGCATTAGAAGCGGAGGGAGTCCTACTAGAAGAAGGCGGGTAAAGCCCCTGTGATTTTAGGATTATGCTGGAGGCTTTCAGTGTCTGTCCTTTCACCTGAAGGCAGAGCAGAGAGCGGCAGCTGCTGGCTGGGTGCTCAGCTCTGAAGGCAGCACAGAAGTAAAAGGCGGCATGGACCATATATTGCTGTAGGTAAAATGTGCCCACTACGTTCCCCCCACCAAAGCTTCTCACACATACTCAAAATACATTCCCTGCCCCCCAGTTTGAGAACCTCCGTATATAAACCACAAAGCCCACTAAAGGATTTGGTTGCAGGTGCTGGAGGAATTCAAATCAATCTAAGGGACCTTGTCATCCTGTCCACCTCTTTGTATGTAGGAAGGCAGAAGACGTCAGTATCTGTCAAGTCCGCTGCTGGTTCTAGAAGACTTTCCTTCATGAGTACTGCAACCTAAACACTTGTAATTGAATCTGCTACTCATTATGCCTAGGTAGTGGCCCATTAACTGCATCCTTCTCACTTTAACATGCTTCTAACAGACTGTCTGTAGAATCTACACTCATGTTGTCTATGGTGTTTAATATAGATACCAACAGATTGAAAACCTGGGTTATTCACAGGTGACTGCCAGAAGCAGGCTACATTTTATTTTAAAGCTATTTCTGTACATAATGAAGCTCTCTGGATATGAAAATGATACAGAAAGGCTTCATTTGCCAGCTCCCTAAAAGTGATCTTATGACCAAATCCCAGGTCTCAAAAGAAACAGTCCAAGATTAACAAAGCAAAAAAGCTACATGGAAGAGCCAAGCGCAGTACAAGACAAAGCCCAACCCTCCTGTGCTTCCATGTTTAAATCTGCTTTGCCAGCTCTAGCTGGGCTCCAGCAAAACCAACAGGATTTTCCTTTAAGGCAAAAGGAAAGGAATTTTCTCTATTATTTTTAGAACAATGTTTCTCCCCCCTCCTTCCCCAAAGATTCATGTAACCCAACTTAGCTCTCTACCCACAGCATTTTATTATATACTGATAAATACTGAAGTGAGGCTGAACTTGTACATAAACTACATAAAGTACTTATTTGTGATGCCATGTTTGCCCATGAATGAGGTTTGCTGAAATGGCTTTAGAGAGGAACTGCAAATCAAGTTAAAATTGTCCCACGCTGCATAATGGGCGTGGCAGGGAGAGGGGAGAACAAAAAGATATTCTAACCAATCTTTAAAAAAATGCCTTCCCTTCTAAAATCCACCCAGTGAATTTGGGTTCCCTCTACTGAACTCTGAGTACTATCACATAGTTGCAACTGCAACACAAGCAGTCCAGGATCTTTGTGAGAACATGGAAAAATATTCATCTTGAGATGCTCTCCGTGACGCAGGAAGCACGCAGCTGATCTTCCAAAAGGAAAAGTTTTTGAAACATTAGTTCAGTCCTATCTGCTGAATGCTCTCCAGGGCCCGGTAAGTGGAAGCAATCAAACAGAATTATAGGCTGAAGTTTTCTGTTTGCTTTTCTGTTTGCAAAGGATACCTGGATCAGGGCACACAACGTCTCCAAGTTCATCGGTGTTGCAGAATACATAGTACCAGCCCATCGGTGTTAAAACATTATTTGGTCTTGCCTGAATAACTGGGACCAAACCACATTCTAACAGGACTACGGAGCTGCACGACAGCCTTTGGTTGGGTCCGGAAGACAGCTAAATACCACAGGAGTTACACATCCTAGGAGTAAAATAACTAGCACATATCCTGAACTTTGTCCTGGCCCTCTGAACATCCATGCCTAATTATGCATAGTGGTTTTGAAATGAGAATTTCTATGGGGGACTAAATCAGGCTAACAAAGCAATGCACCTAAGGCCACGTCTACACTACAGGGTGCATAGCGGAACAGCTGTGGCATCATAGCTATGCCAGCATAACCCCATAGCGTAGACACAAACAGGGATGGAAGGGGATTTTTCTGTCACTGTTAGAACACCACCTCCCCGAGCAACAGTTGCTAGACGAATGCTTCTGTCAACCTGTTCATATAGTCTACATTGCGGGTTAGGTCAGCATAATTATGTCGCTCCAGGGTGTGGATTTTTCACACCCCTGAGCAATGTAGCAACATCACTCTAATTTTTAAGTGAACATAAGAACAGCCATACTGGGTCAGACTAATGGTCCACACCACTCATGATTTTATAGACCTATAATATCCCCCCCTTAGTCATCTCTTTTCCAAGCTGAAAAGTTCATCTTTTTAATCTCTCCTCATATGGAAATTGTCCCATACGCCTAATCATTTCTGTTGCCCTTCTCTGTACCTTTTCCCATTCTAATCTATCTTTTTTGTGATTGGGTGACCAGAACTGCATGCAGTACTGAAAGTGTAAACCAGGCCTAAGACATCAGGCTGGATTTCAACATGAATCACTGATAAGAGGAAGTCTGTTAGCCAACAAGCTACAAGCCACATTTTAGACCTAGGAACTATATAGATGTGTTTACCAAATTTACCTCCACAAAGTGTCCTGTATTGTACGTCGAATTTTAAAAAGTGCCATCTGACAATGGCTAAAGCAATTAGTGAACAGATTTCTCTTATTACGCAAAGAACATGCTCATTTTCCTCTTACCACCCCTCCCCTGCTGGCTGTTTCATCCATCCGTTACCTATCAACTCTAAATTGTAAGCTCCCTGGGGCAGGAACTGTCCTTCTACATGCAGAGACAAGCACCAAGCATAAGGGGGCCTCAATCCCAGAAAGGGGCTGTCTAGGTGTTACTGTAATATAACTAACAGCTGTAGGTTTTAATCTTTACCCTTTATAGCTATTCCTGAAAAGTTTCAGTACTAAACTAGAGTCTTACTAACTCCAGAATGTGCTCAAGTGCCAATTCCTGAAAGTCTAAGTGTACTGAGGTTTCTGCAGGAATGCTAGTGGGTGTTGCCAGCTTTTAGAAATCAAGGGTCCCTCGTGAACAGTACGAGTTCTTGAAACCAAGACTAGAAAGTGCTAAAATTGATTAGTCAGACATAAAATATTAAATCGCATCTTCTGGAACTGTATATTCCATTTAGGTTTGGGGAGAAGGCAAGCAACACTAATTTCTTTCCTTTCATTTCACTCTGACTGTAGATTCCAAACTCTAGAGAACTCTGTAGGATACCATGATAATGCTGTCCCTATGCCAAGCTGTTTCGAGTCCTTGCACTTGTCAGTTATCTGTGACAAGGACTGTGATAGAGATTGCAAGTGGAAAACAGTTTCCTCTTCTCACCACCACTATACGGATTTCATTGGTAATTGTAGTGTGAGATCTAATAGCCTAACACTGGAATAGCTAACTTTTAATTTTAAGAAACTCTTATCTCAAAATTAGCAATTTAAATGATACATATTAAGTAAATCACCAAGGAGTGGAGGCTTGTCATGGGGATTTATAAGGAGCCCTTTACTGTCTCATTTATAAAGTGAGTACACGAATACAGTCTTTCCAACCTCAAGTGTTCAAAAGTCAGAGTCAGCACCCCCCAAATTCTGATTTTTAAGTTTGAGGGCTTGTCATCATTGAATTTGGAGGGGACACTTCACTTGTTTAAAGCTGGTCTCCACAACCAAAGAGACTCAGTATTTTTAAAAAATGAAAGCTGAGTTGTTTGTGCAGTCTCTTGATTTCCGCAGCTGGAGCTTTAAGGAAAAAAACACCAAATACTGCAAGACGCTCAAACGTGAGAGTTGGCAACAAAGACTGCTCCGCTTCTCCCTTATTTTACCAGGGGAGTGAATGGAAGAATCTTGCCATGCCCCAAAAGGTCAGACTGAAGCTATTCATATGTTTTGAAATTTAACAAATTCAAAACCTGAACAGACTTAAATCTAAGGAAAGCAGCTCAGACTTAAGTCCCAAAATCTTGTGAGCTTTACCCACAACAGCTACATTTAACCAAGTGCCAATTTCTTTGCTTCTGCACAAGAAAATGCAAGAACCGATAAAGCAATGTTACATCAAAAGTTTTCCAGCATAAAGCATGTTAAGCCACTCCACTGGCAGAACGCAGTGAAACAAACTTAAGTACAACTATACATACCATGGTGGAGATGACAAACGCTCCTAAAGCATTCCCATGCCGGAGCAGCCTTCGGCCATTGCTACGCTCCTAATCATCTGGAAATCAGTGAAACACCCAGGGTTTGGTTTGCTCCAGCCTATAGCAAGCATCTGAAATATCAGACCCTCCCAGTGCTTGTTTAACGGGAAAAGCCATTCCCAGGAACTGTCCATTCTATTCACCGTTTCAAATTCCCCATCACAGACAGGATTTGGAGAAAGTCCTTTATTTAAAAAGGACTGACTCCACCCTGACAGGGTGTGGTTTTCCTTTCTTACAGGCAGGAAGTCTTAGCAATAAAGCAGAAGATGACAGAACAGAGTGAGGCTAGATGTCTCTTGCACACTAATATTTGAAGTGGCTGGTGTTAGATTTACCTAAAGCAAATGGCAAGTCTTACTTCAGTAATGGCCTATTGGTACTTCTCATAGTAATAAATACTGATTTAACTAGCTATTTATGGCATCCACTCAAAATCCAGTTCACAAAGCTCTAAGGTTACGTCTACACTACAGAGCCTATGTCTCCATAGCCTGCTAGTGTAGATGCAGCACACAGTTGACAGGATACGTGCATGTCTGGAGAGGTCTGCAGTAAAAACGCTGCAGCACTGTCTGGACACTTACTACAAATATGGAAGGGTTCTTCCATTGCTGTAGTAAATCCACCTCTCCGAGGAGGTGGTAGCTAGGTCGATAGAAGGATTTTTCCAATCGACCAAGTGCGGTCTACTCTGGGGCTTAGGTCAGCTTAACTTTGTCTCTCAGGCTGTGAATTTTTCACATCCTTGAGCACTGTAGCTAGATTGACCTAACTTTCTAGTGTCAGCCAGCCCAATGTTCTGCTGGTAAAAGAACTCCACATCCGGAACTTTAGCTACATCAACGGAAGCCCTTTTCTGTCAGCACAGCTGCATCTACGCAGGGGGTTGTGTCGGCATAGCCATGTCACTAGAGGGCATGGGTTTTTTTCACACCACTGACTGACAAAACTTGGATGGGAAGAGCTATAAATATAGGCCAGGCCTTATTGTTCAAATGGGGGTTGAGTTTATAGTTAAAGTTGATTGCATCCTCTTATCAAACTAGGTGACTGAAGGCAGGGTTGTGCCTCCAATGAGGTCAGTCTAAAGGAGCGGATAGTGGCCATGTTGGGACATCGCAGGCGTTGAGGTTCCTCCAAGGAAGTAGTTTAGGACAAACCCGGCAGCTAGCAAGCGTCCTCCCACAGACAGAAACTGCATTTTCGCCTGAGGTTCCCTGCACGTGTCTAGAAGGTAGGAGTGAAGCAGGTGAGGAAAGTATGCTGCTGCGGGTAAGGAAGCAAGGCAAACAGCTAGTTGATGACAAATCTCAGCCTTGAGACACTCAGGGGTTAAAAGGCTCTTCCTGTCTCACCAAGCACTTCTCCATAAGCAATACCATCCTAATGACCTGTGTCTTCCCACTCCCATCGCACATGCCCCCAAAGCAACGGTCATCACCTCCCTTTCCCAAGCTCCTTTAAAGGCATCTGTAGAAGAGAAAGTGTCATTTACCTGCCACAGCCTCAAACCAGAGGTCAGGTTGGGACACTGCCTTCAACTTTCTGGGTCTGAACTGCTTGGGATGGCAGAACATTGCCTTTATTTCTCCATCTTATGAGACTGGCAATATTTGAGGATTTTTTTTTTGTTTTTTGTTTTGTTTTTTTAAAAACAACTTTCCTTATTCCAGCCTCTTGTGTCACAAAGTTTCCCTTTTGCAAAATGGTCACTATGTCCCATTGCTGTTACTGGTGATGAAGCCAGCAAGATGGTTGTTTCATAACCTAAGGCCAGAAAGGACCACCCAATCATCTAGTCCAGCAGTTCTCAAATTGTGAGTCGGGACCCCAAAGTGGGTCACAACCCCATTGTAATGGGCTCACCGGGGCTGGCATTAAACTTGCCGAAGCCCAAGCCCAGGGGCCCAAGCCCAAGCCCCAGCCCCGGGGCCGAAGCCCGAGGGTTTCAGTCCTGGGGGATGGGTCTCAGGCTTTGGCTTTGGCCCCCAACCTCCCGGGGCGGTGAGGCTCAGGAGGGCTCAGGCTTCATTCCCCCCTTCTGGGGTCATGTAGTAATATTTGTTGTCAGAAGGGGGTCGCAGTGCAATGAAGTTTGAGAACCCCTGATCTACTCTGTCCTCCTGCATATCACAGACCACTAAACATCACCCAGCCACCCCCACACCAAGACCAACAATCAGAATTAAACCAAAGTATCGCAGCCCTCCAGATTAAACTACTGTGTGCCACAGGCAGAGATCAGGAGGTATCAAAGTGCACAATGCCAGAGGCCCTTGCAATGGCAGGAAATTGAATTAGTGAGATACAAGATGATCATAGCAAGTGACCCACGTGGCCATGCCCCATGCTGCAGAGGAAGGTGGAAAATCTCCCTACGCCCACCCCAGATCCCTGCCAATCTCACCTGGGGGGAAATTCTTTCAACACAGAATATGGTTAGATCAGTTAGACCCCCACCAAGACAACAGCCAAGCACTTGAGAGAATTCTCAGTACCACCTTAGAGCACCAACCAACCCCATTCAGTGTCTCATCTCTGCTTCCGAGGAAGGAGGGGGGGGAAAAACCCAGAATCTACAATCTAAGTGCAGCTGACCCTAGTAAGATGACAGCACTTCTCCATTTGTTTTGTGGAGATAACTTAAAGGATTAACCTCAATTAGTTGCATTATGCAAGCCATCTTAATTAGGGAACTTGTGTATTTTTTGGATCTGTTTTGTTAAGGGAAAATCTGTTTGGTGGATTTTTAGTTAACATCTGGAAGATTTTGCTGTTGTGCTAGTGGTTGGCTAAATAATGGTTAAGTTAAAAATACCCAAGCAGATAACACATAAGGCTTTGACTGTAAGTCTGCACAAACATGTCAGACTAAGCAAAGAATCTGAAGTGTTTCCTTGTGCCAGTCTCTCTTTACTATACTATCCCAGAGCCAAATAAATAGGCTATGGGCAGGGCTACCAAAGGGATCTTTTAAACTAAAGGATCACCTGAGTTTGAGGTCTGCACATTTTGGCTTTCCAAAAGACACTTCAAACACACCCTAGTCTTTCTGAAGAAAGATAGTGTATTGTTACGGCTGTCAAAGTTCTGACCTAGCCAATGAGATCTCCAAGGAACACCTTGGTGATGCACAAGCGATGTTATGATTCGTAGGTCGAACCCTTCTGTGCAAGTCAGCATTGGCCCATTGGAGCCGCTTTCAGATGAGTGGGAGGAGGGGGGTCCTGTTTGTGTGCTTATCACAAGAGGCTAGATCTCAGGGGTATCATCACAATCATAGAAATTAGGTCTTTGTGTACAGTAGATCATTCCGTCCATCTTACAAATGCAGGGCTGGGGGGTGTTTTAATGCTTAATATTCTAAGGCACCTTCTGCCAAAGATAGGACATTAGGTCTGATGTGCTAGCCAAATTCCAACTCTGCTAGTTTCGTTCTGCATCCTAGAGTTAAACTTACCTTTTCAAATGGATACAGCATTCTCCTCCTGTCCTAAACTGTGGTGCTAGTCTACATTAGAACATCAGATCGACCCAGCATGTCTCAGGGTGTGAAATAGCCACATCTCCGAGACACAGCTATGCCCCCTGCATAAACAACGCTAGGTCAATGGAAGAATTCTTCCGTCAACCTATCTACCAACTCTCATGGAGGTGGATTACCTACAATGATGGGAGAGCCCCTCACGTTGCTCTCGTGTCTATGCTGAAGTGATACAGCAGAGCAGCTGCGCCACTGTAGCAATGTAAGTGTAGACATGGCCTGTTTAGGTCTACCCTGGAACCCCACAGAGTTATCAGTTATTGCAGAGGTGGCTAATGTGATCTTTAAATTAAGTATTATACCTCAGTTATTGTGAGGTTCAATCCCCTTGACACTCGGATAATAGGTACTATACGGCATTTCTGGAGTAGCTTCTTCTGTCAGGTCGAGGTCCTATCACAGCCACCACTTGGCAGCGATATCAAGGTCAATCTGAGTTACAAAGCAACCACTGGAGCTTATTTTTGTACTTGAAAGCCTCTACCTGAGTTAGAGAAACCAGTTATTTTGGTTTGTTTGGAAATCTTTCTACCATCAGTGTTCCTGTGCCAGTGCATTCAATTCTGAGGGGATTCAAGAGACAATCCATCTCCCTTATTACACCCTGTCTAAGGATGGGGCAATTACACTTTGACCTTTGTACTTCACATGTTTTAACTGCTGGAATATACTTGGCAGTCTTACTAGTTTTCATGAATCCTTTCACTGTTTTACAGCCAAAGTACATTTATTTCAGAAGTTTTGCAGCTTTCTGCCTACAGTAAATACAGAGTCTGGCTCAGCAGAAACACTGGCTACCTCCAAAGGAGCACAATCCTGAGAGCTCACCAGCCATAGTCATGCAGATCGGCGGAATGCTCCAAGCAACACTGATCACAATCCTACTAGCCACGTCCAAACTCAGAGGTACCCAAGTACATAAAGTCTAACCATGTTTTCTGTGACTCTTTCCCATAGCCGTCAGGGTGATGCTTTTTACTGCATGAACTCTCTTCTTGGGTCCACGATGGAAAAAAATTCCAGCCATGTTTGAGGGCTTGGCTATGCGAAAACTAACTTGCATCTTCCGTTCTGATTGTAAATCTGTGTAAGGACACTTATTTTTGAATGATTGTCCTATTTACCGAAGCAGGATGCTTGTATTCAGAAATAAGTGTCTTTACACAGACTGGCCCTGAAATAACTGAAGGTGTGAATTACAACTGATGTAGTTATTTTAGTTCCAGTTGCAATGTGGCTAAGACTATACAGGTAACATTGGCATTGCCATTCCTTGGTCAGACCCAAGGTCTATCCAGTGCAGTATCCTGTCTAACGGGGGCCAGAACCAGAAGCTTCAGAAAAAGGTGTCAGAACCCTGCAGTAGGCAGATGTGGGATCTGTACCCCCATCCCACCCACAGTCTCATTCTGATCTAACAGGTTGGCTGAAGATTGGTTGGTTTGTGTTAAGCTGTGAAGAATGAGGTTTAATATACCTTCCAAAAACCACATTCATAGCTCTATACTGAAGCTTTCATGTAACTCACACACCCCAGCTTTTCAGCAGTCTCTTGGAGGAGCCCCGTCAGTGTGCCAGACCCGCAAAGGGTCCCACTCTTCTGCAAGGGGAGACCACACAGCTGCAACATCTAAGCCTTAGCAGCTAGGCTTATTATGTGGAAGCTAAGCTCCCCGCTCCCCAATGTTTGGGGCCGGGTCTCTCCCCCGGACCTGCCTGCCACCCCCACGTGTCTCCCCCGAGCTCACTTGCTGCCCCTTCACTGCCCCGGAGCCTGCAGCTCATGCTGACTCCACTCCGCTCTGCCGGCTTCCAGCATCACCTGCCGCAGGGTCCTAGTGCCCCTCTTCACTATGGCCAGGGCAGGCTGCCCTTCTGCCCTAGTCCTGAGCCTCTCCAATGCCCCAAACCCCTCATCCCCAGCCCCACAGCCCTTACCCCTGCACCCCCTCCTATCCCCAAACTCCCTCCCAGAGCTTTAGGCAGGTGGGGGTGGAGTTTGGGGGGAGAGGGGGCAGGTGCTGGGCACCACCAAAATTTCTACAAACCTGCCACCCCTGGAAGAGGCAAAGCAGGGTGGAGTGGTGGTGCAGCCCAGTGCAGTGGGGGGGGGGGAGCTTTAACAGAAGTAAATCTAACTAAATGCATGTTTTGTCCTTTGAGCGAGGTGCATTACTGTTGCTGGCGCTTAGCACTTTCCAAGAGGGAGGGGGGAGGATCAGGGAGCCGCGCGCTCAGGGGAGGAGGTGGAGAAGAGACGGGGCAGGGGCGGGGCCTCATGGAAGGGGTGGAGCGGGGGCAGCGAGGAGGGGGGTGTCAGTGATGAGGACTAGTGCATTGGCCCGAGGGCCACATGTGGTCATTTGAGTTTGAGACCCCTGCTCTACACCATGAGCTCTGCCCAGCAAGTCCAGCTGAGAGAGACTCCTGTTCAGAGACTTTTTGCCCTCTTCAGAGATCAAAGCACCTCAGCAAATATTTACAGTGACACCAGGCAGCCTTTTCGAAGCAGAAGGATTTGTTAGTCAACTGGAACGTAACACTGGGGATTCCTTAGGCTAGCACAAAGGCATGGTCCATGCTGACTAAAGCCCCCTTGAGCCATGCTTCTCTAGGCATCACTTGGTTTCCTCTCTCTCTACCCCTCTGTCATCAGTCCCAGGTCAGAGCTGCTGTCTCTCTCCCAAGCCCAGCTCTTATCCTAGCCTCCTGTAACCTCTCAGTCCATGGTTTTCCTCCCGCAGACCCATGTTGAGTTCACATTTTCCACCTGCCCAAGTTTCCCGTTGATAGGTGTCAACTGTTCAGAGCTTGGGGTTCTCATTGTCTTCCCAGAACCTCCATTGATACAGGTTGGTTTCAGACAGTCCTAGAAGACCCATTTATACCACCCCAGACAGTTCCATGACACAAACCCTTCATTATCTCCTGCTGTGCTCCACGGCAGCATTTTAACCCTTCTATAGTCAATAGCAGTCCTAAGTCAAGTACGTCTGTGCCATGCTTGAGACAAGGTAGGTGAGGTATTATCTTTTATTGGACCAACTTCTGAACATAAGAAAGACACGCTTTCAAGTTTACACAGAGCTCTTCAACACTGCATTCTGCCATGCATATCATTCATAAAACTATTACAGGAAAGTCCCCCTTTCAACAGAGCAAATACACCAGACACTTCTAGGCCCCCCAATTAACATACGGTGATCTTTTGTTTGCAGTGTTGCTGTAGCCGCATTAGTCCTAGGATACTAGAGAGTCATGGTGGGTGAGGTAATATATTTTATTGGACCAACTTCTGTTGGTGAAAGAGACAAGCTTTTGAGCTCCACAGAGCTCTTCTTCAGATTTTTGGGTGCCCAATTTGAGACACATAAGACCTGATTTTTCAGAGTACTTAGCATAACAACACTTTGAATGTTCAAAGCACAGTTCCCATTGACTTCAGTTGCACCTGCGAGTGCTCCGTACTTCTGCAAATCACACCCCAGGGTATCAACTCAGGCACCCAGAAAATGAGAAACGATTAGTGACCAGCGGTGAAAAGTTTGATTTCAGTGTTATATCAGCATCACATAGGAACTCCATGGCAGAGGTAAGGATAAAATAGAGTTCCCCAGGGCAGCACTCAACAGCCTTAACCATGAGATCATCCTCTCTTCCTGCAGTCCAATCTCATTCGCTACATACTTTCCGACTGCTGCAAGAAATGAGGCAGGGGTCCCACAGACAACACTCGCTCCATTACACAACCCTGATTCATCCCCAAAGCAGGTTCATCCTGTATCTCCCTGCAGTATCTTTCTTATAAGCCTATTTGTCTCACTTCCATCCCTGTTTTTTCATTATTCATTGACCCCATACTCTTGTTTTCTGGACTTAGTGGTTCCTCTCCTTGGTTAAGGGGGCAGGCCTTTGGTTTTGGGTGGGCCTAGATCCACATCTTCCCAGGATATAAATAGGCTTGTGCACTGAATGAACACAGGATCCTGTGGGGAAAAGGTCTGATCTCATAATTAAAGAGTATAATGCATTCACACAAAGGGGCCAAATTCAGGTTGTACAAGCAACTTTCTTGTAGATTTGTCTATGATTTCCTAGGTTTTTAAAAAAAGCAAACTGGAAAAAAAAAATCCATCATGTGGTATATTGACACCCACATGCTTCATTAGCTGGGCTGGAACATTTAGATCCACCCCAAAGTCCTCTGCCACTTCAGCTAATGGAGTGGCTGACAGCAGTAACAGGTTGTCATCCTGTACGTAGACCAGGGTTAGAGACTAAGGAAATACTTTGCCAGAGGGTTTCACAGCTATTTGCTGACAGCAGAGGAATGGTGAGACTCAGGACTCCTGGTTCCAGTCCAAGCTTTGGAGGGGAGTGTGCTTGTTCTAGTGGACACATTCTTTTGCCCATTTCTCCACTAATCTGTCCCACCTCTTCCCCACCCACAGTGCCTCACCTCAATCCCCTCACCTAGCCAGTCCCAGTCTCCACTCCTCAGGCTTCTCGTCCCACTCTTTGTCCATCCAGTCCTAGACTCCTAGTCTCCCCATTCCTGGGTCCTCAGCCAATCTGTCTTCTCATTCCCTGCCCAGCTCCATCAAATAACCTCTGCATTTCCCCTTCCCCCAGCGCCTTGCCCCAATCTCTTTGCCCAGCCAGTCCCAGTTCTCTCCTGCACTCAGGCTCCTCGTCGGATTTTGGTCCCTCCTCACCCACCATTTCCCTCTCTGGCACCTAATCCCAGATTCCTTGCCCAACCAATCCTCTTCTCCCTTCCCCTCCCAACTCCTTGCCCCAAATTACTCCTGCCCCAACTCCCCAGGTCTTGTCCCTTCTGCACACGATTCAGGCAGTTTCGTCCCCCATGCTAACGGGGCCCAGTGGGGGTGGGGAATGAGCGCACAGGAGAGACAGGCTCCCAGATATTAGTTCTGGTGCATAGACCCAGCACAGTCCAGAACAGCAAGGAATTGCAATTGCAGGGCAGTCCTGTTCAGCCCTGGGCTGGAGCATAGAATCCTAGAAATGTAGGATTGGAAGGGATCTCAACAGGTCATCTAGTCCAGTCCCCTGCACTCAGGCAGGGGGCTAAGGATTATCTCTAGACCAGCCCTGACAGGTGTTTGTGTAACCTGATTTTAAAAACCACCAGTGATGGAGATTTCACAATCTCCCCAGGTAATTTTTTCTAGTGCTTAATTGCCCTTAGAGTTAGGAAGTTTTTCTAACAAGCCTCCCTTGCTGCAATTTAAGCCCGTTATTTATTGTCCTATCTTCAGTGAATAAGGAGAACAATTTATCACCCTCCTCTTTATAACAACCTTTTACATACTTGAAGGCTGTTTTGTCCCCCCTCAGTCTTCTCCACACTATACAAATCAGTTGTTGTTTTTTTCAATCTTTCCTCAGAGGTCGTTTTCTAGACCTTTAGTCCAGAAGAGATCAACAAAAATGATTTTCTCCAATTTGTCTAGATCTTTCCTAAAGCGTGGTGCCCAGAACAGGACACTGTACTCCAGCTGAGACCTTATCAGTGCTGAGCCGAGTGGAAGATTACTTCTGTCTTATTTACAACACTCCTGCTAATACATCCCAGAATGATCACTTTTCTGCAACAGTATTACATTGTGATCCACCATAACCCACAGATCCTTTTCTGCAATACTCCTTCCTAGGCAACCATTTCCCATTTTGTATTAGTGCAACTGATTATTCCTTCCTAAATTATCAACACCCCCACAATACACCTTTCAAGATCCTCCTACATATGCCCATCACAACATGTAGCGTACACCTCATCCAGCACACTAAATGTCCCAATAACTATGCGGGTGAAACCAGACAACCACGATGCTGTCAAATGAATTTGCACAGAAAAATGATAAAAAAAGCCAAAAAGTCACCATATCACCAGTGGGTGAACACTTTTCACAGAGCGATCACTCTGTCTCTGACCTCTCAGTTCTCATCCTCAAAGGAAACGTGCACAACACCTTCTAAAGATGAGCCTGGGAGATTAAATTCATAATTTTGCTAGATACTGAAAATCATGGACTGAATGGAGACCTTGGATTTATGGTTTATTACAACAACCTATAACTCACTTAAACTCCCTCAGCTTCCCACCCATGACTGGAGAGGTAATAATGGGCTACTTCAACTTCACTTGAAATGCATGTTAACTACTTATGCTACACAATCTGTTCCACCTTGTGTGACACACACAGTACATTTCCCAGACCTGAAGAAGAGTTCAATGTAAGCTCAAAAGCTGGTCTCTCTCACCAAAAGAAGTTGATCCAATAAAAGGCCTTACCTCACCCATTTTGTCTTCCTAATATCCTAGGACATCACAACTACAACAATACTTCATACAGAGATGGCACAGAAGTTTCAGCTGCCTTAGGTCTGGTCCACACTACAGACATAAAACGATATAACTACATTGCTCAGGGGTATTAAAAATCCACACCTCTGAACTGAGGCATGGTCTACACTACAAAATTAGGTCGACGTAAGACAGCTTACATTGACCTAACTCTGTAAGAGTCTACACTCAAACATAGCACCCACCGATGTAACTCGTCCACTACACTGACTTAACTCCCCCTCTGCAAGATGCGTAGCACTTAGGTTGATGTAGTTCAGTCAATGTAGCGTCAGTGTAGACACTGCGTTGCTTACATTGACTGTTGCACCAATTTTAACTGTCATTGTGGGATGGCTTCTGAAAGGCAGCAAGCACTCCCGGTGAGGACACGCCCCATTGACACACAGAGCGCAGTGTGAATATGCAAAAGCAATTTAATTATTGCAGTCTCTGTACGTCGATGCAACTTACGTCAATTTTGTAGCGTAGATTTGCCTGCAGTTATACTGACCTAACTCCGTGTAGACAGCGCTATGTTGACAGGAGAGCTTCTCCTGTCAACACAGCTACCATCTCTCAGGGAGGTGAGTTAACTACGCCGATGGGAGTGCTCTCTCCCATCGGTGTCGGCGCGTCTTCACTTAAGCGCTACAGCTGCATCGGTGCAGCTGAGCCAATGCAGCGTTTTAAGTGTAGACCTGCCCTTAGTGTCCACTCGTAGTTGAGTATCTTTTGTTCTCTAACCAAAGTGGCTCCTAAAAGCTTAATTTTTGCTGGTCACAAACAAATCTAATGTAGTCAAAATGGCAAATTTTAAAAAAGTCCTTAAACTCTTAGCTTTAGTGTCTTGTGGTAACGAATTCCACATGTGGTTATGCATTGCATTTCTTGGTTTTAAAATTGTTGCCTCTCAATATCACTGAACATTCCCGTTCACATATTAGGAAAATAAATACAAGTGCACGACATAACTTTTAATACCATATATTATTCTGTACCACAATCATGTCATTGTCATCCTATCTGAACTAAGTCCCAATCTTTTCCTTCCCCGTTCATAAGGTTGCAACCAAGAAGTTCTCTAGTGTAGAAATTGCATATCACCAAGGAGATTTTTCCATGTGACTAAGTGAGATTGCCTGCTAGAATTGTTTTTGCATCTCCTTCCTTGTTAATACATTTCATATTGCAGCCTGACTGATGCTTCTATATGTATTTAAGGGTGATCGTGATGGTGGTTTGATTTCTTGAGCAGGGTTGTGTTTTCAAGATGTGTTTTTTCTCCTAGCAAAAACACTCCAGTAACTTTTCACCTTCATTTTAACTTTCATGTCTCACAGACATTAAGATGAACACAGTTCTACATGAAAATGATTAGCTTAGCTTATTTTTCAGTCCTTGGAGTGTTGAATCCATTAGTTTCTCCGCCTAAAATGTAATAAATATGAAGGCTGCTGATCAATATCGTAAGTGAGTGATTAGACAGGATGAATGTCTGAATCAACACATCTCATGTTGTAGTAGAAGGAAAGCATTTCATTACTTCAGTTCATTTAAACTGTAAACTGTAAACATTGTCAAGACTCAAGTAGCAAGATAAAAAGGATTCCTGCTTCTCCAAGTGCAGAAAATGTGTGTGTAAATTCTACAGCATCAAGGTATGTTATTGAATGATACTGTCTATTGAAGTGGGAGATCAGAGCATGAATTTGATCCTGCAAGTGAGATGTCTTTTCAATGACTGCAAGGGCAATGTAGCTGCAACAACAAATTCCCAGGCCTTCCTGCAGCCATTCAAGAGCATTTTTGGGGTGTCTCAAAAAGAGCAAAGATCAATGACTATGTCATAACAACTGAAAGGCAAATAATTAACATCACCTTCAAATGTAGCACAAGATGAGCTATTTAATAAGGAAGATTGAAGTACTTTCTCCAGGATACAATTTCTCCAGACACATCAACTTGCAGGTTTATTAAAACCAGATGCTGCAAGTAACTAAAGAGGAAATATTAAAAGTCAGAGCCAGAAGAATCAACACTGGCATTAATGCAAAATGGTTGGTCATAGATGAGAAGTGGTTAATTGTTACAAGCATATACACATGGAGAGGAAACATTCCTATTTTGTGCTACTCCTTCTGCAGCAGCAAAAACTACAAAAAGTGTCAGTTTCTGAAGATGTGAGCATATCATAAGGTCTTTAAGTTTCCTCAAACAAAAGCTTCTCAGGTGAAATCATCCTAAAACATCAGAGATGGGTTCTCAGCCATTTTTCCAAGAAGGGTTAAATAATACCACTGAACAGTTCTAATGCATGTTGTGGAAGTTCAGGCATCAGTCCTTTTCAGTCCCACAGCAGCCTGAACTTCCCAATGACTATAGAATACTCAGAGTATCTACATTTCCATCCTCCCAGCTACCATAAGTGTCAATATTTGCACTGAGGACTGATCAAAATACAACACACACTCTGCATGAGGGGCTCTGCAGAGAAAAGTTCACAAAAGCAACTGAAGGCTTCAAACAGACTTGATGGAGTACAGGCTGGCAACACTTGCTGCGGTATTGGTGAAATCTAGATCGACCTAGTAAGAACTAGACCACCACAAGGACAGGAGAGAAGCAACGGAACCTTTCTTCCACTTACTCCTAAACACAAAGCTAATCTGTTGAGCCCAAAATAGGAAGAGGCCATTGAAACATAGCTGCTGGAATCCAAGCCTGATGTCATCCCTTCTCCTAGCATTTAGCTGGAGATCCAGATATCTACCCAAATCTGTTTGCCAAGGAGGTTGTCACATATCATTGCAATCCAAATGTTGGAAGATTGTGAACAGTCACTGAATACAAGACAGTTGCATTCAAGTGTCAGCTTTTTACAAGACTCGAACCTTTATGCAACTAACTCAAAACCTCCATCATGTTTGGATGGGTATGGGTGATATTCAAAATTAAATTAAGTGTTGAAAAAAGCAAATAAGTTGAAAGAGTAGGAAACAACAAAAGCCGGAGGCCTAGCCAGTCAAACTGGGAACTGTTAGTGTTTCTAAAGCATTTCAAACTTTCCATTTTGGACAGCATGCCATTTGTTTCATGAATACGATTATGACATGAACACACAGTTGAAACAAGACAGCCTGTTTTCACTCAGATGGGATTCTCCCCAACAAGAAATTGTTATGACCCTTGCTCTAAACACATTATATGACAATCTGAATTTCTGGGTTTAAACCATTTAAAATCCAACCTGCGCCTCTCTATAATACACATCATACAATAAACACAGGAAGGACAATGCTGCATCTAACAGCTAAAGTCTCTCCATCAGTGATTTCATTAGCTCAGAGCTGATGTGTACTGTAAAATCCACAATGGAGTAACATGCCCATTTCACCAGCCAAATAAACAGGCTCAGAAGCTGTGACTTGTCCCAAGTCATGGGATACCAGTGGCAGATATGAATACACTCCAGAAGTCAGTGTTTAATTCCATAGTGACAGGAAATGCCTAATCCCCATGCTCTAACCACTGAGACTGCTTCAAGCATTACTCAAAATGAAATCGCAGCCTTATGATTTGTGGCAAGAACTTGGCCCTGCTGCAGTACTATTGTGGCTGTATCTAGGTTCTGGACTTTAGAATAGTCATGGCTCAAATTATAGGAATTATTTTGGGAAAGTTCTATGGCCCATGTTATACAGGACGTCAGACTAGACAATCACACTGGTCTCTTCTGATCTTGGACTCTTTGAAAAACCAAGCCCATATATATTATATAAATGGTGTTGTGTTTGACACCTGCTGGCCAGAGACTAAGGACTGGTCTATGGATGGACATATTCCTGATGAACTCCATGTGTTGAGATTCTTATTCCAGAACAAGAGTGCTTTGTTTCTGCTCACCTTCATTTCAGGTTAAGAGAACAGAAAGAAGAAACTTTTTTCTGGAATAAGAGTGTCCATACATTGCATTCATCAGGAATAAGTCCATGTGTAGACCAGCCCTGATTTCAAGGGTGGTGAGCAGCTCACCTAAAAGCAACAACCAAGCCTCCCAACTGGGGCAGCAGGAACTAAATGTGTAGTAGGTCATAAGATGCCTGTCTATACTGGTCAAGGAAGCCCTCCTAGCAACCAAATATGCATCTAGTACCATTTCAACTTTACATGGGCACTAGTCTATGGCATATTAAAGTTGCTTCATATGCTGTAGTGAGATTTTATATTGCATCCTCTCCTGTCCTTAAGATCCTACTCAGTTGCTCGTTGCTGTATCTAGGCTTGAGTGGCTACCTTGCATTAGTAAAACTGATAAAAGGCAATGGAATGCACACAGAATGTAGCTTCAAAAGGGTACAATATGGTCATAGGGCAACGCCCTACAGCCTGGAACAGTAGTTTTGTTAACTGACACTATTTGTTTAGAGATCATAACCTTAGCTGGGGGGTTAAATACTGAATACAGCTCAAGAGCATTTCCTGACAACACTACAAGTACCCCCATTTAGAAGGATAGCATGTCATGTGTAACATTAAGAGTCTTGTGCAATCACTGATCATTTCCTGGATTCTTTCTGCAAAGGTTTTCCTCACTCCCCCCCCTTCACCGGAAAAGTTTTAACAAATGCCGAAGTGACAAGATTGAGATGTTCTCACACTTGTTTAAGTACCCAAAACAACTGTGCTTTAAACAGCTTTTTTTTTTTTAAACAAACTCAAAACAATTTATATTCAGCCTCTGAGTATTAATGTTACATATAGAATACTATGAAGGGAAAGCGATCTAGTGACAGGAGCACATGAATAGGAGGTAGGGCTGGGATTTTGTTCCCAGCTCTGCCACTCACTTTCTGTAGGACCTTGGGCAAGTCACTTACCCTATTTCTCAGGTTCCCCATCTGAAAGGTATCCCTGTTTTACAGGGATGTCATGAGGTTTGTTTGTAAAATGCTTTTAGGTCAGAATGAAAAGCCCTATCAGTACAGAACATAAAGTGAAATATTACTTGATTTGAGTTTGGAATGACTACAGAATTCCAGACTAGCAGGAAAAGTTACAGTTTCTAAACATGTTAACACCCTGGTCACCAATGACTAGCATCTGCATACTTCATTGGGAAACTCTGCTGCCACCTTCTGAAATAATGGTTACTGCAGGTATCTACAATCAAAATACTGGACTAAAAATAACTTGTTTTCCCACAGTTATGACATCACAAGCCTGAGGGGTAATTGTTTCCCTTTTCCTGGGAAGTTAGATGCCATGGTCAACAGGGTCTTCACTATTGCTCTGAACAGCATATATGCTGGTATTAAAGAGACAAGATTGGTGAGGCAATACCTTTTATTGGACCAACTTCTGTTGGTGAGAGACAAGTGTTCCAGCTTACACAGAGCTCTTCTTCAGCTCTAGGAAAGGTACTAAGAGTGTCATAGCTAAATACAAGTAAAGTTTGGTTTGATCTCTTTCACCCTCCCACCCCAAAACACTGGGCTAATTTGACAGCATTAAAAGCCAAGACTTTCCATCCCAGGTCAGTGCTAAGTTAGGTTTGCTTAAGTTCACCACTTAAACAGACAACCTACCTTTGTGGGAGTTGCACCCTTAATTTTTCCCCTGTTTGTTTTTTAAAAGGCATGGGGAGTTGAATCATTAATCTTGTACTATGTATTCCTCATTTAATGAGTTACAGTAACAGGTTACAACACAGATGAAGTACAGTGCTCTTGTAGGATTATACAGTTTTAAGACATCTTGGCATTAATTGGCTGTCTTGTTGGCAGTTTCAGCAAAGAGGCAGAAGACTGAGTAGGCCACAAAGACTAAGCTATCCTCTGACCCTTAGAAGTGGTCTCTAGGTGTTTGGTGACATTGGTGAAGCAGTGTGGAGAGACTTGTACTGCTGCCGTACTTGGTCTAGAGGACTGCAGTCTCCAGGGCTGGCAAGTTGGCACCTTTCACGAGCACTATAGCCACACAAAGAAAGAAAACATGTCTTTTCTGAAACTGAACTGCAAGTCTGAGTCAAGTTTATTTAGAAAGACTGAAAAATGGAAGCCATAGTACAAATCTAATGCTGTATTCTAAAGACCCTTCTAAAACTACTACATAGACAAGGCAAACACCTCTATAAGCAGTCATGGTTTTCATGAAAATTTTGAATCAGATATTTACAATAAATAGGTCAATCTACCTCTACCACATTAACTCAAACATACAGACTTGCAGGAATAGTGGTACAGTTTCCAGCTCTTTCATTAAACCCAGTTAGGAAAGTTATTAGTTGCAAGTGTCAGTTAGCACCATACTCTTGGGAAGTACCACTCTCAAGAGCATGAGGCGCTTCACAGGGGAGAGATAAAAACCCACACACTATTAGAAATGTGTAACATTCACACAGCATTTCAGCCACATATAAGGTATTGTAATCTAAACAGGTAAGGGTCCCATACATTCTCCTATTCCATCACAGGTGTGTGACAGCTCTTAGCTGTGATTTTGCTATGCATCCACTTGTTGCTTTGTTATGCTAGATCTGTCCAAGTCCCATTCACCTGGGAGACAGACTCCCACAAGCAAGGTTCATTTAAAGGAAGATTTTTAGCTCTTTCCATTTTGCAAGAACAGGTTTGGGGGGCTTTAGGTCACTCATCCCCACCAGTGGGTCATTCATGGTGCCCCAGCTGGAGTCCAGCAGTGGAGCAAGACTGGCCAGGGCCAGATCAGGCTTGAGAGCAGACTGGGGCATATGAGGGCAGCGAGAAATAGGCTTCATGCTGTTGGAGAGCAGAGGAGGGTCTGCCTGGAGACAGCCCGCCTCATATGGGGGGGAGGGGGGGAAGAGAGAGAAAGAAAGTGCGCCCTCCAGAGGAGGCCCTAGTCCCTGCTGCCTCAGGGGCAGTGATGGGGAGGGGAACGGTTTAGCAACGCTGTGCTGGGGGGGAGGGGGGGGCAGAGAAGGGGCAGCCTCAAGCTGACGAGAGGGGAGAGCCAGCAGCCTCGGGATAACGCTGGGCAGCGTCGGGGGGTGGGGGAGGGTTAGCAGACCTGAAACACGGGAGGGAAGCGCCAGGGTTCAGCAGCCCCGGCGTGGGGGAAGGGTGGCCGCGTCAGGGCTGGGGGGGAGGAGGGAACACAGCAGCCATGGGGCAGAGGGTGGCCGCGTCAGAGCCCCCGGGGGGCTGTGGAGGAGCTCACGGCTTCGGGGGAGGGGCAGCAGGGCCCAGGCGGAAGCAGTGCCAGCGCCCCCCAGAATGGAGGGGGCGGCGGGGCCAGGGCGAGTCCAGCAGCCCGGGGACGGGGTCCAGGCACAGACCGGGAGGAAGCGGCAGCGCAGCCTAGGGGGCCCGGACCCGGCCCGGGATGGGGGGTTAGAGCGGCCCGGCCCCGCTCTCACCTTCTTGCCCTTCTTGCCCTCCTCCTCCATGTCTCCGGCGGGGGGTGAGGGGCGGCGGCTGCCCCGGGCTCCTGCTGCCTCCTGCGGCCCCGGCTCCCCGGGGGCATCCCCGCAGCCGCGCCCCGTCGGCGGCCGGCCGAGCGCCCCCTCACCGGGCTGCCATGGCCGGCCCGCGCGCCGCCAGCCGCGCTCCCTCCCGCCGCGGACTCAGCAGCCCCAGCGGCAACAACTTTTCAATCCTGCCGCCATCTTGGGCGTCGGCTTCCCGGCGTGCTCAGCGCGGGGCCGGCGCTCCCCTCCCCCCCGCGTCCGGAGGGCTGACGTCAGTCCTCCGAGAAAGGACAAGGGAGGGGGACAGCGCATGTGCGGAGCGTCGAGCGGGAGGGGGGGTGGAGGGAGTCAACAGAGTTGCGCATGCGCTATGTCCTCACTCCCCCCCCACCCCCTGCAGTGGAGGCTCTTGTGGCTGACACCCCACCCACTCGTGGGCCCCTGCCCTGCCCCCTCCATGCCCAGCCTAGCCCTTCACCCCTCCTTGCTGCCCCCGCCACCCACCTGGGGGCTGGGCCCTTCTCCCCTGACTCCCATCCAGACCCCCCCTGGCTGCGGCCCCAGTGCCAGCCATGGACCCCCCGAGTGCAGCCCCCCAGCCTGGCCAGGCAGAATCCAGGGAGCTGGGAAAAGCCGCAGGGGCGAGAGGAGCAGGCTTAGCTCCACAGGCTGGTGCAGTGGCCTGTAACCAGAGAGCAGGGTGTGGGTCACCGGCCTAGCCCAGAGCAACGCCACGCCCAGAGTCTGAGCCAGGCCCTTGACTCAGCACATCAGCTTTATTCCTGCCACAGAAAACTAGCACATCAGTTACCTCCTTCCATCCCTGCCCCAGGATCTCTGTTCCCTACAGGCAGCCACTCTACTGGCTGCTGGCCTGAGTCGCCCTGCTCCAGCTGCCATACCCCCACACAAGCCCCAAGGTCTCCTACAGGCGCCTTCTCCAACTTAGCCACTTGCTGGCTTCTAGAATCACCTGCTCTCTCACCGATCTCTGTCTCAGCTGAGAGGCAGTTTGTCCCACACAGGTGAGGCTGGGCCCAGCTCCCCTTACAGGGCCAGCCACCCTGTGATCCCGGATAATTAGTTTGCAAGAGTACTCCCTTTTGCCTTCAGTAAATGAGTTAGGGTTAGGGATGGGTTACATGGCCCAGCAACTGTCCAAGCCAAAGCCACATAGGAACTGTTGCCAATTCACACACTTTGATCACACGTCTTATGATATTCGGTGGCATGTGATTATCGGAGAATTTCAGATTTTGTTTTTAAAAGTCTAGCAGATAAAAGCTTGCCATTATGAACCCTGAAAGCTCAAAAAACCAGACACCTCGTTAAAAAAAACATGATTTTTAAGCCAATCTCATGATTTGTAAACCAATGTCATGATTTTTGTTCACTAAAGTTTAGCAATATTGTATAAGGAGCAAAAAACAGCTTTGTAGCTGTTTGTTATCTTAGGTGGTTTGTAGACCTCTTGTAACCTGTATATTGAAATGTTAGATTAAGTTGATAAAGATAAGAGTGTAATAAAACCTAACAGTTTTCAGGTTTGAGCTTTTAGTTTGGTTACAGAACATTTATTTAATAGAGAACCACTAGGTGACACTTTGAATGATACAACCAAAGTTTATTAAAAAGAAAAATAATTAAGCAAGCAAGCAAGCATGCAATTACTACTTACACAGTACTATGATCATACACTCAAAAGATGAAATGGTATATCAATGGGTGATCAGTCCACTGACAACCGAATGATGTACAGCCATATAATCCAGGAACCTAACAATATCCTTTGCATGTTCATTGGAGCTCTCCTGCAGTTTAGCAAAACTACTCCTTTTATATTCTAATATTAACTAACATTAAACTGCCCTTTACCATCATTATATTTCTGCCACCTTCTTATTGGCTCTTTACATTACACATTATTTAAATTAACCTCTGCACCGATGTCTTTTCCATACTAGCAATATAGATATTTTAATAAAACAATCATAATTCTCAATAATACTGATTAAAAACCTTGCTTAACCCAGTTATAACCAAAACAAAATGGTAACATAACCCTGGGTCATGGCTTTGCTAACTCTTACTTTCCCATAACACTCTGTCTCCAATTTATCTTTAACTTTTCTTATACTAGCAACTCCAATTTTGCATACCCCTCTAGGCTTGGGCTAACTTAGGCCCCAAACCATACTTCTACTTCTTTCTTAACCCAAACCACCCTACAGGCTTCGGCCATGAACCTGCAAAAAGTTGCACAGATCAGGTGCCTAACTTTACCACTATTTGTGTTTGCCCATTAACCTAACTAGGATTATAACTAGGGAGAGGCAACTGGCTCTCTGTAATGTGTGGAGTGTGTGCTCATGTGTGGTTTATTATATTGACTGGCCTTTTCTACGGAGAGGATTTGCCCTCATTCCAGCCATGAGGAACCTGCTACCAGTGTAGCTGAACCAATGCAGATGTCCTACGGTAAACAAGGAAAACTGTTAATTTGCCCAGTGCAGTGTGAAATCGGGATAAACTGCTCTGGCAGCAATCACAAGTTTGCCAGTCTACCGACTACCCTGTATGCAGCATGTGTGTATGTGCCAGGTCCACGTGGCATATGTATGAGCGTGCATAGTCTGAATTTGCATATGACAGGTGTGCAAGTTGCAGAGTATGTTGATGCGTTCATTGTGTGTGTTTTACGCAGTGTGGTAGCCATGTCGGTCCCAAGATATTAGAGACCTAAGGTGGGTGAGGTAACATCTTTCATCGGACCAACTTCTGTTGATAAGAGAGAGAAGCTTTTGAGCTTCCACAGAGCTTTTTTTCGGGTCATTGTGTGTGTTTGGCAGAGACGCACGGTGTGTGCACCCGTACCATAGGTGTCCACGTAGGTGGAATAAATGTGCATGATAGGTGATTAGATGGCACATGTACATGTAGTCACGCGTGGTGCTTGCGGGCCAATTTTGTGTAGGGTGACCAGACGTCCCGTTTGGGCTGGGACACAGTAGCGTAGCTGGGGGGGGAGCAGTGGGGGAGAGTCCCTTTTTTAAGCCCTGTCCAGTGGCGTAGCCAGGTTTTAAGAGCAGGGGGAGCAAACATAAAAAAGGCACCCCCCCTTGGCTCCTCCTCTGGCCACGCCCCCCCCTGGCTCCTCCTCCGGCCGCTCCGCACCCCCCCCCTTTGGCTAGCTCCTCCGGCCGCGCCGTGCCCCCCGCCCCCCGCCCTCATGGGGTCCACTCCACGCTGGCCTCCCCTCTGTGCTGCTATAGTGCCGAGCACCCCCCTCGCCGGGCCCCCCAGGCCGGGGGTGAGGTGACACCCCCACGTGCCCCGGGCTGGGCCGAGCCACGGTGGGGTCCGTGTCCCTTTAAGAGTGGGCTGGGCTGAGCCGAGCTGGCGGGGGGTGGCTCCGCTCCCCACTGCAGGCTGATGCTGGAGCCTGGGCTGAGAGCCCTGCTTGTCTCCTGCACCAGCTCCGGGCGGGGCTTTGCTGCGGCTCCCCCAGTCCCCCCGGGCCACGGCCGCCCCCTGCATGGTAGGGGCGGGTTGCATGAGGGCCGGTAGGGCGGGACCTGGTGGGGCCGAGGGCTGAACAGGCCTGGCAGGGCGGTGCGGGGGCTGCTGGAGGGTAGGGTGACCAGATGTCCCGATTTTATAGGGACAGTCCTGATATTTGGGGCTTTTTTTTATATGGGCTCCTATTACCCCCACCCCCTGTCCCGATTTTTCACACTTGCTGTCTGGTCACCCTACTGGAGGGGGAAGCTGGGGAAGGGGTGGCACGGCCTCAACCCCCTGGGGCTGCCTGCCCCGCGGAGGAGGCAGAGGGGCGCAAGCCGCAACAGGACCCCAGCCCCCCAGGGGAGGGGATCTGGGGCCAGCCCAGGGAGGCAGGAGCAGCCCCGGGGGTGCTGGGCGCGTGCAGGGCAGAGCCCCAGGAGAGCCCCAGCCCCAGCCCCGCGGCGGGCAAGGGGAGCCCCAGGCAGGGGGAACCGGGCCGCCCGCGAGACGCTGAGGGGGAGCGGCTGCTTCCTCTGCACCCCACTAGCTACGCTACTGGCCCTGTCCCGACTTTTTTGGCAAACGTGGGCATTTGTCCCATTTCCTTTTGCCAACTTGGTCAGTTGGCAACAGCAAATAGGGGGTGGGGGAACGTGTGGGGGGGGCAGCAATGCCAGCTGAGGGGGTAACACGCTGCTCGCTCGAGCCCTGCCTCCTCCCCGCCGCTAGGTGGCACCATCGCCCCGCAAAGGAAGGGAGGGGGCGGAGTTAGGGGAGGGACGCGCTGATGACGCGAGGCACGCGCTGGGGAGGGGCTAGTACGCAGGCGCAGAAGACATGGCGGCGGCGGTGGGGAGTAGTCGCTGCAGCGGCGCTGGTGAGTTTCTAATCCGCCTCCATCCGGGGCCTGCGCTGCCCTGGGAGCCCTGTGCGGGTGCAGGCGGGGGCCGCCCGCTGTGTTGCGTGGGTGGGGGGGCTGTCGGGGGCTGTGCCCGGGGTTCAGCCCCACCTGGAGGCGAGAGAAGATTCGGTGCCTCCCCCCGACCCCCTCGGCCATGTGGGGACTACAAGTCCCAGGAGACAGCGTTCCCCACTGAGCCCTGCCGCCGCCGCAGCCGGGGGAGCGGTGCATGTCGGGAGCTGTAGTCTCGGAGAGGCGGCTGCACGTGTGCTGCTGCCGGGGAGGGCACCCCTGGCGGGGCAGCGCGCCCCTCTCCTTGGGGTCTGACCGTCCCGTCCCAATGGGCACGGGCTGGGCAGCACGGGCCTTGCCGCGCCAGGGGCTCCGGGCACGGGGCTGGTGGGGGAGCTAGGGCAGCGGGTGGCTGGGATCGGTGCCCCAGCCGCTGTGAGCAGCGTGGCCGGTGTGCTGTATGGGCCGCACGCCCTGTTTGCTGCTGTATGTCTAAGGGATAGTCTCACTCAAAGGCATCTCCCAGCCTGGGGGGGGATCCTGGTCCAAGCATCAGGCTTCAGCTCTCACGGTACAAATCCCAGCAGAGGGGGTTCTGCTCCCTACTCTCCAGGCAGATCAGCTGATCTCTGTGCTGGTTAATGTGCCTCCTTCAGACAGTGCCACAGAACTACCCCTCTCTTGGTAACAGGCCGGGCGGTGATTCCACCGTTGCCTGCTCCATAGTGTCGCTCTCTAGGGTGGCTGCCTGCCTTAGGAGTGAGTGATGCATGGGTGGCTTGTAAAACACTTTGAGACGACAAGCGCATAAATATCTCAGAAATATCCTATGACCGACCTGCCCGGTTAAGTAGATTCTCCATCGTCTTCTGCTAAAT
>NW_020664462.1:1355015-1365443 GCF_002925995.2 Terrapene triunguis | reverse complement strand
GCCTTCCAGCATGGCTGGGTCTGTGGTGACCCTGGTCATTCCTGTAGCGCTTGCAAGAGCAGCCCTGAGATGGTTTGAGGCCTCGCTCTGCTCCTTTTCAGAGTGAGGTTATAGAAATTTCAGACAGGCCGAATCACATCAAGACAGAGCCTAAAACAGGGGTAGCTAATTATTTTTTGTCAAGATCCAAATTTCTTGGTCAAGGTCTAGACTCCAGAGGAAAGAAATAAACAACCAAACAATCCCACCAGCAACTACACACCACCACCAGTAAATAAAAAGATTTTTGGGTCCGTTCAAGAGTGTCTGGCGGTCCAGATTTGGCCTGTTGTCCACCTATTGACTACTTCTGCCTGACACGTGCATGACATGCCCTTAACCTGGCTTCCCGCTTTCTTCCCCACCCATTAAGGATCTGTGAGCATAAGTAATGTGAAAAGCCGTGAGGCATGAACAATGTGCTACGCCCTCCTTTGGGCTCACGTACCCCTTTCATTCTGGATTATTGTGTTAGGATTCACAGGATGGACCTTGCGCTGGTTATTTTTTTGCCATATTTACATTTAATACATTTCCATTTCTAAAGTTGCATTTCCGGTGTTACCATATCTTGTCTTCCTGCCTGCAGCTTGTGGCTTCCCTGTCTCTGCGCTGGTCACGTGGAAGCGCTCATGCTATGGAAAGTGGAATTAGTGGGTAAGCTAAAAACACCAGACTAGTTCTGGGCTGAAATGTCTGTTCTTCTCCACATCCCGACCCTGCTCCCAGACCTGCCTTGGAGAAACCAAAGTGTCCCAACACCCACTTTAAAAAAACAGAAACCCTTGGAGCTTGATGAGCAGAGATGGAGCCATCTGGGGGAGCTATACTCCCCTGAACAAAACAGAGCCTTGCATGTTGATACCTGCCAGAGAACAGGGCAAGGCCATGCAAGGAGTGGGCTTAAAATCCAGCCATTGTGTTTGGTGCTGGTATTTCTGTTCAGCACGTTGTCTTTGGCCAGGCTGCCGAAGTCTGATCTCTCCATCTTACGAGTTAAGCATAGCTGGGTTGGACTGTGGCTGTGTAGGAGATGTCCAAAAGAAACCCCAGAATGGTGTCGGCTCAGTCAGAACTCCTGAGTTGGTTTTGAACAGTGCCCCAGAATGATGCTTTGCTGCATGTAAAATGGGGCTCTCAGGCTTTGACCACTTATAATACAGTAACTGGTCCCATTATGGCACTCGTCTCATGAGTACGTGTTAACCCGTGTGCTGGCCAGGTTCCACCATGGGGAATTCTGGGAAGGCACAATGTAACTATACCTGTAATGTCAATCTTCCCCCAAACTGTTGTATTGCTGATGGAAATTAGCTGCTGCGTATCAGTGCTGCAGGTAATCCCAGTATAAAATTCACACCCATGTTTGAGTCTTTGGGGTTCAGATGATGCAGCATAAACGCTGTTGATCATTAGAAGTAGGAATCACAAGACTGCAGCCTTAGTTATGCATGCACTGATCTGTGGCAACGTCCATATGAATAAATATATCTGCTTGTGAGTGTCTGGCTGGCTGATGCTACCTGCCACAGCATCTGTTTCTATTAAATGGTGCTGTTTTCCTTGAATAAGAGGATCTATTGTGTGCTTGACAGGCCAAGTTCTTTCCCGCAAGCCTTCCAGCATGGCTGGGTCTGCCTTGTGACCCTGCTCGTTCCTGTAGCGCTTGCAAGAGCAGACCTGAGATGGTTTGAGGCCTCGCGCTGCTCCCACTTCGGAGTGAGGTTATAGAAATTTCAGACACTCCTAGGCCGGCACACAGGAGCGTGGAGATCCCAAAGCAAAGGGAGGGGTGATGTTCTTTAGAGTACTCGTAAAGCTGTGGATTGAGTCTGTCTGATGGAGTAATAACCGTGAGACGATGGCTCCTTGTGTAAGGATCCTCTAAAACGCCATTTCTCAAATGTGGCCACCGGTGGGTTTTTTTGCAGCCATGACAGCCTCCAAAGAGCCCCAACAATCACTGAGCTGTTAGGTATTAAAGTTGTCTTGTGAATGCCATGAATCATAATGTACGCTCATGCCCTTCTAAATAGTACAGTGCAGTGCAGGGAGAACTGAACTACATGGGGTGGTTTTCTTTCAAGTCACAAAGTATATTCACTGGCTAATCACTCTGTTTACATCTCGCACTACTGTAGCTCCGTAAGCGGCTATTGGCCCGCGTCCTCGGCAAGATCGCTGCATGGTGTTTGGTTAGGTTGAGATTGTTCGTGGCAGATGGCGAAAGCGTCAAAAATGGAAATGGACATCAGAAAGGTTTTCAAACAACCAATGCCAGAAAATGCCCCTGAATGCGATGCAGAGATGGTCCCGGAGAAGCTACCTGCTGCTAAGAAAAGCAGAACGTGGAAGGAAGAAAATCGCAAATTTCAGGAGCAGTGGGAAACGCGGTTTCTTGTGTTTCTGAAGCCAGCCAATTCCATTTCTGAGCAAGTCGCAGTGTGCGCTGTTTGTAAGAAGGAAATTCGTCAAATTAAAATGTACGCGATGCAGCGTCACTATAACACTCATGCAGGGGAAGTTGAACAGAATTACCGTGGTGAGTTTCAGAGGCGCAAGCTATTAAGTGATGCAAAAACCGAGCTCGAAAGACAACAGGAACCGCCAAGAGATTTTCTGAAGAAAGCAGATCAGCTCTTGGTGGCTACTTTTAAAGTGGCCCTGCTTTTGGGGCAAGCAAGGAAATCTTTCGACGAAGGAGAACTCGTGAAGAAAATTGTTCTGGCCGTTCAACCAGAAAATATGCTTTTCAGAGAGCTACCCCTGAGCAATGACATGTTACAGAGGAGCACAAGAGATCTAGCGAACTTTCTACAAAACGAAATAGCCGAGAAAGTGGCAGCAAGCCCTTTCTACAGCCTATGCTTGGTTGAGAGCCTTGATGTCATGAAGAATCCCAAGATAATCGTATGCGTTCGCTTTTTTGACTGTGCTCTCTGTTGTTTTACCGAAGGCGTTTTATGTCAGGTGAGCCTCACTGATAGGCCAACTGGCAAACACATTTTTCAGTGTGTGCAGGCGAGAATGCAAGAGTGCCGGGTTAGCTTTGACAATCTGTGCGGCTTGACAGCTGATGGGGCAGCAGCTAGGCAAGGTGCCCAAGCAGAAGTGTTGAACTGCTTCCAAAAAAGCTGCCCTCAGAAACTTTTTCTGTTTCACTGGTTTGTCCACCAAGAAGTGCTTGCCAGCAAGGCTTCAATGGAAAGTATGGATGAGGTTGAATCCGTAGTGAAAAAGTGCATCAGTGCTGTGAACACCAGCGGTGTCAATAAAGAGAGATTCGCAACTCTGTGTGACACAGGCTCTGCGACGCACAAGGTGCTGCTGAATTACAACCTGGTCCATTGGCTTAGTTTTAATGACAATGTACAGGAGCTGTTTGAGCTCCGGGGAGAGCTCATTGAGGTTTTGAACGCAGTTTCGCCGGAACTGTCCCAAAAGCTACAAGATCCAGAAGTACATGGTGGTTTGCTCTTTTTGAAAGAGTTTTTGCCAAAGCTTGCTTCCTTGACCCTGGAGCTCCAGATACCTCAGCTAACAATATTTGACCGTGTTGAAGTAATTCATACATTCCGAATGACCATCGCTGACATTGTCCAGCAACTACAAGAGAACCGGGACTTTTCTGTGTTTTCTGAGCTTAGTGGGTTTCTCAGCTGTCAGGACGAGAGCGTACAGCGAAAGGTTGGCTTAGCTGTAACCAAATACCTGCGTATCCTCTCGGAAGATCTTGAAAATTGTTTCAGCGAGGGAAACTTTTTCCGTCAGTACACTTTTGTGACGGACCCGTTCAGCAATTCTGGTTCAGGGTTTTTGGCTGCAGACAAACTAACAGCCTTGCGAGACAGATTAGCTTCCTTTGCCTCTTTGGATGTCAGGAATCTCCAGTATCTCATGGTGCACATGCGTAATAATGCAAGGATGAAAACCTACTTCAGTCAGCCCGGTGTTACAGTGCAGCAGTTCTGGCTCAAAGTGTACCTGTCCGAGGACACCTACAGGCCTCTAGCTAAAGTTGCTTTGCTTTTCTTGTCCCTGTTTTCAACTACTGGGCTGTGTGAGAGGGCATTTAGTGCACTGCATTGTCTGAAGGGCAAGTCCCGAAACGGCCTCACTGATGCTAACCTGGAAGCTTCCCTTCTAGTTTCACAGGAGACCCGAGATCCTGCCGACTTTCCATTCCAAGAGCTCCTGAACTTCTGCAGGTAGTCTGAGCCACACAACGGCTGTGTTCATGAAATTAAAGTTCTGGGGTTTATCACCCTATATTGGTAAAGGACAATATAACAGGATTGTTTGTTACTATTTTTATTGCTAGATTGGATTGATTTTTTTTGTTGTTGTCCATGAACGAGAAAGTTTGGACATATTTGCAGATTTTTTTTTTTTTCATTATTTGGACTTTAATTATGTAAAAGCATTTTTAAATGTAGTTCCCAATTGTTGCACAGACATCCACCTTTTACCAAAAAAGACAAGAACGTGCCAAACGCCTTGTTAGCGTTCTGTTGTGTTGGGCTCCAGTAAAGGATAGAGACAACAGTGCATTATTTTTATTAGAGTCTGAAGAAGGAAAAAAAACAAACCCTACATAAATAACTGACAATGACTGGGACGTGTGTATGTGCATATTTGTTTGTCCTGAAGTTAATTAAATATTTTAGGAAAAATGGTCGGCGTGGCCACCAGCCGGAGCGAGAGTGGCTGCACTCTGAGGCCAGCAGAGCATTTGCTGTGAAAACCCCTGCTCTAAAAAGAGATGGGGCAGGTTCGAGCTGGCAGAGATCAGTTGGGCCCCAGGTTTGCTGGGATCTAGTGCGAGATGGTTCCCGCCAGATGAAGTATTTAGGCCTCCCCCTTCCCTTGGGGACGTTATTCGACAGGCCAGCTGCCGTGAAGCCAGAGCTAGTGCTAGCTCTCTGCACCGCAGTCCAGGAGATCTGCCTTTGATCACCCGTCTCTCGCTTCCTGAGGTGGTGGAGGCAGCACTTCCCCCACACTGGTATACATTTGGGGCAAGGAGCCAGGAACCTCGGCATTTTAATCCCAGCTGGCTGTGGGCAGGCCTCTTAGTGTGCCTCATTTTCCCTTTCTGAGCCATTGTGGATAATACGGCCTTTCCGGGGGGAAGAGGGGGGGTTGTGGGGATTACCTGATGTCATCTACAACCCCTGGAAGATAGCTGAGCACCAGCTGTTTCCACTGTAGCAGCCCCTCTGACCTATTGCCAGAGCACTGTTGAGATGCTGCAGTGTCCTGGCCTAAGTTCCCGCTAAGCTGTGCAGGAGTCCTCTTTCCTCGCCACAGCCCCAGGATAACCTGCACCCAAACCCCTCATCCCAGGCTCCACCCCAGAGCCTTCACCCCAGCCCTGAGCTCCCTCCCACAGCCCGAACCCCTCATTCCCAGCCCCACCCCAGAGCCTTCACCCCAACCCTCTGCCCCAGCCCTGAGCTCCCTCCAACACCTCAATCCCCGGCCCCACCCCAGAGCCTTCACCCCTAGCCGGACCCCTCACTCCCTGCACCCAATCCTCTGCCCCAGCCCTGAGCCCCTCATTCCTGGCCCCACCCCAGAGCCTTCACCCCTAGCCCGAGTCCTCATCCTCTCACGCCTCAACCCTCTGCCCCAGCCCTGAGCCCCCCCCCCACACTCCAAACCTCTCGGCCCCACCCCCACCACATGAATTTTGTTAAGTGCACTGATACGAAGGTGATGTGTCACACAACCTCCATACTGGTGCACATAGCAAAATTCATTCCGCACATAAACATAAAACATGAGAGGAAGCGCTGGTCCTGGCCGGCACGCTGGTGGCCGCATGGAGTGAGGCGGGAGAGTTGGTCTCTCAGCTGAGCTGGTCCTTGGTCTTTCCTGCTCAATGAGTTAGGATCACCCTGGTGATGGTCAAAGCTGCAGCTGCCTAATGACCGTTCCTGCTCTCTCCTTTGCAGTCCCGGACCTGACAGCAGCCGTGCTGGCCCCGGATCTGCCTAGTTAGTAAGATGCCAGGAGGAGTGACCTCGGCCGGGGAAGGCTCTGAGGCGTGGGAGGTCCTGCTTAAAGCACCTGGCATAGTCATAACCTCCTCCTCCATAGTGTTGGATAAGAATTGGGGATGGCCCCAAACAGGGGAAGGCCCTTGCACTTTTGGGGGGGGGGGGGGGGCATGGCCAGAGTCTGTGGTTCTTAAAGCCCTTTGCATGTGATGAGTGGCCTTGTTTGAGCCTCTTCCTGGTGAGTGTCTGTATTGCGGCGTTACCCCTCGGGTTAGACAACCACCCTTCCCATTCAGAGCCTTTCCAGGAGTGGCCCCTAGCCTATGCCACTTGCTGCCTCTGGCACCTCCCCATTGGGCTGTTCTCCTTAAAATAGGAAAGAGAGGCTGGTGGAGGGCAGTAGCTGCAGTGTTCCCTGGCCCGGCCTCCTGCTGGGTCGAGCGGTGATAGTTACGGGGTTAGTGGGAGCCCACAACAGCCTGGGCCCTTCCTAGGGCGGAGAGCACCTCATGCTGGGCTGCCAGCGGCAGTGGGGCCTGAGCTGGATTCTCAGAGTACGAGCAGGCTGCCCACAGCATTTTCTGTGAGGGGGCTCTTGGCTCTACCCCCATCCACAGTAGCCGGTGTGTCTCGGCCTTCAGGGCCTGCTGCAAGGTTCCTCCCTGGGGAGTTGGTTCTGCCTGCAGGAGGGTATTGAAGGGGGATGAGTCCTGGGGGGAGGGAGGGGGGCTGTAGCTTTGGTCTTGGCTGGGGCACCTACAGCCTTGTCTTACCCCTCCCCCCGTACAAACCTCAATAAACAAAGCTGATCCTGGGTTAGCAGAACTACGCCAAGGCCAGGAGGCTTTTCCCGCTGCCATCAGCGAACGCTCCCGGGTAGCTGTTCTGGAGAGAGGTGTCCAATAGCTGACCAGCCACGACCCCAGGGGGAGCTGTGAAAACCAGTGCCCCAAAGTCTTACCAGATGATGCTACTGTGCCGGGGGCCCACTCCCACTGTGCGCCCTGCTGCGTTGAGGCTGTGCTGGCCCCAGGAGTCAGCACTCAGATGAGGGGAATACACCAAGAGCTTGTTTGTCTGACCAGTATTTCCTCTGGTTCTGCTCTGCTGTGGAGGGCTGAGGGCTGCTTTACTGTGTGGACTCCACCCGCTGATCTGATACACCTCGCCCACCTGCTGGGAAGTTACCTTCCTGCACTGGCTCAGCAGGGAGCTCCAACGTCCTGCGGTACATGGATACAGGTTTAAAGCTCCCAAGAGCAGAGCTGCAGCCCCGAACGGCTCGGTCAGTGGGTGTTCTCGGCTCCCCTAGTGTGGTGCTCCGCAAGGACCACGCCGTGACATCGTCCACTGCTGCTGTAGTAGCACGCCATGGGCTAATGCCCTTGTTCTCTACCTGCTCTCCCAAACCGTCTTTCCCCATCACCACTCCGACAGCTTCCTGTTCTACTGTAACTGGCCCAGAAGGGCGGCTTTCTTCCTCCCAGCGCTGGCTGCATTTCAGACGTGTGTGTGGTCGCAGGTCTCCCCCTGCTCACGTAGCCTGGAGAGTTTCCTTACATGGGCAAGTACTGATATTAACAAGATGTGATTTGTGCTTTGGTGCGGCTGCTCGGTGAAAAGGAGCGATTGCTCACCATGCTGGGGTCTGAGCTGCTGGGCCTCAAGGAAGCGGCATGGACTGGGTGCAGGTGTGGAAATAGGGACTTGGTTCCAGGGGTGAAAGTAAAATTGAACTCTTACAGGGGCTGCCTCTGTGCCCCTCCCCCAGAAGGGGCGGGGCCTTGGGCGGAAGGGGGCAGGGCTGGGGGTCAGCATCCCCCAGCCAGCCCCTCCAGGCTGCCTGGCCCGTGCTGCCCGGGGCTCCAGCCGCTGCTGTGGCAGCACTTTAAAGTCAGCTGTACAGGCCGGTACCGGCGGCCACTTTTTGCCGGTACGCCGTACTGCCCCGTAACACCTTACTTTCACCCCTGCTTGGTTCCGAGTTCCAGTCCCAGCGCTGCTGGGGCCTCCCTCCTTGGGCAAGTCCCTGGGGGTGTGAGTAAGTGTGCCACAGGCCTATCGCTCAGGCAGCCGCTTGCTTCCCTGGCTTGGCTCCCCCCGTACGGTGGAATGGCCGCGGAGCATGCTGGGAGAAGGACACCGCTCAGACCCAAGGTGGAAAAGGGCCCCAAGTGCTGTGAGGTCATCTGTCTAATCCCTTCCCTGGCGCTTTGAATGCGCTACCCCCATGCTGCTCTCTGCAGTGTGATCCAAAGACCTGCCAGGAGAGGGAGCGCAGGCAGGGAATACGCTGAAAGAGGAAGTTGCTACAGCTGTCTTAACCTCAAGCACTTCTGTCAATAAAAATACCGTTCGTGAGGTAGCAGTGGTAGCTGCTGCAGGGTCTGCAGCTGTGGGAACCTGTACTGGGGACCCTCAGTCCTGGAGTGGCCCACTACACCGCCACCTTTGCATCCCTGCCTCAGTTTCCCCTAGTGGGCCACAATAAGTCCAATGAGGCTTATTTATATTGAATGGTGCCCCTTGGGGGCTCTGCTTTGTTTAACCCCCAGGTGGAGCAGTGTACAAATAGGCATCCCCCTAGCAGCTCCAGCTGGAAGGGGTGGGGGGCTGAGTTAAACCTTAGTCCAGGTCCCTTACCAGCAGGCACCTCTTGTCTCAGCAGGGGAGGGGTCTCTCCTTTTGGGTCACGGTCCCTACAGAGGTTAAAGTGCAACGACCTTCCAGACAGCCCGTGATTCTGGTGCTCTGGGGCTTTTGCTGCCACCCGGGGAAGGCCGGGGGGGGGGGGGGGGGGCAGGCTCCGCTGAGACTCGCTATTCATAGCGTCCCCTGTTCAGAGCCCTCTGTCTCCCCCAGCAGCATTCTTCCTTGGGGCCTTTTCCTGGGGAGCCGCCTTGAGATGCCCTCCCCTTGGGAACTTTCTCTTTGTGTGGCCCGGGGACTGTTCCTTTTCCAGGAGCCTCTGTCCTCTTAGGTCCCGCCCCCAGGCGTAGCCTGTCTGAGGTAGGCTGAGCCCCTGCCCCTTTCAGAGGGTCCGCTACCCTCTGTCAGAGCCCTCTATGGCCTCTCGTTTGAACGAGCCCTTGTAAGCCAGCGCTCTAGCAATGGGCCCACCCGCCGCATGGGCCCGTTGGGAGATTCTGCTGTGCAAGGCAGAAACAGGCTGCTGGAGCTGTCCTGTGATGGGAGAGGGGGAAAGGACAAAGCCACGTGAGCCCCAGCCACTGCCCTTCTCTCAGACCACCTCTGCGAGGCTGCTTGCAATCACCACTAGTCCATGGGGCCCTCTGCTGCTGCCCACTCTCCGGGAGCTGGCGGGCAGGAGGGACAGGAAGGCGGAGAGGCAGGGCAGGGCACTGCACTGCTTTGGGTTGGCTGGCAGTGCCCTTGTACTGAGGGCCTGGGTAGGTGGCTTAGCCAGCCCGGCCATTGGCATGAAGAACCCAAAGTGACGGGGTTACTCAGTCCCTGAACACAGTGCCAGGGCTGGGTACCCACTGCTGCTGCTGGCAGCGAGGCATGGTGCAAACAGGACATTCCCTGCCCGGATGCTGCTGGCTGAGTTCCAGCGCTGACTGGCCCCGTAGGCTCCTTTGTCAGGGGTCCGTTTTCCGGGTTGGTGCAGGTCTCGGGCTCCTGCATGCAGGGATGGCAAAGCAACTCGGGGTCAGCGGCATCGGGCGAATGATGGCTGTCCTGCTACGCGGGTGATTCCCTCCTCAGTTGATGCTCAGAGCTCTGTCGTTCCCATGGACCTGCCACGGCGTCGTCTCACCTGGATGGGCTGGTGCCTCTGTCCCTGCACCCTGGTGATGTGTCCCCTGGTGCCACGTGCTGCGCTAGCCCCTGAGGATCACGCGGGATTGGTTTACACGCTAGCCAAGCCGACCGTTCCCACGGAGCCCATTGCTCCACCTGGCGCTGAGAATTGGCGTCTGGAATGAGGGTGCTGCCCACACCTGTTCTGTGGGACTCAGAGCGCCCCCAAAGGCCATTGTGTGTGCAGTAAGTGTGGCACCCAAGGGCTGAGAAGGTAAGAGTACGGTAGTGCTTGTTAAGCCAGAGGTGGGCATGGGGCGATTTCTCATCACTTGTGTGACATCCCCAAGGGAAAAACCCACCTGGCGGTGAGCAAAACCTCCGTGACTACCCAGGAAACCCCCAGGGACCATGCTCCCCTCCCCTTCCAGCAGGGTTTTGGCAGAGGCTGCAGCAGTTGGGCCAGTTAGCCCCGGGGCGGGCAGGCAGGATGCCCTGTGGTCCCATCCGAGCATGTGAGTGGCTCTGGCGCTGGGAGGAAGTGATGTCATCCGGCCACAGGCCGGGCCCAGGAGTCGCCCGATGACAAAGCAACGAGAAGTGAGAGATGAGCAGCCAACCC
>NW_020664462.1:1348310-1355005 GCF_002925995.2 Terrapene triunguis | reverse complement strand
CCCTGCTATCCCAGCCCTGACCCCACCCAGCTCTGCCCGTGGCCCTGTAGGATTCCTGCCACAGGCCACTCTCCCAGTGCTGCTCTACGCCCAGCTCTGCCGGGCCTGCTCCAGCCTGGCTGTGGGGGCAGGAGTGCGGCTCACTGAAGGCTTCTGGGTAATTACTACAGAGTGAGGGAGATGCAGGAATAGGGGCAGTGAGGAATTGAGTGACAGATTGAGTGGGCCAGGCTGGGGGCTGTGCGGCTCCCGGGGGCTGGGAAGGAACCTGCTCCGCCAGGTTGGGGAGCCATCCTGCAGGGCTCCCGCATGCCCACCCTCCTAGGAGAGCTGGCTGGTGGGCCTCCCCAAATCCCCCCATACTGGGGGGCACTGCCCCTTGCAGAGCACAGCTCCATGGCACACAGCGCCCCTGGGTGGGGTCCTGGGACCTGCCCCCTGTCTGCAGGGGAACTGCCCCCCCCCCCATCACGCTAAAAGGGGCAGGATTCAGCCCAGCGGGAGATGGGCAGACGGGCACCCGGCCGTGCTTCCCGGTGCCGTGTGAGGGTGACGCGGGGTTCCCGCTCAGCCGGGCTCAAACCACATGACCCCACCTCCCTGGCTGACGCCACTCCCTGCCGCTCAGGCAACCTCCGCACAGGAAGCTGAGCCCCGGCAGCTCGCGGCTGGGTTTTGAAAGTCATATTTCCTCCGGCTCGTGCTCTCTCCCCCACCGCCCGGCCCCACACGTCCCCTCGCCGTCCCCCGGCGGCATGGCCGAGCAGGAGAGCCTGGAGTTCGGCAAGGCCGACTTTGTCCTCCTGGACCAGGTGACCATGGAGCACTTCATGGAGAACCTGAAGCTGAGGTAACTGGGCACTGGGGTCGGAGGCCCCTGGCGGGAAGGCGGAGGGCGGGCAGGGCGGAGCAGCGAGGAGAGCTTGGCCTGAGGTGCTGCCGGCTCGCACAGGCCTGGAAGGGCTGTAGTAGGTCAGGGTACAAGTGGCAGGTTGCCCAGCTGCAGCAGAAAGCAGCGCTGGTGTTTCAGCAGGAGGCACTCTGCAGCCCATCAGCACCAAGCCTGGCGCTAGGGGGCGCTGTGGTGCCGGAGGGACCGTCTGCCCGGGGAGGTAGGATACCTAGAACCTGCTGGCTGGCGGGCAGTAAAATTCCCATGGTGCTTTTCTTGTGGGTGAACCCTGGCGTCCGGGCTGAATTCCAGCGTGGGGTTTTACGCTGTGCTGCCGGACTGTCCCCTGGCCGTGCCAGCAGGATGTGGGACCCTTTTGGCACTCCCCATTTCAAGCTGTTTTTTTAGCCAGGTCCCGGTGTGGTGCTAATCTGGGACTGTGCATCCCCCACCAGAGAGGAGCAAAGCAGCCCCCCTGCAGGTGGGGCGCGTGAAGGGCTTGTGGGATCCTGTCGATCTATACATGTGGGGTGGGAGGGAGGCCGGATTAGAGCCCTGCAGCTACAGCTTCACACCCACAGATCTCTGCCGTGGGAGCTAAAGGAGAGCTCCCTCAGCTAGTGCTTGTAGTAGTCCCTTATACTCTGGGCTGCCTGTGAGAACTGTACAGCACCTAGCACCTGCTCAACACAGAAAAACAGCAAGAGATGGGCCCAAACCTACCCCTGAAGGCTGGGGAAGCTCCAGTCTGGGTCTGGACTGGTCTTTCTCTCCTCATAGGGGATGTTACACACTCCGGGAGGGGGACGGGTGTCCTAAATGTAACTGCATCTGATGTGTGAAGGCAGAAATCTTCTTGTCTTTAGGCAGCCGCTCAAAGCAGATGGGGGAAGAACTGGTAGCTGGGTGGGGGTGGGGGGCTTGTCCCAGGGCAGGGGAGGGTGTGACAGCTTGTGAAGATGAATTTGTCCAAACATGGTTGCCAGGGGGGCCCAGAGGAGCCAGCCGGGCCTCAGGAGATGCTGGGGGTCCAGAAGGGAGGAAGGCTGCTGGGATAGGCCTGGCAGTGCTAGAGCCTCATGCTGAAGGGTGCTGTGATTGCAAAGACAGAGAGAGCAAGGAAGAGAAACTGCCATAGGCTGGTCTCCAAAGGCACTGAGCACCCAAAGGTGGGGACAGCCCCTTTCCAGATCAGGCCATTGTGCCGTTATGAGTGTGATATAATATCTCATTGAAAGGTGTCAGGGCCAGAAAGAGTTAATTAACTCAGACTGACCTGACCCATGGCCAAACTTTAGTGACTGGTTAAGAAGATATGTAGATGAATAGAGCTTTGAAATGCAAGTCTGTTAGAGGTAGAAGGGGAGATGTTTGCTCAGGTCTTGTGATGTGAGCAAACAAGTCTTGTCTATTGCTATAGCTTTGATTCAAAGATCAAAAAAGAAATATTAACATTTAGGAAGACACTTGAGTGAAATAGTATTATTGTCTCTATGTCTCTTTGAAGGTTGTGGTAACCTGTATCTGAACTGTTTAATGGATAAATTACCCTGTGCTAATTGCCAGGATGTTTGGGAGAAGGAGGGTTAAGCCTATTGTTTTCTCAGGCCAAAAGGCTGCTGGAAATGTATAAGAACCCTGGGACACGATCCTTCATCTCGGATCTGCTTTGGGTTTCAAGAGGGGGAAACCTTAAGCCATAAGGATTGAGATCCCCAGTCACTGACTGGAGTCACCCTGAATATGGACATTGGACTATAACCTATGGACTATTTCTAAAAGGACTTTTGGCAACTATAAACTCACCTCTGCTATGTATCTGAATCTCAAGAATTAAAGTCAAATCTGTCTGTATATTGATCTTTTAACCAACACTCTCTCTCTTTTCTTTTTAAATAAATTTTAGCTTAGTTAATAAGAATTGGCTATAGCGTGTATTGTGGGTAAGATCTAAGTTATAATTGGACCTGGGTAGGTGGCTGATCCTTTGGGATTGGAAGAACCTTTTCTTTTATATGATGAGAGAAGATTTTCAGTAATCATCATCATATCTGACGTGTGTCTGGATGGAGGCCTGAGGCTGGGCTCTTTAAGGGAACTGCGTTGGTTGGACTCTGAGTAACCAGTGAGGTGCTATAGAAGCTGTTCTGTGCTGGCTTGGTAGATCTAAGTATTGGATTATCCACCAGCGTTTGGGGTTTGTCTGCCCCGTTTTGTTTGCAGTTCACCCTAATTGAGTAACCTCAGCTGGCTCCCACGGGCAGCACCGTCACAGCCATGTAATCCTGTGTGGTAACAGGGACTGTACCCAGTCCCTGGTGAACAAGGGGTTAACGTCCACTCAGCTGCCCCATCCCCTTGCACGGCTCTCCAGGACACACAGGATCCTCTGGGCAGGCAGGAGGTCGTGCCCTGGGCTGGGCTGAGCCCCCAGCAGGACGGGTGGCCTGTTATGTGTAGTGTGGTCGTGTCTGCCAGCCCCAGTGAGGACTGGGGTGTCATTGTGCTGGGAGCTGTACATGTGCCATGAACCAACAGCTGCGTCGCCAGCTGAACTGGCCGGGCCATGGGCCCTATAGCCCCGTCGGCTGCATGTTTCTCAGCCGTTGTTTCTGGTCCCTTTGGGACTGTAACCAACCCCCAGAGCTGAGCTCCCTTGTTGGCAGCGTGTTCCTTTGTGTCCCCTCCCTTCGGTGTCCCCCTCGGGAGTGTGTCCGAGATGCAGCTCTGAGCTCTCCCAGCCCTGGCATCAAGGCAGCTGGCTGAGAAAGCATCGCAGCCGCAGTTAACAATCCTCTAACCCCTCCCTTGGGAGGTAGCTCAGTATCATGATCCCCCCTTTTACGGATGGGGAAACTGAGGCAGAGGGCGGGGCAGGGATTTGCCCACGCTCCCACAGTGTGTCAGGAACACAGGTGGACTCAGAACCCCACCTCACGTGTCCTAGTCCGGTGCTTCCTGCTGACCTCTCGGTAAGCTCTGTCTCCCCAATCTCTGGTGAAGTGGCCTTTGAGTAGCCCCAGCAATTGGATTGGAGCCAAGGTCCAGCTAGTCCAAAGGATCCTGTCTCTGGCGAGAGCCAGCAGCAGCTGCTGCAGAGGAAGGTGTAAGAACAGTGCAGGAGCTGAGATGGGATAATCTGCCCCCCACCCCGGTCTCAGACCTGGCCTCTGATAGTTACAGGTTGGCTTCGATCCTGGAGCAGGAGGGGTTCGATCCCTTCCAGATCTCTTTTTGAGCATTAATGGCAAGGCTTCGAAACAGCCAGCCTACGCCTGCCAGCCCTGCTCTGAAATGGAAGGCTTGTTCTCCAGAATCTGTGCTTTCCTTTTCTTAAACAAAGGCCGTCTCAAGCTGTTCTGGCTGCAAAGAAACCCTCAAATCTGTGACCCGCGCGTAAGCCGTGCGGAGCTGAGTCTGGCAGAGACTGTCTCGGAGAGGTGTGAACTTTCCCACTCATCTGGGGCAGCGGATAACTCAGATGTCCAGTGATGATAATTGATATGGCAACACTGTTAATGATTTCATCTCCTGTGTAAGGATGGAGCCGGAGGGTTACAGGGCAGCATGATTCGCTGAGTGACAATGTCTCATTTGGGTGGTGTGGGTTAGGTCCCACAGCTTGACTTTTCCCCACTCAGGGAGCTAGGCGCATGGAGCCCAGGGTTGCCGTGAGGTCCGTGACCGGATGTTGAAAATGGGGTCTCATTTTGGTGATGCTGATGGGTGGAGCTTATTTTGGGAGCGGAGCTTGGAAGAGCTCCAATCTGATCCTAGGTGCACTGTGATAACCTTGGACGTTCTCCATAAAACCCCCTCCTTAAACTGTGCTAAGCTCTCGGCCTCAGCAACTTCCTGTGGCCATGAGTTCCACTGGCTCATTACGCTTTGTGTGAACACGTGTTTCCTCGCATCTGTTTTGGATTTGCCACATTTCAATCCCTTGCTCTTGTGTTGTGAGGCAGGGAGAACAGCAGCTCCCCATTTAGCTTCTCCATCCCAGGGGGTCAGCCGTACATGACACGCTCAAAGGCACCACCATCGATAGTGCCTTAAGCATCATCCTTGTTGGTTTTGCTAAGGCGGCTCCTTGCCTGCCTCATGCTCCGGCTGAGCCGCTGGGCAGCTGATCGTCCCCACTATCTAAGATACCGGTGTCACCATGGAAAGGGAATGTTCCAACAATAGAATCCAGGGGTCAGTAACGTGTCGTCATCCCATCCAAGCTGGCTTTAGGATTTTGGGGGGACAGCTCATCTCCCTTCCTTCCCTCCAACTCCCCCCTCCCCCCACACACATTCGCTCATCCTCTTCCTCTGAACTCAGCCAGATCCTTGTGCTTTCCTCCTTGGACCAGGGGCTTCCCTCGGGATGCCTTCATTTCTTCTCTGGGCTCCCCCACCAAACCGGCGCTGCTGTTTGTGCCGATATCCCACCAGCTCCGTCGGGGCTGGCTGCCACCCCTGTGTGGCCACCCTGAGCGAGAGGCCCTCCAGGGGCTGGGAGCTCTGCAAAGGGCAGCCAGCCCTGGGAAAACAGCTAGGTGCTGTGTTACGTCCTGGCTCGTGTGCACCAGACCCGCTCAGCTGTGTGTCGGATCACAAGCCCCTCATACTGCTGCAGCTGAAGGAGATCCTCCCTGGCCCAGGGAGACTGAGCGCCTTTGAGTCTCAGGTCTCCTGGCACAGAAGAGGTGCACCCTGTCTAAATCTGGTTAGAGATGGGATTGCAGCTAGGGTCAGGAGATAATGAGGCTTGGAAGCCAGGAAGGGGTGACTCAGACCAACTGGACACACCGGGAGCAGGAGGTGGGCTTCCGGCGAGGAGCTTAAAGGAAGAGCCCTGTGGGCAATCGGGAGGAATTGCCCACAGCAGGGAGGCAAGGGAGTGCTTGCTGGACCAGGCGACCGGTGAGCTCCCTGGATAAAGGGACAGAAGGTGAAGGACGTGGGACAGGGAGATCTGTTACCCAGACTATGGGGCCTGTGTCTCTGGAGCCGGGCACAGGAGAGCTAGCCCTGCAGGGTGGCAGCGTGTGGGTGCAGTGATGGCTGCCGCTGTGGAGTGCTGGGGCTCGTCTCCATATTGCTTGCGGCGTTGGCCAAGACATCCAGGTCAGGACCCGCTTTGCCTGGCTCTCACCCGGTTCTCACTTCTCTCCTTGCTGAAGCACAGAGCCGGCAGGTGGGGAGCAGCCAGGTTTGCTCTGAGTCACACCCTTCCGGGCTGGCCCAGTTCTCACGGGGAGGGAGTTCCTGGCTCTCCGCCTGTTTACAAGAAAGAGCTGGTTTCACCACTGCGGAGCAGGCTCCCGCTCCCGACACACGTCTCTCCCGTCCCAGGGAGAGCCGGCTTTGCCGCTGATGGGGCCCCCAAGCCATCCTTCTCCTGTGACCCCAGAATCCTCGGCCCCCCTCCGTGTCCCAGAAGCCTTTGCACTCCGTCGACCCCTACGCATCCCAGAAATGCTGCAGTCCATCAGAATGTGCTGATTGTTGTCCATGCTAGCCAAGGGCCAGGCCATCGGGACTAGGCTGGATCAGACCCAAGGTGCGTGTAGTCTGGTCTGTCTCCGGCGCCAGCTACTGCAGAGGAAGGAGTGAGAAGCCACAGTTGCAGGATGTGGGATAAGCCACCCCTGAGTAGCTCTCCTCTGTTCCTGATAGGTCGGCATGCCTGCAAGTGGGACAGCCCCATCCGTCAGCAACCCCTTGGGTGGATTCGGTGTCTCCTGGGACCTCACCCTTAGGCCTTGGCTACACTCGGGACCTCAGAGCACTGCCGCGGCAGCGCTGCCGCGACA
>NW_020664462.1:1343099-1343310 GCF_002925995.2 Terrapene triunguis | reverse complement strand
GACGGGCAGTGCACTGCAGGGTGTCTGTGCCGTAGGGGGCGCTGCTCCCTGGGTCAGATGGGCAGCGCCCTGCGGGGTGGCTGTGCCGTAGGGGGCGCTGCTCCATGGGTCAGACGGGCAGCGCAGTGCAGGGTGGCTGTGCCGTAGGGGGCGCTGCTCCATGGGTCAGACGGGCAGCGCCCTGCGGGGTGGCTGTGCCATAGGGGGCGCT
>NW_020664462.1:1331306-1343089 GCF_002925995.2 Terrapene triunguis | reverse complement strand
ACGGGCAGCGCCCTGCGGGGTGGCTGTGCCGTAGGGGGCGCTGCTCCGTGGATCAGACGGGCAGCGCAGTGCAGGGTGGCTGTGCCATAGGGGGCGCTGCTCCATGGGTCAGACTGGCAGCGCAGTGCAGGGTGGCTGTGCCGTAGGGGGCACTGCTCCATGGATCAGACAGGCAGTGCACTGCAGGGTGTCTGTCCCGTAGGGGGCGCTGCTCTATGGATCTGACGGGCAGTGCAATGCAGGGTGGCTGTGCCGTAGGGGGTGCTGCTCCATAGCCTGGCAGGGCAGTGCTGCGCAGTGGGGGTATGAAGCTGTTGGAAGGCAAAGCTCCAGGTACAGCTCTTGTTCTGGGGCAATGCATGAGGCCGTTGTAGCCTGAGTGGGTTTGGTCCCTGCAGGTTCGAGATGGGGCGGATTTACACCTACATCGGGGAGGTGGTGGTCTCCATGAACCCCTACAAGCAGACGCAGCTCTACGGGAAGGACGTGATCGAGCAATACCAGGGCCGAGAGCTGTACGAGCGGCCGCCGCACCTCTATGCCGTGGCCGACGCCGCCTACAAGGCCATGAAACGCCGAGCCAAAGACACCTGCATCGTCATCTCAGGTCTGAGTGGGCGGGGCAGCCAGAGCCCCTCTGTCTGTCCATCCGTCCGGCCCACACATGCACTCACGTAGGAGCATGTATCCTGATTCCTGCTTCCTCTGTGATTTTTGTCAGCGCCACCCCTTGGCGCATCGCTACGACATGCTGGACTCCCACCCAGCTCTGCCGAGCACCTCCGTCCCGGCCCAGAGCCCCCTGCTGCCCCTGTCCTTGTGCCATCTGAGGCCTATTCTGCAGCAGCCCCAGCTGGACCAACCCTTGACCGCCTCGACCCCACGTCCTCCTGGAATTCTAGTCTTGGCTCCCTCTAGAGCTGGAACCCCCAAGTAGCTGGAGTCATCTGGGGCGGCTTCAGGCTGCGAACAAACGTCCCCTCAGGATCGGGCTGGCAGCGCTGCACCCACTTCCCCTTGCCCACAGGGCACCTTGGAAGCCAGCAGTGCAGCGATGGCAGGGCTCTGGCATTGCCCACCCTCCTCCCCCAGGTGTCACCTTGCTCCCCCCCCATCTGTTCAGCTGGGGGTCACACTTTCCCTGCGAGCTCAGCGGTTCAAATATGGCCCAGGTTGGCCATGCCTGGCCATCCGCGAGCTGAGTTCAGCAGCCTCAGGGCAGTTCCTAGTGGCCACAATACTGACAGCCCATCACCAGCACATCTGCATGGGAACAGGCCGCGGACCCTCAGCTGCCCCCACCCAGCTGACGGGGCCCTGCCAGGCCAGGGCTGGGCACAAGGGACGGCTGGTGGAGGCTTGTCCTCCTGCAGGCTGCGCTGGCACCGAAGGCTCCGTGCTCCAGCCCTGAGCTCACCAGCCGCCGGGGTCGCAAACCCCATCCCCTAATGACCTCCCGGGTGTGTGCCGGGGCGATGGGCGTTAACCTAGGGCAGCAAAGCCTCGCCCGTCCTGCTGTCCTCTTCCCATCCTGTCTGTCTGTCTTGCAGGGGAGAGTGGTGCTGGGAAGACGGAAGCCAGTAAATACATCATGCAGTACATAGCGGCCATCACTAACCCCAGCCAGAGGGAAGAGGTGGAGAGGTGAGAGGTCACAGCAGCACTGGCCCGTGCACTGGGCTGGGACTCAGGAGACCTGGTCTCTGTTCCCAGCTCTGCCCATGACCTGTCGGGTGACCTTGGTCAAGTCCCTTCCTCCCTGTGAACAGCTGCCGCTACCCTGAGTAGGTGGCAAGTGCTGCGGATCGTCCCTGGGTGCAAACAGGAGGGGGGGCTCGTCTGTGGCAAGCCCATGGAGGCGCCAATCCCGATTCTGGGGGTAATGCAGCCTGACCCCCCCCGTGATGTTCCCTTCATTGCTTCCCGCCCGGCCCAGGGTGAAGAACGTGTTGCTCAAGTCCAACTGCGTCCTGGAGGCCTTCGGCAACGCCAAGACCAACCGCAACGACAACTCCAGCCGCTTCGGCAAATACATGGACATCAACTTCGACTTCAAAGGGGACCCCACCGGCGGCCACATCAACAACTACCTCCTGGAGAAGGTACGGCCCTGGGTCCCCTCCGGGGCTGCCCGAGCAGGGAGGGGCAGTGGCAGGGGGGAATGGAAGCGGGGGGCCGGTAACATGCACTGCTGGGTGAAGAGGATGGAGGTGGGCACCATGGGCCCAGTGCTCGGAGCAGCGCCCTTGCGGCACAGCATTTGGCTGGTTCGCGTGCGGGTCGGGCCGCAGGGTCTGGGTGGAAGAGGCCGAGAGGATGAAAGGCATCCTGGGAATGTCAGAGACTAAGGGCAGGCCTGGGAGGCAGTGGAAAGCTCGGGCTTTGCCGTAATTCACCTGGCCGTGCCTCCAGGCCGGGTATGAGCCTCGAGCCCCCTCCTCCCTCGCTAGGGAGATGCCGTCACCCTGGGTTGGAAGATCCCCTCTCCTTTTAATCCGGGCTGTGGTAAGGGGCGGAAGGACTTGGTTCCTCCTTAAATCAAGGACCATTTGCTCACGGTGTCCTTCATCGATCCCAGGGCCAGAAGGGACCGTCGTGATCATCTGGTCTGGCCTCCTGTCTAGCCCAGGCCAGAGACTGCCCCACAATCATTCCCAGAGCAGATGGTTTAGAACAGGGGTAGGCAACCTATGGCACACGTGCGGAAGCCGGCACGCAAGCTGATTTTCAGTGGCACTCACACTGCCCGGGTCCTGGCCACCGGTCCGGGGGGCTCTGCATTTTAATTTAATTTTAAATGAAGCTTCTTAAACATTTTAAAAATCTTATTTACTTTACATACAACAAGAGTTTAGTTCTATATTATAGATTTATAGAAAGAGACCTTCTAAAAACGTTAAAATGTATCACTGGCACACAAAACCTTAAATTAGAGTGAATAAAGGAAGACTCGGCACACCACTTCTGAAAGGCTGCCGACCCCTGGTTTAGAAAGATCTCCAGTCTTGATTGAAAGATTGTCGGTGATGGTGGCTCCACCTCGGCTTTTGGTAGATTGTTCCAATGGCTAATTACTCTCACCATCCAAAACTGACACCTTCTTCCCAATCTGAATGTGTCTAGCTTCAACTTCCAGCCATCCCACGGCATCAGACTGCAGCACCCGTTGTTAAATATCTGTTCCTCATGCTGGGACTTAGAGGCTGGGATCAAGTCACCCCTTCACCTGGTGGGGGACAGAGATGTTGCAGGGCTGAGAGACCCAATGAGCTGTGCCCGGGGCAGGCCCAGGCCTGGGGAGCAGGTTCAGAACATGGCTTTCGGGGGAGATAACTGGATGTTTTCCGAGCAGATCGGCCCTCTCCTGGCTGCGCTGGGAAGTACCTAGCAGGCAGGCCCAGGCCTCGGGAACACAGGGACCCTCCCTAGATCCCTCAGCACGTCCTGAGCAAGCAACTCCTCTGTCATTTGTTTGTATTTGAAGGAGAGCAGGGGCCTTGGTTCTCCACATGTGAAGCCTCCTGGTTCAGCTCCATCCTGGGGGGCGTTAGCTGGGCTGGACTGGCTGAGAGTTCCCACCTGGCCTAAACCCTAGAAATCGCGGTGTGCTAGCGCGGTCCCCAGGCCCTCCCGTCACAGGGCGGCCTGCCCCTTTCTGGGCCAGGCAGCCCTGTTCAGTTATCAGACCCGGCTGGGAAGGGCTCTGACGTTTCAGCGGAAGGGCTGAGAGATCTCAGATGGAGGGGGCTGCTGGAAGGAGGCTGGCCCCAGAGCAGGGGAAGAGATGGCAGGGGAGAGGCATCTGGGGCCTGCAGCCTGCTGTGGTCGGGGGAGTGGCCTTTGGGCCTTGCATCCAGGTGTAGTACCAGTCCTTGCTGGGCTGGGAGACAGCCCAGTGGCCATCATCTCCTAAGCATCCAATGGCCTGGAGGTCACGTGGCCCTGCTAGGGGGGCTCACGCTAGAGATAGTGTCGTCTAGTGGTGTGGGCTGGGGGTCAGGAGACAGGCCCTGGCGTGCTGTGGAACCCTATCATGTCTGGGCCTCACTTCCCCCGCTGGAGAGAAGGACGCTGACCTGCCTTTGTCAAGTGCTTTGAGATCCCCCCAGGACAGGCGCTCCCCGAGTGTGACGTATCCTAGACCCCGTGCACCCCAAATGGCAACAAGCCCTTCCGGTGACTCTACCGGAGCTGTCTCGCGCGTCTCCTGTTTGGTTCTTCCGCCCTTCTCGGTGACAGGCTCCGTTCCGATCCACTGCCTCCCAGGCCTGCCCTTAGTCTCTGACATTCCCAAGATGCCTTTCATCCCAAAGCACTGCACACACAGAAATAGCCTCACCCCTCACTGGGATGCAGCCACCTCTGGGGGGCAACGCAGCAGCTGTTTACTAGCTTAGGGCAGGAAGGGAAGACGGCTGTTGGATCCACGCTGCAGGGGGAGTTGAGGCGGACAGGCTGTAGCGACTCACCGGCATTTAGCCAGGACACTGGAGTTAACGCCTCTGCTCTCTTGAAAAGAGAACCGGCTCTTGAACGGTCCCCGGTGGCCAGGACCGCGGCGAGGCCTCCCACCCAGAAGGCCAGGACACTGCTACATTGCTGCATGAACCTCGAAGGGCTGGTTCCATCCTGCAGCAAAATAAGGCACAGGGAGGAATCGGCCCTGTTCCGGCAGCCAACGCTCTGGGTGTGGACTTTCCTTTACCAGGGACCGGCGTGTCCTTTAAGACGAGGGGATTTCTCTGGTCTCACCAGCCCGTTGTCTCTGCTTGGAGCAAATCTGGCAGCTGGCGGTGACTCCTTAGCGACCGGGGCCGAGCTGGATGTGCCAGCACGGGACCCACAGTCATGGGGCGCGGCAAGGACCGGCCTGGGGCTGCGAGACGCGGCCTCCCCAGGCACTGACTTCCTCTGGGTTTTCCCTTGCAGTCTCGCATCCTCCACCAGCAGCCGGGCGAGAGGAACTTCCACTCCTTCTACCAGGTGAGTCGGGGGGAATCCTGGTGCAGTCTGGGGTGCGGGGGGATCCCCGGGAGGCTGCAGGGTTTGGCTCCCTAGGGGAAGGGGCAGGGATAAGGAGGTGATTCAATAAAGACGACTGACAGATGGGATGTGCGCCCATCAGTAGCAGAGGGAAATGCCGCCAGAACCCACCCAGGTCTCTCTAGTGGGGCCCGCTGCCAGTCCGGCTTCAGCCAGGGCCTCCAGGCTTCCTGCCCCCAGCAGTGAGCTTGGGGACAAGCTGCAGGAACATCAGGCTGCCCTGGCAGAGCTGGCCTGCTGTGCCACTGGTGCCAAGGCAGCAGGGATTGGCTGGGGGTGGTGCCCAGGCAGAGCCAGCCTGCGTTGAGTTCATTGGCACCTTTAAGGGGTGGCAGCAGCCCAGCCAGCCGCAGTAAAGAGAGGGAGGAGGAACAAGGGGGAGGTGGGGACGGTTCATAGGCCCCCACCCCACCAGCCACAGGGGCACATCCCGTGGGTTTCCTGCCAGTTGTGGCCAGGCAGCTGTGCCACCAGGTCGGCCCCAGTCCTATGCGCTCAGACCCTCGGATGCTGCCGGGCTGGGGGCAGAGGAGGATCCCGTTCGCCCAGGGAATCTGGCGCTGCAGAGGCCTCGGTGCAGAACGGGGCTGTGCTGAGCGCCGGGACTTGCCGGCGATGCCCCGGTGGCTTCCACTGCTGCTGCACGTCCCTTATTTATAGCGAGCCGGGCCCCGGGCGGGTAACCGCAGGCCGGTGACTCAGAACAGCAGGGGAAGTGGGTGCCGTCACCTTGCGGAGCCACGCGATCTCTGGCACGTTGCAGCCGCCCGCCTCCTTTGGCTCTCGCTCAGCCCCGGCCCAGTAGGGAGCACGTTAACCAGCCGCCCCAAGGATGGGGCCCAGCCATTCCTGTCTCTCCTGCTCCCTCTCCCCCCAGGTCGGGCTGGGAGGGCAGAGCTGAGGCTGCTAGGTAGGGTGACCAGACAGCAAGTGTGAAAAATCGGGATGGGGTGGGGGGTAATAGGCACCTATATAAGAAAAAGCCCCAAATATCGGGACTGTCCCTATAAAATTGGGACATCTAGTCACCCTACTGCTAGGCCAGTTTTCTCCCACCTTCGGCACCACGGTCCAGCTCCTCCTCCTCGCCGGCCAACACCTCGCTACCCTGACCCCCCGTCCTTTCGCTGGGTCTCAGCTCCCTGGGAACACCCACCCGCCTGGGTGTGCTGGGTGAGCTCCCGTGCCTTCAGAGGCCAGCCAGAGCCCCCCTGCCGGGCAGCGGGTGCCAGACATGGCCCAGGTCCTTGCTATCCCCCCATGCCCCGGGTACGAGGGGGTCTCATCCCTGTCTCTCCCCCTCAGCTGCTTCTCGGGGCCTCGGACCCTCGGCTGGTCTCCCTCCATCTCTGCAGAGACCCTGCAGCCTACCGCTTCACCAGCGAGGGCGCCAGCAACAACGTGAGTCCCGGTTCCACGCAAGGGGGGACCACGCCAGGCTGCTCAGGGTTCCCCGAGTGACTGGTGATTGGGGGGCTCAATTGTTGGGCCAGAGACCCGGGCTGAGAATCAGGCCCCTCTAAGGGTCTCAAGTTGGGGCCCCCCCACAAATCACTGATCCCTTGGAAACCTGGGCCCAGGGATCTTCCTGGCCCTGTGCATTGGAATGGGGAAGGCAGGGGCCGGGTGGGTAGCTCGCCCTGGGGAATGGGACTGGGAGCTGCTGCTCCACACCAGAGCCAGCTCTCAGTGCAGCAAAGGCCTGGCTTCCCGACAGGCGCCTCACGGCTGGGCGATCGGATCAGTGGGCTTCCCTCGGCCCGGACAGGTGCAGCTTCGACACTCTGCAGGGAGGGAGCTGCTGGGGCGCTCCGGGACCAAACACATCCCTGGTGTAACCAGGCACAAATCCCATTGACTTCAGTGGAGACTGCAGCCACCTGCTATCTAATGCACCCACACAGTTTCCACCAGGGCTCCCATTAGGCTGAAGTCCCGTCCCCCCACCCCTGGCCGTCCCCCATGGGGGGGCTAATCATAGTTCCTGTGCGGGAGTCTGTAAGCATCCCCGGGTTCACGTGCATCCAGCACCATGAAGGGAGAAAGCCCTGTCTTAAGTGCTAAGCACGGTTCTTGCAGCCCCTGCCTTGAATGTGGGCCATGCCCCTCGCTGGGCGCCTCTCTGCGTCCCGTTCCCCCATCGCACAGAGGAGATGCAGGGCAGGCGGGCAGGTGGCACTTGGAGAAATCCAGCTGGACATGGCTTCTGCTGCATACAGCTCGGAGGGGGCCCCGGGTGCGCCTTTCACCTCCAGGCCAGACGCTGCAGTGCTGGGCGCGAGGTAGATCATCAGTTTCACTCTCACCTCCTGGCTGCCTGGTGGCCTGTGTGAAATGAGTTTGCTGGCTCTCAGCCCAGTCCTCAGTGGATCCAGGGGCGCTGCCCCCATGGGCACTAGCTGCTGGCAAGGACTGAGTCGGCCAAGGCGCTGAGCGATCCCCTTGCCGGTAGAGATGGTCTCTCCGGGGCAGGGGCAGGCACCCTGGGAGGGGCTGTGGGGGCAGGATGCCCAGCATGAACTCCAGCCATACAGCTGGCACCTTCCCCCAGGCTGGGAACCACTCATCTCTCATCTGCTCTTCCCCCCTCCACCCCCCAATCTCCCAGCTGCTGACCAGCGATCAGTCCAACTTCAAGGCCGTGGCAGACGCCATGAAGGTGATCGGCTTCAGCCCGGAGGAGATCAACTCAGTCTACAAGATCCTGGCTACTATTTTACACCTGGTAAGCGATGGCCTGGCCGGCGGATACATCCCTTCCCCTGTGCCTAGCCCAGCCCAGCCAGCACAGGGCTCTCAGCGCCGGCTGTGTTCCGGGTCCACGGGGCCCTTTGAGCCAGCCCAGCCACTCTGCAGGGAGGGGTGTGACCGACCAGGATGGCCCGGCAGGAGTGTCGCCCGGGGCTGGGCACAGGGTCCCCCGGATCGGAACTTGAGTAAGCCCGTGGCAGAGATGGGGGCGGGGTCAGTTTGGGGTACGCGAACCCATTTTTAGGGCTCGGTTCCCACAGCCCTGCCCAGCGTGTGCTTAGCTCCGTGTCACACCTGGCCCAGGTTCGTTGCGGGGGGGAGGAATTTCTTCAAGTTGCGCTGAAGTTGTGGGCCGAAATCTGGAGGGGATCCTCCTAGAGCATTGCCCCCGGAGCCTGCCCAGCCAAACACATGCCAGACTGGTTGGCAGAGGGCTCAAGGGAAATGCACTTCATCAAGCTGAGCTGGGCTCCCCCGGCCCTTCCGGGCGCCCTGGGGGATGCCCGGGCCAGCCACCCCGCCCGGGCCAGCCACCCCACCCGGGCAGCAGATCGAGGCCCAGCACCTGATGGCCCAGGAAGCCAGTGACTCTTCCCCGGGAGGCGGGTGGGTTGGGATTGAGTCTGGATCCGGGTCCTGCAGAGCTTGTGGGTGCTTGGCAGGAGGTTAGCCTTCATGAGGGCACTTAGCAGCGCTCTGGATCGGGCCCCGCCCATGGCCCGGCTGCCAACCTCACTGCACACAGACACGGGCCCGTGGACGTACGGTGCCACGCATGACAATAACCGGGAGGTCTGAGCTACGCTGAGCGGTGCCCGCTCCTCACGGCCCTGTCCCCAGCTCACCCGACTGGGCCCGGGCACTGCGGGTAGGGTTGCCAACTTTGACATATTTAAAAACTGGACACTCCAGCAGGAGTTCTGGAATGTCCCCCCACCCCATCTCTTCCCCCCTGAGGCACTGCCACTGCCCCGCCTCTTCCCTGAGGCCCTGCCCCCTTTCAGTCCTCGCTCCCTGCTCTTCCCCGCCTCCGCCCTGCACCTGGGTCAGGAAGGACCCGCCTGCAGAGCTGGGATTGGGAGCTGCAGCTGCCTGACGCAGGTAGGAGGCGGCCCCAGCTGAGTAGGGGTTGGCTGGGTGATGACCTGGCACCTTCCCACCTCCCCCACCCGCTGTAACCGGACATTGGGTGTCCGGTCAGTAGATCTGACCGGACACTGTCAGGTCTCCTTTTCAACTAGACTTTCCGGTTGAAAACTGGACACCTGTCCACCCTAGCCTCGGGCAGTGCAGTGACCTGACCTGCCTTAAATGTGGCCATGCATATGACCAAGTCCTGGCGATGGGGCCTTCACTCTGAGTCTGTAGAGCCAGGCCGGCTGTGCCAGCGCGTTCTGTGTCCTGGAATGTATCCAGAAACCTGTGGGCAGCCCTGGTGTATTGGCAGAGGCCTGGTCTGGCGATTGAAGCACAGGACTGACTGTCCTGGGGGTGAGATTTGATTCTCGGCCCTGCCATAGGCTTCCTGTGTGGCATGGGGCACGGCACGGCCCCTCTCCCTGACGGTTTCCCCATGCGTGAGGGAATGGGATGCTTGCTTGTCCTCGGTGACAAGTCCCTTTGCTGTCAGTGGGTGCAGCGGGTGTGGCCCCGCGCACCTTTCTGGCCTGTGACTGCGTCCGGGCAGGCTGGTGCCGGCTGACACTGGGCAGGAAAATTGAGCCAACTTGCAGCAAGGAGCGAAGTTTGTGCCACCTCTGACGTGGCACGGGGCGGGCTCTTCACCTGCCTGCCCTACTACACTCTGGGTCCACTCCTGTGGCTGCCCCTCTGTTGGCCCTGAGCCTGGCACCCAGGCACCAGTCACACCTGTGCCGATAGGTGTGAAACACCCTCGTGTTTAACCCCCGGGGTGGACGATGACGTGAGGCGCAAGGGAGCAGAGAATCCGGCCCTGTGTTTCTAGGCGTCGGGTCCGTGCGTGTTTGTCTGACGTCTGTCCATAGTGTGTCCTCACGCGGGGGGTGGGCATTAGCCTCCCTGTGCACGGTGTGTTTTCTGTGCCCACTGAGGAACGTTCGCAAGGCTTAAGGCAGATAGGTACATAAAAGGTTGTTACAAGGAGGAGGGAGAAGAATTGTTCTTCTTAACCTCTGACGATAGGACAAGAAGCAATGGGCTTAAATTGCAGCAAGGGAGGTTTAGGTTGGACATTAGGAAAAACTTCCTAACTGTCAGGGTGGTTAAGCACTGGAATAAATTGCCTAGGGAGGTCGTGGAGTCTCCATCATTGGGGATTTTTAAGAGCAGGGAGGTTCGACAAACACCTGTCAGGGATGGTCTAGATATTTAGTCCTGCCATGAGTGCAGGGGACTGGACTAGATGACCTCTCGAGGTCCCTTCCAGTTTTATGATTCTATGTCCCAGTGTCCCTGGGGCACCGGTGGCTTCCCCCAGCTCAGGCCCGTGCAGGGGGAAGCCGGTGCCCTCTCCCCCGCTGATTGTGTCTCTCTCGATGGATTTCCAGGGCAACGTGAGCTTCGTCACCGAGGGAGATGCCGTGGCGATAGAGAACAGGGAGCTGGTCTCTCAGCTAGCGGAGCTGACCTCCACCCAGCCGGAAAGTCTGCTGAGAACCCTGCTGTACCGCGCGGTGGCCACGGGCGGCGGGGAGGTCATCGAGAAGGGTCATAGTGGCAAGGAAGCCAACTATGCCAGGGACGCCTGCGCCAAGGTAAAGGGGTAGAGGAGCTGGGAACCGGGGCCTGCCGAGTCCCCCTGCCCCTCTGTGTCCTCCTTCCAATCGCCCTGATGCGCCACAGCTCCTGTGGGGGGCGCCCTAGCTGCCCCCTTGCCTTCCCCGTCACTGCCTGCTCGGGGCCAGGCTCCCAGCTGGTACACATGAGCTCGCGGGAGTCATGCTTGCCCCCAGCTACGTGTCAGATTCTCTCTCTCTCCAGGCCAGGCAGCTGTGGGGCAGGCTTCACCCCGTGCTGTGACTGTCACCCTGCCCACAAGGGACTGGGCATCTCTGGCCGCTCTGCGCTGGGCCTGTGGCACCCTGGCTAGTTTGCCATCCCCTGCTGATGGGGATGAGTTAAATGAGGTCACTAAACTGACAGCTGCCGGCCCCACAGCCTGGAGTGGGGCTGTTCTGATGTACCCCACATCCGTCCCCGTCCAAGGCACCCGGGCTGCAATGTCAGGGAGCCTGGGGTGAAGAGTGTGGATAGAAACACAGGCCAGGAGCTGCTCAAAGCCCTTCCCGGGGTCAGCCGCTCCAGACAGCTCCATGGCTGCAGCCATGTGGACGTGGCTGGTTATACCACAGTGAGGATCAAACCCAGAGCCTTCAGCTGCAAAAACCCCACAGCCCCTGTGCTTAAGGTGCATCCTGTCCTGCAGTAGGGTTAAGGCTTATATCCACAGCAGCCACTAGATGGCAGTAGAGTTGCACAGCCATGACATTTCGTCCAGCAGGGGGCAGTAGTGAAACCTGCACCTCAGCCTCCCCCACATGTCCGAGTGCTGACTACCTGTCCCCGCCCCCAGAGGGCGTGGCTTAAGCACGCCCGCTCCTGAAAGGTACAGTGCCCCACACCTGGTGGAAGGAGTTTCACCCTTACCAGCCCCTAGGACTATCTGTCAGGGGGGAACTTTCTGCTTCATGGCGTTTCCCCACCCCCAGGCCATCTACGAGCGGCTGTTCTGCTGGATCGTGGGGCGCATCAACACCGTCATCGAGGTGAAGAACTACGACGCCCGGCTCCACGGCAAGAACACCGTCATCGCCGTGCTGGACATCTACGGCTTCGAGATCTTCGAAAGCAACAGGTAGAGCCCAGCCAGCCACCTCGGGCCACGCAGCCAGCCCGGCTGGAGGCCTGCCCAGCAGGACCCGGCCCTACCCACCGCCTCCTCTCCCAGCATGCACTGGGGCTGGGGTCACGCGTAGGGCTGATGTGCTGTGGCTTGATCCTGGACCGGG
>NW_020664462.1:1329174-1331296 GCF_002925995.2 Terrapene triunguis | reverse complement strand
GAGGCTCCTCCCGCGCCCGGCTCAGGGGTGCCATTGTTTGCTGAGGGCCCCTAGGGCAGGCTGTGAACCCCCAGCATGGGGGTCACCCCGAGAGCTCCCCCAGGGCCGTGCCCGGTAACCTCTGCCTCCCCCCCTCGCAGATCGAGTACTTCAACAACCAGATCATCGTGGACCTGGTGGAGCAGCCGCACAAGGGCATCATCTCCATCCTGGACGAGGCCTGCCTGACCGGGGGCCAGGTCACGGACGCCATGTTCCTGGAGTCCATGAACACCAAGCTGGGCAAGCACCCCCACTACACCAGCCGCAAGGTAACGCCCCGTGGGCACCTCAGGGCCCGGGCTCAGGGCTGAGCCCCACCGGCTAGGTGGGCCAGGGCTGGGCTGCCCGTTGGGGGGAAGACAAAGGGCTCAGGAGTGGGAGGGAGACCGGGTCCTGCTGGGAGGGAGAGGCCCTTCTGGGACGGGGAGGGGGGGCTGTCTCAGGGAGCTCCTTGGATTCTGCAGGAGTGGGGCAAATTTAGCCTCCCTGTAACCTTAACCCTTTCAAGCCAGTGACCCCCTCCCCCGCCCCCACAGGCCCCAGTGCTTCTGAGTGGGGGCTGGAGGGCCGCTCACTGGTGCATTCTGGGTATACTGGTACCTCGGGGGGCTGCCCAGTTCGTTGGCCTGGCACTGGGTGTGAGTGCAGGTGGGAGGGGGGATTGCTGGGGCAAGGGGTGGTGCAGGGCAGGTGTATCAGAGTATGGGGTACTGGCCTGTCTGCGGCGGTGCCCAGAGGGGTGGTGGATACCCCCCCGATGCGTGGGCACCCGACGCTGGCTGCCTGTGCCCTCCCGGCTCAGCCCACCGTGTGTTCGCAGCTCTGCGCCACCGACAAATCCATGGAGTTCGGCCGGGATTTCCGCATCAAGCACTATGCCGGGAACGTCACGTAAGTCCTGCCCCTGCCCCCCAGAGTCAGGGTGACGCCCAGCGGGGAAAGGAGCGGGGTCCCACCTGGCCGCTTGGCATCTCTGTCCAATAGGGGCCCTGGCTGGAGAGAGGCTGACCTGGAGGGCTGGTGGCTTAGTACCAGTCTGCAGGGGTGGGAGACTGAGCCGGGCAGGCCGAGGGGTGGCAGGATTGTGCCCTGCACACTGGCCAGATTTCCACCTGCAGACGGTCCCAAGGGGTTGGTTTCTCAGCAGGTAGCTGCTCAGCCCTCTTGGAAACCAGGCCAGGTCTGGCCCCTCTGAGGCCTCTCCAGGCACAGCTCAGATCCCCAGCCCCTTGGCAAGCTCTTGGCCTGTATCGTCCAGTCAAAGCCAGGGGCTCCCCCTGCCCCGTCAGGAGACTTCCCCCCAGCCTGGCCGGGCTCACGGGCAGCAAGCGCTGACCTGTTCTGCTCTTTCTCTCCACGGCTCTCGGTAGCTACGGGACCCCCTCGGCAGGCTCGCGGCCTTCCCTCGCTAGCAGACCCCGCCGCTTGTCCCTCGCCCCGCTCTGCGGCCAGTTCTCAGCCCCTTTCCCCAGCAAGTGTGCAGCTCTTCTCCAGGCCCCGGTGATATTGGTCTTGTCTCTGGCCCGGCGTGCTGCTCCGGGGGCCTCTCCCCTCCCCGCCCCAGGATGCGCTGGGCTCTGGGCCCGGAGCTAGGCCGGCCGGGCGAGGGACTGTCCCGTGAAATTCTGGGCAGATCCCAAATGCCTCCCGCCGCTGATCCCAGGAGCCATCACGACCAGCCTCCTCCTAGCCCGGACCAGGCATCTCTCGGGGGGAGGGGTGCCCGGGTGGACTCCAACTCCGAGCATGTCACTAGAAGGGGAGACGAGCGTGCGAGAAGCCGGCTGGGGCGTAGGAGCCTCCTGACGCAGGCCCGTGGGGGAGGCTGCCCCCACGGCCCCTCGCACGCTGCATTGCCGTTCACAAGGAGAGCCGCCTCCGCAGGGCTGCTTGCTCAGAGATTCCAAGGCTCGTTGTTAGCTGGGCAGGGGGGAGGCCTGGGCCCTGTGTCAGGGGAGCTGGAGTGAGGCAGAGGAGTCAAGCCCACAGCCATGGTCCGGAGCGCAAGCACAGGACCCGGGCCATGTGCGCTTGGCTCCCTGGGGGTGGGAATGCACTGCTGGGCAGGAGCAGGCATCGC
>NW_020664462.1:1305732-1329164 GCF_002925995.2 Terrapene triunguis | reverse complement strand
CCTATCTCATAGAACTGGAAGGGACCCTGAAAGATCATCAAGTCCAGCCCCCTGCCTTCACTAGCAGGACCAAGTACTGATTCTGCCCCAGATCCCTAAGTGGCCCCCTCAAGGATTGAACTCACAACCCTTGGTTTAGCAGGCCAAGGCTCAAACCACTGAGCTATCCCATGTCCCCCTGGGGTCTGTGCTTTTGCACATGTGTATGTGTGATTGCATGTTGGTGGTGTGCATGTGGACATGAGTGTGTCTCCCTGAGGGAGTTGTGCATGTGCACACGTGTGTGCGCGATTGCACGTCGGGGGGGATCTGGCAGGTGTGTGTGTGTGTGTTTGTACATGTGTGAGTGTGTTTTTGTGTGTGTGCGTGCGTGTTTGCATTGGGGGGGTAAAGGAGAGGAGGGTCTCGGGGGAATCCCTCAGCCCCTTGGGGTGTCAGTCACATCACCCCTCTCTCCAGCTCTGTCCGGCTCTTCTCCCGCGCTCTGACTCCGTGCGGGCAAAGGCAGTCGGCAATCGCTCACACAGGGCCCCGGGAGGCTGGAACCCACTCGGTCGTGGGGAGGGAACGGTCCTCTCTGACTCTTTGCACCTCCCACAGGGCATGGGCACCTCGAGCCAGCCACCTCTCTAGGGTGTGGGGGGGGGGGCTGCAGTGTGGACCAAGGGGGTTATGGGTGCATGCTCAGGACACTGAGTGCGGCAGGATGCAAAACCGGATGCGCCCTGCACGATCAGGTGACCCAGGTGCCACCCTTTCAAACTGTGCCTGTGAGGACACTGGCCCTTTAAGCCTTAAAGGGGCCACAATCATTTTTAGTGGGAAAACCCCCAGGGTGGGATAACCACCAGCCCCTTCCTCCCCTCCCGGTGTCTGCCCTAGCAGGATCCCGGCTGCAGCCCATCCCGGGCTGAGGGGTCCGAGTGGAGGGACAGCACCCACCTCCCCATAGCACAGGGGAGCAGCTGGGGTTGGAGGTGACCTGGCCTCCATTTCTCTGAATTGCAGGTACTCGGTGGAGGGGTTTATCGACAAGAACAAGGACACCCTCTTCCAAGATTTCAAGCGGTTGATGTACAACAGGTGAGGGCTCCGGCTGCCTGCTGCAGGCCCATGGGGCTGAGCCTCGCCGGGCATGTGGGGCCTGGCCTCCGCTCCGGGGAGGGGGCGAGAGCCGCAGCAAGAGAGATCCTGCGGGATCGGGCTGGCTGCCCTGACACCTGCGTCTCCTGTCAAGCCACAGAGCAGGTACGGTGCAGGCCGCTGCCCCCAGCAGGGTGTCTCGGCCATGACCTAGCGGGGAGCTCGGTCTCCAGGCCAGTTAGCCCTCAGCCTCCCTGCCGGGGCTCCCAACGAGCGGGCTAACTGTGAGGATGGGCCCCGACTCCTCTCCCACAGGCCGCCCATTGGCAAGCAGCAGGCTGGCTTTGACCAGCGGGAGGGGCTCTGGGTCCTTTTCCCCTGACTGAACCCAGGGGGCAGAGGGGAGCGATAACGGGCTGGGAGATCCTGGAGCCGGAGCAGCCCGGGGGCAGTTGGGACAGGATCCAAACCCTGGCTGGGTTCCCTCGCACAGGGCAACAACAGCCTTATGGAGCCTCCTAACTCCTGGGCAGCGCTGCACATTCGTCTACGCCAGCGGGTGGCGCTCTTCCTTTAAATGAACCCGCGCCGTGGCTCTATCTGCGGAGCCTTGGATCGGGATCTGGGCCCTGTGGCCCGTTTCCGTCTCAGGGTCCTGCTCCCCCTGTGTCTCTCCCGTCCAGGCAATGGCCCAGGAGGCTGGAGGGAATACGGGGGAGGGGAGGAGAGCTCTGCTTCGAGGTGGTGTAGGTGGATCTTTCACAAAAGTCTCCTGCCTACAGTAACTCCCTGGACAGCTGGGACGAACGGGGCCCGTGCTCTCCCCTCACCCTGGTGTCCCCGTCCCTGAGCGTCGGCTTCCCGGCCCCTCACGCCCCTTGGTGATCTCTCCCCAGCACGGACCCCGTCCTGAGGGACATGTGGCCGGAGGGCGAGGTCAGCATCACCGAGGTGACCAAGCGCCCCCTGACGGCCGCCACCCTCTTCAAGAACTCCATGGTGGCGCTGGTGGAGAACCTGGCCTCCAAGGTAACCCCCCCACCCCGACCCTGGCTCCTCCTCGGTCATCTGCTTCACCGGGGCCCTCTGGCTGCTGCCGGCAGTGAGCAGGGCTGGCCAGAGGTCCCACGGTGCCCTGTGTGACAGAACAATAGGATACTCCACCTCCCCTGTGTCTGGACTGGGAGCCCGGAAGGACCTTTTCAGGGCAGTCAGGGAGCTCGGCCTGGGATCCTGGGGCCAGTGTCATCCGGCAGGCAGGGCCCTGGGTGGAGCTGGCCCTACACAGCCACTGAGCTTGCATAGGCCCATGGTGGCCACTGGCAGCATGTAGGGATGGGAGATTGGCAAAGGTGGGAAACCCCGAGATGGGTCTGGGCCCAAGGCCTCCCTCCAGTTCCAGGCTGGATTCTGTGTCCCTTAGCAGGCAGAGCCAAGCCCAGGCAGGCTGAGGTTCAGGATCCGGCCTCTCCCAGGTCTCAGGGAGTTCTGAACGGCCCGTCGGAGGGGAAGGCTCCGGCTGTCGGGCCAGAACCTGGCTCCAGGCTTGGCATTTGGGGTTATGCTCTAACAGTGCCCCTGCACCTCCCCTTCCAAACACGTCTGCCGCCTGGACGCTTCCCGGAGCGCCCCGTGCCTGAAGGGCCCAAATCCCAGGAGGGGGGCAGGCCTCCTGGCATTTCCAGCCCCACACGCCCAGGCTGCCCCTAGTGCACATCCGAGGCCCCGCTCCTCGCCCTTCCAGCACTGACCTCTCCAGTCACAGAGCCGCCCCGCGGCCCCCTCCCTGCCCAGCTTCTTGGTGCCACCCCCCATGGGTGGCAGCATAGCTGGCCAGCAGGACACCCAGCCCTACATCTCCCAGCCGCTCTGCTCCCCAGCAGCCTGTGAGCTTGCTCGGTGGCTGGGCGCTGTGGTGGTTGGGCAGGGGTGAGACAGCTGGATGGTTCCCCCCACCCTTCTGCCCTTGTCGCCATGTGACGGTGGGATAGCCCTGATGGAGGAGGTCTGGGAGCATGCCATGCTTGCTCCTGCCAGAGGGGGAGCTGTTGAGTGGGACGAGGGCCTCCCTCCCCAGGAACCGGGTCCTCCGCCCTCTGAGGCTGCTCCCCTCCCTCCCCGGATTGGCCCACTGCTCATTTGATTGGCTAACTGATGAGTAGCTCCACCCGGGCTTCTTAAAGGGCCAGCTCCTAAGAGGGCACTGTTAGCACCTGGAGCGTAGCCACCTGTCAGTTTGATTCCTGCAGGTCAGCCGGGTCTGGGTGCGAATCCTGACTTGCTCAGTAGCTGGGGGCCCCTGAGATGGACCTGACAGGCTGCCTGCTGGTTCCTAGCCAGAGCCAAGCAGCAGATTGGCCAGTGTAGCCGATCCTAAACAGCAGCATCCCCCAGCCTGCGTAGCCCTCCCTGACCTGGTCCTGCCCTCCACCGACCCGCTGCCCCGGCCCCAGCCTGCACACGCTCCATTCAATTCGCCGTTTCCTTTGGTTGTTTCACCAAGAGGATAAAGACCTGATTTAAAGGGGACCGCGTGTGTCTGGCTGAGCGGAGACACGCGGGGACCCCAGCTGCCTTGGCAACAGGCAGCAGTGAATAATACCCGTGAATCACTTGGCATTTGCTCCCATTTCTGATCAGGAACCTGTTCCCAGAAGCTGCAGCAGCTAAAATTAGCCCTCGGTAGGAAGAGAAGTAGTGAGAGGCGGGGGAGGGAGCCAAGGAGAGGGTTGGGGGAGGGGAGCCCAGATGTGTGCCGCTGGCCCAGACAGACGTGCACGTGGATCCGCTCTGGCACGGAGCCACCCAGACAGGCATGGGCAGAGGCACACGCCTGGCTGCACCCCCAGCCAGACACGGCCATGCAGGCAGAGATGTGTGCACAGACAGAAGGACATGTAGACACGTGGCCACCCAGACGTACATGCACAGATCCCCGCAGACTTAGAGCGAGAGACCCACAGCCATGGAGGTGTGTCCGTGCAATTGATGCACACAGGGACGCGCACTGTCCGTGTACGCACACTAAAGCAGACCCACACGTGCCTAGAGACACCCCCAGCTAGCCAGCCCTTGTTTGGCTGTGGGGATGGGACTCGGCTCGGGCTTGTGGCACAGGTGTTGGAGGAGAGCTGGCCTGGGCTGCGCCTGGCACTGGAGAACACGAGCCCCGGGCGGTGCTGGATTGACTGGTTCTCCCTCCCCGCTCCTCTAGCTGCTCATTAGCTCTGCCTGGGCACCTGCTGCTGATGCTGTCACTGGCAAGCTGATGGCTCAGCCAAATTTAGCTCCAGTGTGAGCTGCCGCGAGGCTCAGAGCCGTGATTCTATCTCCTGGCTCAACCCAGCTGGAGCGGAGGAGCTGCCTGTCCCCATCACATGGCCGCAGTGCTGCTCCCGTTCACCGGAGCCCCCCGAAGGAAACACTATTGTAACAGGTTGCACTGTGCGGCACACTGTAACCCATGAGAGCACCATGGGGACAGCTATGACGTGGCTCCTCTGCTCCCCAAACACAGCCCCTACCATCTGAGCTACAGGAGAATCCCTTTCAGCAGTGCGGGACTTATGACACACAGCTGAGCAGTTCTGATCTGTCCAGCAGAGGGCAGTGGTGACACACACACGCACTCGCCAGCAGCGTACAGCACAGCCTGCCCCTGGACGCCGCCCCCACCACTCTGCCCAGGGAGCTCCCACGGGGTGTTAGGAGCGGGTTGGCACTGTACATCCAGGGCAGGACCGGAGCAGTGGGGTGGGCAGGGCTCGCAGGAGCTCACCATGCTCTCAGGTGGCCCCTCTCCTCCCTGCAAGGCCAGGGGAGACGCTCTCCCACGGCCCTGACTGCCCTCGGGACGGGGGTGTTGTCCCTCACGGGCGCCTGCCCTTGCCGGATCTCTTTTGGCACCCCCTGGCTGCTTTGGGAGTGGGGGGCTGCCATTCGGTTGGGGAACACAGGCAAGGCACTGCCTGCAGCTCCCCTGGCACTGCCCCCCAGCTGCCCACTGTCAGGTTCATGGATTTCCTCTGGTTGCCCCCTCCCCCTCATTGAGTTCTGTACCGTGCTCGTGGGGAGCTGAGTGGGGCAGGGGCTGTGTCATTCCCCGTGGCCCGGATCCACGGGGTCGGGGCTACACCCCCCGCTTTGGAGCCGTGTCTAGGAGGAGCTGTTCAGTGGGCCGCGCCCCCGGGCGTCTTGCTCTTCCTCCAGGGTTGGCCACGTGCCCTCAGCCCCTTCGAGCCTGAACGTCTGGGTCTCCAGAACCCCCCATGAGCTCTGCCCAGTGAGTCTAGCCGAGCTGAATGCCTGAGGGAGACCTGTCCACTCTGCAGGGGCTAACACACCTCGCCAAGCGTGGGCACTGCCATTCCCACGGCGCTGGCAGAACGGGCGGGTTTCTCGGTCGCCTGTCATGCAGCCTAGGAGCCCTTAGGTTAGCCCAGAGAGCTGCAGGTCTGGTCAGCCCAGAGCCAGGCCGTGCTGAGCCCCGGCTCTGTCTGTCTCCATCTGCCCGCCATGGTCAGCGCCCCAGTGAGATCCCCGAGACCTCCCAGCTCACACTTTCCCAGGCCTTGTTCTCCAGCCGGGGCCTGTGCTCAGCTTCCCTGCGGAGAGGTGGGGCAATCCCCCACCCTCTGGGTCCGTGGTCACCAGGCCTCAGTGGCCCGGTGATTGGCTTTGCCATCTTCTTCTTGGATTCTCCGTCGATCAGCCTCGGCCAGTCGTTTTTAACGCCCCAGCCCGGCTCAGACAGCTGGGTGACGGTCATACCTCTGTCTGCCAGCCTGCCCTGAGAGCACACCGTCCCTTCTGCCCACTGGGTAACCATGCAAGCTATAGGGGAAACTGAGGCACGCAGTGGCATCATAAAAGTATTACAGAAAATTCCCATTTCGTCACCCTGCCCCGCTCACACGTGGCCCGGGCATGCCAAGGGGACGGGGATGGACCATGTTGAGGGGGCAGGGATGGGCCAGGCCTGGCTGGTTCTCCTCTCGTTGGAGCCAAACTGCAGCCTCAGCAGTGATCATTGTTTCAGGCCCCAAAGCTCTGAAATTACCTGGCCGCCCAGACCCCAGGTAGACGCCGCCTGCCCTGTGCCCCTGTGAAGAGACATATGGCTGGGTAGGGGGTGTGAGCATCACCGCCCCCTGCTGGGTAGTGTGTGTGCTGCGGCACACAATTGGCCCTGGGCTTGGCGGAGTGGCCACCAGAGCCCAGGCCAGGCGCTCTCTGTGGAGCCGCAGTGCCACTGCACTCACCCCGTCGCTCCCCTTGGAGGGGCACATTTCCCCTCTGAGGCGGCAAGGCACACGCCCAGGCCCCAAGCGCACCCTGCCGCTGCCCCAGCCCTGCTGGGCTTCCACCTGCACCTCCGCTTCCCAGCGCCTGGCGTGCCCCAAATGCAGCCCCCTGCCCTGCTCCTTGGCTGGCCCTGGGCGGCCAGCCCCGTCAGCGCCCCCCGGCTCACCCTGCAGCTGGGGGATCCCCCGGGGCAGCCCTGTCTTTCCCAGGCTTCTCCTGGGTTGGTCTCTGGAGACAGAGGCCTCGAGGGGCAGAGCTCATCCCCAGAGCAGGTGACCCCTCCTCTCTCCTCCCATCAGCCCTGGGCCTCCTTCCCCACCGGTCCCCAGATACGACCTGGCCTGGCACCACTCCCCCTGCTCCCTGCCCAGCCATCCTGGGGGCTCCTCCCGACACCCCCTTCACTGGCATCCCCTCTCCAGAGCCTCCCCCCCAACCCGCTGCCCCAGAGTGACGGTCCCAGCAGCAGCTCGAGGACCCCTCCCGCCCCATGGTTTCAGTGACACCCCCTCCTCTCCCCCCAGGAGCCCTACTACGTGCGCTGCATCAAGCCCAACGACCAGAAGTCGCCGCTGCTCTTTGACGCCGAGCGCTGCCGCCACCAGGTGGAGTACCTGGGCCTGCTGGAGAACGTGCGGGTCCGCAGGGCCGGCTTCGCCTACCGGCAGCCCTACGACCGCTTCCTGCTCAGGTACCTGCCCCCCTGCCCCGTCCCGCCCCCGCTGGCCCAGCCCCCCCACCCTGTCCCTCTCCCGCTGGCCCAGCCGCCCCACAACGTCCCGCTCCCGCTGGCCCAGCTGCCCCACAACGTCCCGCTCCCACTGGCCCAGCCGCCCCACAGCGTCCTGCTCCCGCTGGCCCACCTGCCCTGTCCTGCCTCCACTGACCCGGCTGTACCTCCCCATCCTGCCACCATTGGCTCCTGGCTACCCCACCCCATCCTGATTTGGGGCTGTATTAGTAGCAGCGTTGCCAGCAGATCGAGGGACGTGATCGTTCCTCTCTGTTCGGCATTGGTGAGGCCTCATCTGGAGTACTGTGTCCAGTTTTGGGCCCCACACTACAAGAAGGATGTGGAAAAATTGGAAAGAGTCCAGCGGAGGGCAACAAAAATGCTTAGGGGGTGGAGCACATGAGTTATGAGGAGAGGCCGAGGGAACTGGGATTGTTTAGTCTGCAGAAGAGAAGAATGAGGGGGGATTTGATAGCTGCTTTCAACTACCTGAAGGGGGGTTCCAAAGAGGATGGATCTAGACTGTTCTCAGTGGTACCAGATGACAGAACAAGGAGCAATGGTCTCAAGTTGCAGTGGGGGAGGTCTAGGTTGGATATTAGGAAACACTATTTCACTAGGAGGGTGGTGAAGCACTGGAATGCGTTACCTAGGGAGGTGGTGGAGTCTCCTTCCTTGGAGGTTTTTAAGGCCCGGCTTGACAAAGCCCTGGCTGGGATGATTTAGTTGGGAATTGGTCCTGCTTTGAGCATGGGGTTGGACTAGATGACCTCCTGAGGTCCCTTCCAACCCTGATATTCTATGATCCTGCTGCCCCCTGCCGCACCTCCCCTTCCCGCTCCGTCCTGACACCAGTCCCCACCATGGGTCAGAGCTGCCCCTTCCCTGGAGGCCAGCCCGGCTGCTCTCCATGCTCAGGACCCCGCTGTCTCCATGCTGTCTCCATGCTCAGGTATAAGATGACCTGCGAGTACACGTGGCCCAACCACCTCATGCCCACGGACCAGGAGGCCACGCGGGCCCTCATCGACCAGCACGGCTTCCAGGACGACGTGGCCTATGGCCACACCAAGATCTTCATCCGCATGCCCCAGACCCTCTTCTGCCTGGAGCAGGAGCGGGCCCAGCTCATCCCCATCATCGTGCTCCTGCTGCAGAAGGTGAGGGGGCACCGGGGGGTGCTGCTGAGCTGCTCTGCCCGCCCCCGCCCCCCGGCAAAGAGACGTGATCCCCTCTGTGTGTGTGAGGGAGTGGGGGCTAGGGGGTAGAGCGGGGGGCTGGGAGCCAGGACTCCTGGGTTCTATCCCCAGCTCTGGGAGTGGGGGCTAGGGGTTAGAGCAGGAGGAGCTGGGAGCCAGGACTCCTGGGTTCTATTCCTGGCTATGCTGCTGACTCGCTGTGTGACGGCGGGCAGGACACTCCCCCACTCCCTGCCTCAGTTTCCCAGCTATGAAATGGGTCGATGACCCTTCCTGACTCAGCGGGGGCATGGCGAGGATAAAGGCCGTGCTCTCTGCGTGGGGCTCCCACGCGAGCGACTGTTTGTCCCTGTCTGTGCAAGGCTTTGAGATCCTCGCACGGACAGCGCTAGAGAAGGACCAAGTATTACGGCCATTCGCAGCACCCACGCTGTGGCGGCATCAGCTGGGGAACGGGTCCCAGGGTGGTGGTGCCCCCACCTGTTTGCTTGGTGGCCTCTGTGAGCCGAGTCTGCCAGGTCTCAGCCCAGTGGAGGCGTGTCCGTGTCCTGAGCCCCACCCTCCAGGTTGGGCCGCGTGTGCTCGGGAGCCAGGGGTTGTCCGTCCCCAGAGCTGCCCCGCGGGGGCTTTGCCATGTGGGTGGGGTGAGCTGCGGTCTGATCCCTCCCATGTCCCGGTGCCACAGACCCAGCTCTGGCAATGGCTTCGCCTGGGAATGGCCCCTCAGGAGGGCATCAGGGTCCATCAGCTGCTGTGCTGTCCGAGCGGATTAGCAGCAGCCTCTCGGCACGTGGGAGAGCGAGGGGGGCACCGGGGTGTTCTGATCCCAGCCACCCATCGGGCACTGAACCACTGGGAAGGAGTCAGGACACAGGCACAGGGGGAGGGCAGGGAAGGGCGGGCACTGCCCGTGATCCGGCAGGAACCTAATGGAGCCGGGTTGCTGGCAGGCGAAGTCAGACGAAGGGGGCGCAGTGCCGAGGTTGGGCCCCAGGTGCTCGCTCTGCCCTGAGGGTCCAGTCCCCTGACTGTGCTTGCCCCGCTCCAAGCCCCCAACCTCCTTGACTGCCATGGTGCTGCTGCTCCGCGGGGGCCAGCCCCCGACCCCTTTACTATCTATAGACGTGGCACCGTTAGCAGATTTCCCAACAGCCGACGATGCGTCTGGCTGGGGAGCTACGTAGTAACATCAGGAAGAGCCCGGTGACGGGCTGATGGGGAGCGCCGGAGTCCTCAGGGCCCGAGTGCCAGCATCTGCAGCACTGCCCGGTCCCCAGGGGTGAAGGGAGTGAGGCTTGGCTGGGCATCCCCGGCACCCCAGAATGTCTACGTGTCTCTAGGTGGCCGCGGGAGAAGCTGTGGAATTTCCGCCCCGCCCCAAATCCCCATTTCTCAGCGTTTGTCCCCAAACTTTTGTACAATGAAAAATCCCAGAACATTTCAACTGGGAAACATCAAAGCGTTGTTGTTTTTTATCGACACCAGCCTGTGTCCACCTGGGCCACCGTAGTGCTCTCAGGCCCCTGTCCTCCCTTATGGACCCTGCCTCTGTCCGGACTACATCTCCCAGAAGGTTTGGTTCAAAACTCTTCAGGCAGCCCAGGCTGGGCTCCCAGGCCCTAGAGCCGATGTGCTAGCTATGGGCTGCCTTTTTCCTGCTGTCATTCCCTCTGTGCTTTCACTCCAGTGCCAACAGCTCCTTCACTTCCTGCCCTAAACGGCTGTGCCGCATTGCCACATGCGAAACAGCTGCTGCATCCCACCCCAGAGGTGGCTGCCCTTTGGTGGTGGGTAGAGGGATCCCCGTGTGCCTGGTTTGTAAAGGGCTCTGGAGTCCTCCTGCGGCTGAGAGAGGAGACATGGTGTGGGGCTGGAGATGGCTCCATGGTTTGTGTGGCTCCGAATGCTGGCTGTGGGGTTTGCTCCTGATGGCCGCAGGGCACTGGGTGTGGGGTCCTGGGGGCTGGCAGGTGGGGCCTTGCCAGCAGAGGTGTGACTGGGTCTGTGTGTCTGTCCCAGGCGTGGCGGGGGGCCCTGGCCCGGCGGCGCTGCCGGTACCTGCGTGCCATCTACACCATCATGGGCCACTACAAGCGGCACAAGGTGAAGACGTACCTGCTGGAGCTGGTGCGCCGCTTCCAGGGGGTGCGCAGCATGGCCGACTACGGCAAGAGCGTGGAGTGGCCCGACCCGCCGGCGGTGCTGGCGCAGTTCCAGGAGAACAGCAAACTGCTCTTCCGCAGGTAACGCCGGGGGACAGAAGGGGCGCCCTGCACGCAGGCCCTGCTCCCCCCTGGGCCCCTTGCTGACAAGGCTAGAATCAGCCACAGTGCAGCCTGGCAAGCGTCCCCAGCCACCCCAGATCGGCCCACGCCCCTCGCTCCTGACCCACAGCCTCCCCCCCCCCCCGCCGCCCCAGCTTGGCCTACGCCCCTCGCTCCTGACCCACAGCCCCCCCCCCCGCCGCCCCAGCTCGGCCCACGCCCCTCGCTCCTGACCCACAGCCCCCCAGCTACCCCAACCGCGGACCCCCGCAGCTCTGCCCGTGCCCACCTGACTGATAGGCAGTGATTGCTTCATTCCTACGGGATTCGCCCAGTGGCAGCCGGGCGCGATGCTGTCCAATGAGCCGAGGGGAGCAAATGCAGGCCCCCAGCTCGCAGCCTGCCCGGGGGGGATGCTGTGTGGGGGGCTGCCCCCCAGAGGCCAGGGTGCTGCGCTCCAGGGCAGGCCAGGAACCTAGCAGGGCAGCCGGGATCCCTGAGCCCCCTCCCCTCGCTGCAGGTGGCGAGCCAGGCAGATCGTGAAGAACATCCCTCCCTCGGACATGGCGCAGATCCAGGCCAAGGTGGCGGCCATGGAAGTGCTGCAGGGCTTGCGCAAAGACTGGGGTTGCCAGAGGAACTGGGGCCGGGATTACCTGTCGTCGGTGAGTGTTTGGCCCGGGGAGCTGCCCGGAGCCCGCTGGGCCAGTGATGCTGGCAGAGTGGGTTCGGGATGGGAGGCAGGCGGGGAAGTGGCGTGGCCTTGGTGATCCAGCAGGGGGCGCTGCTCTCTTGGCGGGGAGCAGGGCATCCCCCTGCTCCCAGGCTGTGAAAGCAGCACTGGATGAGGCGGGCGCTGTGCTCGGGGGAGGGGGGGGGGCGTGCCCGCCGGGGGCGGGGGGGGGGGGGAGGCAGCTGCCCGCCCGAGCATCTGCTCTCGCCGCCCACAGCTGCTTTCTGCTGCCAGGCTGCAGTTGCCATAGCGACAGGCTCCCGTTAAAGCCCCGTTTCTCCCTGTGTTTCTCCTGGGCTGGTCCCTGTGCCCCCATGCACCCCCTCCTCTGGGCTCTCCCGGCTCTGCCCCCTCGCCCCTCCCACGTCCGGGCTGAGAAGGAATGGCTGGGGGGCCCTCGGCTCATGCAAGCCAAGCAGCATGTGGCCAGGAGGAGACCCCGGGAGCGGTGCCGGTGACTGCGTTCATCTCTGTGAGTCCGTGCCCCTGTACAGTGCAGGGGGCGCTGGTCCGCCCGCAGGAGGGGCCCACCTGTCACTGAGGAGCCTGGGCGCTCCTTTAACTATCAGGGGGGCCTGGCCAGATTCCAGCTCTGAGGTACGTTCTGGCTCGCATTGTGGCTTCAGCTGGATGCAACGTTTTCTTTGATTCTTTTTTTTTGGCCACGTTGCTGCGGGATGTTAAACAGCAGCTGCGTCCCACCCCAGAAGTGGCTGCATTTTGGTGCTACTCCATCTCCATTCCCCCTCAGCCGGCTGTGTGGTGCGGCTCCCTTCTGCCTAGTGCCAGGCTGAGTGCCAGTATGCAAGTCCTTCTCTTTGTCTCCCCGGTTGGTACTGCCAGGGTGACTCTGAGCTCTAGTGCCTCTCGGTCACCGGGCTGTGGGCAGAGTGTGTGTGGGGTCACCCGCCCCCCACTGGCCTGGGCCTGGAAACAAAACTCCCCATCCCGCCACGGTAGGGTCATGTGCCAGGCAAGTTGGCAACTGGGCTGCGGTGGGGTGACAGGTCTCCCCTGGGCATCAGGATCCCCACTTCAATTATGCCAGCCTGGACCAAGAGCTGCCCACCCCCACGCTGCCCGTGCTGGGCATTGACTGGCCTCTTGTTCTCCTCTGGCTCAGCAGCCTGCCAAGAGCAGGTGCCTCCTTGCTACACTGAGCGTCCTTTTGCTGCCTACTTCCTGCGCTGGCAGCTCTTCCCCGGGCTGCGGCTCAGCTCCCCAGAGGGGCCCCAGTGTTCCTCTCCCCCGGGAGGATCCCAGCGTGGATCCGGCTCTCCCAGCCAGCACGTTTCAGGGGGACTCCATTGGGGGGTGCGCGGGTCTGGCTGTGTTTGTGTGTGGCCGGAGACCTGCACCGGCTGGCTGTGTGTTCCTCTGGGGGTGGATGTCTGCACGGGTGTGCTTTGGGCAGGCATTGTGTGTGTGTGTCTGTGTGAGTGAGAGCAGGAGTTTTGTGTCTGCCTGTGTGCATGCGCTCCGCTGGGTGTCTTTGTGCGTGTAGCGTGTCTCTGTGAGAGTGTGCTGGGCATGTTCTGGGTGTGTCTGTGCACACGTGCACGGCTCGTGTCCGGAGGTGTGTGGGGCAGGGAGTTGGGGCTGTCCCTGGCTCTCTGAGTGCTGCATCTCCCTGAGCAGTGGGCATCCACATCCCAAGATGCACCTGTCTTTCGCCAGGAATGGGAGGTTGTCTCCAGCAGCTCTCGCTCGGGCCCTCAGAGAGGCTTGATTGTTCCTCCCCAGCCGGCAAAGCCCCACGCCGCTGCCGGCTGAGAGCATTGGCTGTGTGGGACCCTGCCCACGGGGGCTGAATTAACCCCACAGCTGGGCCCGGCCACGGCCACATGGCACTTGCTGATCGAACGGGGCCCGTGTGGTGGAAACCTCCCGGCCCCTCCAGTGAATTCACCCCGGCAGGGCTCTGAACACCGGGACGGTCCCCACAAGGAGGCACGAGTCAGGGGAGCAGACGCCCTGCAAGCCCCTTCCGGTCATGCCGTGCCAGGAGAGGAGTGTGTGTGAGTTTGATTTGGGCCTGATTCTGATCTCACGCTGCCTGCTTCACTGAGACTCCCGATTTACACTGCTGTGGCTAGCAGCAGGATCAGGACCTTGTGTCTAAGCCGAGAGTAAAGGCCTCTGTGGGTGGCTGCTGCGGTCTATAGTTTTATGCTAGTTCGCCACAGAACTGTACTGGGGAGGAGATCATAACAGCTCTTCGATCGTGCCCTTCGATCCAAAGTGCTCCACAAATTCAGTGCACGCCGCTGGAATGCAGCCACCTCTGGGGTGAGCTGCAGCAGCAGCTTAATAACATGCAGCAACACAGCTGCGTAATTTAGGCCAGGCAGTGAAGGATCCTGTATCCACTGGGACCGTTAGGAATGAGTTGGAGGAGAGAAAGCCAAGGAAGTTGGCTGTTAAATGTGTCGGTGGGCTCTGAGGCAAAGGGAGTAACCAGGCCCCCAGACTGGAGGTGTAGCCTGGCTCTGCATAGAGCTGCACCCACTGAGCTAACACTTTCACTAAAGGTGTAATCAGCCTGTGGAACTCACTGCCACAGGATGATGCTGACACCAAGAACTGAGCAAGATTCCAAAAGGCTGTTTATCTGGCTAACAGACTATCCAGAGTGACCATTGTTAATGTGAACACACTCCTGCTTCGGGGCTTAAACCAACCTCTAGTGTTTAGTGGTCAGGGGGAGACCTACTGTGGGGAGCACATCTGCTTCTGCAGGATCCAACACCTTCCCCTCCAGAGCACCTAGTGCTGGCCCCTAGGAGAGCCGGCAGGCCGGACTAGACTGTCCTTGGCCTGACCCAGTTTCTGTGCACCCAGGGTGGACACCGGCACTTTGATTTAAACCTGTTTGGCTTTAGTGAACTCACAAGTGCCAGCTAACGTGACGAAACCGGCTCCAAACCAGTATGAGAGCAAGGCACCGGGGCCTTCGGATCCCAGCTGCCCATCGGGCATGGAGAGTGAACACACGGGGTGGGGGCACCAGTTTAACTCAAAGGGCTGGTAAAGCACTGCACGGAGCCAGGGCCATCCAGGGGCCTGTCAGGATGCGGGAGAGGAGTAAGCTCGGGGCTGGGGAGGCATCAGGGCCGTGGGAGAAGGCAGAGAGACCCTGGGCCCGGAGGGTGCTGCGAGGCAGCAGATCCCAGCTGGGCATGGGTGGGCAAAGGGCTGGAGACTGAGTGGGCCGGCTGGGATTTTCTCCTCCCCATGGGCATCACTTCAGTGCTGACAAACAAGGAAGAGCGTCAGCAGCTGACCCCTCGGCCCCACCGCGTGGATCTCCCAGTCGAGTGCCGAGCAGCTCCTGCTCAGCTCCAGGGAGCCGCTGAGCACGCAGCACGTGGTGCTACCGGCACAGTCGCACTGAAGGCAGTGAAAGCCCCTTCCCGCGCCGTGCCGAATCAGCCGGCCTCCCGCACAGGGAGCTCTGCCTCCCCCTGGGCGTGGGGAGATCCCACCGCAGCCCTATCTGCCTGACGGAGCCTCTCCTGGGTTCTGTTCTGCTCTCCAGGTGGCTGAAAACCCTGTCATGGCCGCCCAGTTCGCCAGGAGGGTGCAGGCCCTGAGGGACAAAGTGCACTTCGGCTCGGTGCTATTCTCCTGCCATGTTCGCAAGGTGAGGAGCCTGGCGCGGCAGGGCCCCTGGGGGGCTGGGTCCCCCCTCTCCTGCCATGGCCCTGCTCCGTGCGCTGGACAGTGCCTGCCTCAGCCCCTCGCCCTGGGGAGATCCCCAAGCCGGCAGGATCCGGCAGGAGTTTTGGGCCCACCTGCAGTCCATGATGCTGATAGGCCATTTCCCTCCCCCCTGCCCTACAGGGACCTTATTCTGCAGGGTCCTCAGCGCCCTCGTTTCTCTGAGCAGCCGGGGGCGAGGGGAAGGTTGGGGATCGGGTGTCCATGACAGTGGAGCACTGAGCGGCTGCTCCTGGGAGGGCAGGAGGGAGCCCCTCCCCCCCGGCAGGGTTGGGGCACAGGGGAGGTGGCAGGGAGCTGGGGACCCCTGGGCTGGCCCAGCCGCCTGCCTCTTGCTCAGGGCCCTGGCTGTGATTCTCCCTGCACCCCGGGTGACTTTGTCTCCCCCGCCATGCAGATCAACCGCTTTAACAAGAGCAGGGACCGGGCCATTCTCGTCACAGACCAGCACCTCTACAAACTGGAGCCCAGGAAGCAGTACAAGGTGATGCGGACCCTGCCTCTGAGCACGGTGAGTGCCCTGCGAGCCCTCCCATCTCCCTGGTGGATCATCAGCAGGCTGGGTACCACAGCCAGCAGCCCTGATCGAAGCCATGTGGGCAGAGCAGGGATGGAGAAGATCAGGCTCAGCTGCTCTGTCCCCGTTTCAGTGCTGGCTGGTGGCAGTAGTGGGATTTCCCCAAGAGACTCCTGAACCCCAGTGCAGACAAGCAGGGTGGTTGGGGAAATGCTGAAAGTTGATCCAGAAGCAGCTGGGAAATGTCCTTTCATGGGGAAACCCAAGACCTGGGTAATAACGCAGAATCCCAAATGCCCTTCCCAAGATATTCGCCACAGCATCTCTGTTGTGCTAGGCGCTTTTCTTCAGAGTCCGTGTCCCTCCATAACACCCCGGCGCTCTTCTAAGGAGCGCTGAACTGATCAGCAAGCTGAGATGCAGGGCACCTGTGGGCAAGTCATTGCATCAGCGGCAGAGCCAGGAACTAAACCCAGGATTCCCGACGCCTAGTCCTCTGCCCTAACCACTAGCTGCTGCTCCTTCCCACTGCCCCCTCTGTGGTGTTACAGTGAATAGCACTGGGGGGCAGAGGGCACCATGCTGCTCCAGCATTAAACCTGGACAGGATGCAGCGGCAGCAGCATCACCACCCCAAACGGTCAAAAATCATGAGACAGGCCTCAAACACTTGCCTTGCTCTGCAACTTGGGGCATGGGTTGCTTGGCAGGATCATCTAGGCATCGCTCACCAAATCAATTCCCTGCTGTCGCAGGAACCTCAGCCCCTCCTCTTCTCTGCATAATCACATGACTCCGGGAGCTGGGGATTTAATAGAAACATCAGGTACTGCGAAGTTAATGATAAAGGCACAAGAGCTGGCAACGCTGGCGCAGGGAATAGTCCTGCGCTTGCAGGGTGACAGATTAGATCACCTGGGCCCTTTCTATCCTTAACTACTGTGCCCTGGAGAAAATTCCCCTCTCCGTGGGGGGCTGATCTGGGGGGAGATGCCTGGTCTCTGGGCACAGTGGACCACTTGGCACATGGCGAAGAGGAACATGTGATCTGGAGGGGATGACATCACCTGGACCCTGCCACATCTCCTCCCATCAGCCAATCAGAATACAGAATCATCTCCATGCGGCACAAACACTAGCCAATTTGCCATCTCATTGGCTGATGTGGTGGCCGGTTGTGGGTGGGCTTAGAAAATGAAAGACCAATAGCAAAGGGGTGACCGTAGACTCCCAGCTACCACGCTGCCCTTTGCCCCCTGGTGGCCATGTGGGGAATTGCCCCCTGCCCCCTGCCTCAGCGAGGGAGCATGACGTGTCACTAACCCGGAGCGTGTTTGTCCTGTGCAGGTGACGGGGGTGAGCGTGACCAGCTGCCAAGACCAGCTGGTGGTTTTTCACACCCAGAACCACGACGACCTGGTCATCTGCTTCCATAAGATGCAGCCGGAAGAGGACAACCGAGTTGGGGAGCTGGTGGGGGTGCTGGTGGACCACTTCAAAACGTGAGTGATGGCATTGGTGCAAGACACAAGAAGGGACGGAGCAGGGGATTGGGGCACGGCTGGGTCAGGGTGTGGATGGGAAAACCCCGGTGGTGCTGGTGCTCTTCACTAGGAGTCAGAGATGAACCCAAGGCTATGGTATGATGCTCAGGGAGGTGCTGTCTTGCAGGTCGGCTATAAAGTAGGACCTTGACTGTTTGTGACCATTACAGATCTTGTGGTGTTTTAGGGCTCAGTCCCCCAGAATCCAGGCTAAATAATTACATTCCCCTTCAGGTATCATCCGAACTCAATAGTCTAGATTTTCTCTCCTAAACTCCGGTGTAGCTGTTGCTGTGTGCAGTCGAGCAGCTGCTGTGTTCCACCCCAGAGGTGGCAGCATTTCAGCGCTGAGCAGAGTGGCATGACTCCGGTTCTGGGTCATAGCCCTCGCAGAGGATAACTGCAGCTAGGGCCGGGGTTAGTACTTGGCTCGGCCCTGAAGAAGCCTGCAGTTGATGGCAGCTTCCCTTGGGAGAAGGAACTGATCAGCTTGAACCTCTTCCCGAGCACTAGGGCCTGCACGAGACAGTGGTGGGTCGGGGGGCTGGGTGACCGGAGCTCTGGCCCCACTGGCCCGTTCAGACTCTGGCTCCCCAGACAAAGGCCACCGAACGACTATCAGCTGGTCACTGTCACCAGGCGGCTCGAGGTGACCGGCAGTGGCTAGTGGATCTGAGCCACACCCGGGAATTATCCAGCCATGATAGCTCAGTAGTTAATGTGTTGGGCTTGAAATCCGCCGGGGCTCCCCCGACCCGTTCAAACCTTGCTCCCGGTGGGGTGGGCCTGGATTATACAGGCTGTCGGAGGAGAGGATCCCAACGGTCCCTTCCGGCTCTGTAGTCTATGACCCGCTCTCAGGCACCGGCAGCGCCTGGGATGGATTCAACCCCACAACCGAGAGTCGAAAGGCTCCACGGCCCATTACCAACCCCCGAGCCCTCCCGCCCGTGTCTGCGCTGGCAGGGAGAGGAGCGCCGGTCCCTCAGTGCCGATCTGGAGGAGCTCCATTGGCAGGGATGCTGGGCATTGATCCTGGGCGGAGGAGAGCTGAGGAGGCTGCTGGCGCTGGTTCCTGGCTGGGGGCAGGCGGGGGGCGTGCAGGCCGAGGGGGAACCGGCTGTGCTGCCTAATCTCCTAATCAGGCATTGTGCGAAGGCACGCGGGCCCATTGCCGCCTCCAGCTGTCACGGCAGCAAGCCTCAAGGCCAGGAGCGGCTCCCTGCCCGCGGGCTCCCATCTGGGGTGGGGGGTTGGGCAGGATTAGAGAGTTCTTCCTGAACCTGCTGGCCCCGCCACTGTGATGCAAAGCAGGTGCGGGAGCTGGCTGGGAGGGGGCTGAGCCCGGCTCCGGGGGCATGAAGCCGGCTCCAGAGCTCCCAGGCTCCGCGGGTTACAGCCAGGGGTGCTAGTGAGCCTTTGCCAAGGCTGTGGGCTGCTCCCCTCCCTGGCCTCCAGGGAGCACAAGGGCCCGAGCGTGGAGACCAGGGTCTCCACAAGCAGGTGTGTTCATGTGGCCGTGCTGCAGAGCGGCTGGGTGAGGGTGTGCGCCCGGGGGAACAGAACAGACCCATATAGAGCCATGTGTGGGTGGGGGAGGGTGGGGGTGTGTGTGGGCATGCAGAGGTGTGTCCATGCATGGGGAGGTTGTGAGAGGGAGCTCGCCCCCTTTGTGGGGCACACCCCCAGCTGAGCTGAGTGAGGAGCCCAGGGGCAGGCAGGTGATGTGGGTCTGGTTCTCCCTTTGGCCGGCTCTGGCAGTGCCACGCTCTGTGCCCAATGCCACGGACAGGGGCTTTGTGTCGGTAGCATGGGCGGGGGCCGTGCCGTGGGGCGGCGGCGCGAGAGGCCGCAGTGTGTGCAGGTGAGGGCAGCATGGTGCCCACTGCAGGGTGAGCCTGGCGGACAGGGCACTGCTGACCCCCACGGGGCTGGCTCTGTGCCGGCAGTCCGTGCCACTGCCCACAGCGGAGCAGCAGGTGCCAGATGGATGTCTGTCTACCGGAGCCCCCGAAGGATTGACCGAGGGAGGAGAGTGGAGAGAGGGGGCTGGGGGTGAGCCGGCGCCATCTGCTCTCGGCAGCTGCTGGCACAGGTCTGCCCAGACGCAGGGAAGAAAAGAGCTGTGCTGGGGGGGGAAAGAGGGGGCTGTGCGCTGCCCCCCCTTCCTCCAGAGCACTGTCACAAAGTGGATTGCAGGGAATTACTGCCCCACACATGGGCCCCCAGATGGTAACGCCCCTCCTGGGGTGGGGCCTTCTTAAAGGGCCAACGCCTGCCCTTTGCGGGGAGATAGTCACAGACGGGTCAGAATGACGGACACTGTCAGACTCGCACGGACGCGGACAGACTGCCCCAGCTCGCCCCTGCCCCACTCCCAGAGCACCCAGCCACTTCCTCTCCCTCCCCGGCAAGGTCGGTGCAGGTTGGGACAGACGTGTGCCCAGGAGTGGGCTATCCACCCCCCCCCCACAGAGCTCCGCAGGCCAGGCCCATCACACCTCCCTTACACACCCTGGAACCCAGACCTTCCTGGAGCTCCTGGCCCAGGAGCCGAGCAGAGGGCCGGGCTGCCGCAAGCCAGGCCCTCTGGAACCAGTGGCTTTTCTGGTCCCTTGGTGCGACTGCCACTGCAGCTTGGCCTCCCTCAGGTGCAGTTGACCCCGTCCAGAGCGATGTGTCCTGGCCGGGGAGGGCACTACACACTGGAGAGCGGGCGTGAGTCTGCCCACAAGTTCCCCTGGCTCCACTGCCTCTTGGGTCCCACACATGCATGTGCACACACATATACACACATGCCTATGCGCGCACGCACACATACAGCTCACGGGCAGCTCCCAGTGAACCGAGCTGTCATTGGGTGGGTCAGGAGATCAGCTGGTAACATGCTGGAGGAGATCCAGGGGAGTGGGGTGGGATAGCTCAGTGGTTTGAGCATTGGCCTGCTAAACCCAGGGTTGTGAGTTCAATCCTTGAGGGGGCCACTTAGGGATTTGAGGATTTAGTTGGGGTTGGGCCTGCTTTGAGCAGGGGGTTGGACTAGATGACCTCCTGAGGTCCCTTCCAACCCTAATAATCTGTGATTCTATGACCCCCTGCCTGGTTTCCGTGCTGGAGCTGGTGGGGCCTTTGCCCAGGAGCTGGCTTCTGGGCAGGGATCTGTCAGCTCCCTGAGGCGCTGCGGCCTTGGGGCAGAGCTGGGGGTTTCTGGGAAGCGTTGTACTCTTGGATCCGCTGGTGGCCAAGGAGCTGGCCGTGGTGCTGAAGGGTGGCAGCAGGGAATTGGAGCTGACTGGGCACAGACTTGTCCCGGGTGGGTCCCGTTGGAGCCAGCAGGTGGATGTGGGCCAGAGGAACCAGCAGTGGGGCGTGGAATTGTCACACTGCCCGGCTAGCCCATGTGCGTGGGGGCCACAGCAGGACCGTTCCCTACAGCCCCGCTCGGTCGAAGGTGCTTCCGCCCCTTTGGAGAGCCCAGGCTGAGGTCTCCCTCCCCGGCTTTCCTCCTCTCCAGTCTGAACTGCCTCTCTCACTCCCCCCTGCGCGATCCCCCGCCTGCCTGGGGCTTTACAGGCTGGATGGACAGATGGACGGATGGAGGGATGACAGGGCACCAGGCTTGGAGTCGGGACCATAGACTTGGACAAGTCACTTAATTCACAGACCTCCATTCCCGCCCTCTTTGTGAACGGCTTTGGGATCCCCAGAAGAAAGGGTCTGTGGGTGTCCTTACCCCTGACTGCGCCTGGCTAGCAGGGGGAGGGTTGCCCCTGAACAAAGCATCCTTCCTCCTAATCCCAGTTTGGGGAGAGAAGGGCGGGAGATTTGCCTTGTCTCCCAAGGAAACGGGAAGCTCTGAATGTCACCCCCTGCCAGTGTGGGGTGAGTGTAGGACTGAGATCCGGGGTTGTCTGGCTTCTGTCCCCAGCTCTGACACCAATTCCCCTCTGTAGCTTTGGGCCAGCCATTTTAATTGCTTGGTGCCTCAGTTTCCCCATCGGTGAAATGGGAAGGTAGCTAGTTGCTGTTTGTAGCATCACCACAGAAGGAGCCTGTTGGACCCTCCTGGCCATGCCCAGGAGTCCAGTGCAGGATTGTGCCCTACACTCTAGGGTTACGCTTCCCTCCGGAGACCGTTCCACAGCCTGAGCAGGCTCAGGCCATGTGCCAGTGGGATTTTAGCCCCTAGGGCAGGCACTATACACACTGGTGTAGCTAGCCCCAGAGCGGCACTAGTGCAAGCCTTCATCGTGTCGACACGAGGGGTTTTCACCCAAGCAGCTACACCACCAGCTTCAGTCCCAGCCCAGCCAAGGCCTCAGCGTTGGCTGAATGTGAAGCATCATTAATGATCTCTGCACCGGGGCAGGGAACACTCCTTCCACCACAGCCCCTGCCCGGCTGGGTGGGTGGGGGGGTGTTAGGAAATAACTGTCCAACTGGACGGACATTGCACTAGGCTCCCCATAGACTGGGGCGGGGCAGAGCCAGAACTTTCCCCAGGCCCCAGTGTTCCCCTTCCCCCGCCCCGAGAAGGGGGCTGCCCCTTTAAGAGTCCCCACAGCTGCTCCGGCTTCTGGCTCTCATTTGCATTTCAGTCCTGGCTCTCTTTTGTCCTGCCTTAATAGCCACCTAGCAGCCTTCCCTGCTCAATGCCACGGGCTGATCCTGCCCCGTGCTCATGTCTCCTTAACACAGCGACAGCTGCTGCTCCATTTGCTGCCCCTCCCCTCCCGAGACATGGCTCCTCGCCGTCGGTAGCCGAGGGCCCCACTGCCTCCCATCTCTTTGGATCCCCGCTGGAGTTCGCTCCCTCTGCGAGGGCTCCCTCCCTCATGGGCACAATTAGTAATGCCCCGCTCAGATCTCAAAGCGCTGCTCAAACGAGGGCAGTGTCATTAAACCCATTTTGCAGGTGGGGAAACTGAGGCACAGAGGGGCTGTGACTTGCCCAGGGTCATCCAGCAGGCCAGGGTTTGACCCCAGGTCTCCTAAATCCCAGCCCCATGCTCCAGCCACTAGGCCACACTCCTTTAGGCTGGAATTTAAAGCTCGCGTGGCCCTTTTATCTTTAGTGTTGGAGACAGCGCCAGGACTCCTGGGTTCTCTCCTGGCCCTGCCACTGACTCGCTGTGTGAAATGAGCACCGTGATACTAGCCACCCCATTGACTAGCCACAAGACAAACTCACATGCCCTCTGCCATGCGGGCAGAGGAAGGCCCTGGCATTTTGCAGCTGAGTCGGGGTTTGCTCCAGTGCCCTTGGCTCAAAGTGCCCGCTCCCAGCTGTTGTGCAGCATGCTCTGTTGCTTGGTTGTGATCCTCCACCCCAGAGGTGGCTGCATTTCAGCCTCGTATACCCGTCTGTAAAGCGCCCTGGGATGAAAGATGCTGTGGATACCCAAGCTACTACTCTCATTATGTTCTGTTTGTAACTGATTTCCGTCCCCCACTGCCCCACTCCTGGTCCCTGGGTACTTGCAGGAGGCCAGCCCCAGCGGTGTCCATCACCCGCTCTCCTCGCTGGATGTCAGGGAATTTGCACCTCCTAGCTCCACCAGATGTATAGCTGGGGAGTGCTTGAGCTCTGAGCGTTCTCAGCCGGGTTTACGCCAACCCTGAGCCTCGTCATTTCGCCATAAACAACACACTGTGCTTCCAGCCGTGCTGGTTCCCAGAGCTCTGCAGGGCCCAAGCCAGCCGCGCTGGAGCCTGCCAGTTTTCTGGGGCATGGACCAGATGTGCCAGCGTCCCACAAGTTTGCAGAGGGAAGCAAACTCCGGTGTGACGGCAGGGCGCCTGGCTGGGGTGGGGGAACTGCCGCCTTCTGTCATTCTGGGGAACCCTGCAAAGCTAGTGCCAAGCGGGAGAGAGGGGTCAGAGAAACAGCCCCTTCCACCCGTCTCCGTGCGTCTCCCCACACACCCTGGGAATAGCGCTAGCCCGCTGGAGGTGTCTGCCCCAGGCTGGGCTCCCCTGATCCGCCCCCCATTGCAGTGCCGACTCGGGCTGCTCCCAGGCCAGGTCAGCATTACAGATGCCAGCCGCAAGGCCAAGGCAGGGTCCCCCAGGGAGCAGTGCCCAGCGTGGCAGGATCCATACACTCTGCAGTGCCAGGGGGCGGGGGCAGCAGGGAGGCGCTAGCGTCCTTGCTGACATGATGCTGGCCTGGGGGCTGGGAGTCCGTGTGGCTGCTGCCTGGAATGATGAGCAGATGGCTCTGATCTGCAAACCCCGACACGCTTTCCCTGGCACTGGTGGCACCTTAAAGACTAACAGATTTATTTGGGCATAAGCTTTCGTGGGTAAAAACCTCACTTCTTCGGATGTGCATC
>NW_020664462.1:1283399-1305332 GCF_002925995.2 Terrapene triunguis | reverse complement strand
TGAGGTTTTTACCCACGAAAGCTTATGCCCAAATAAATCTGTTAGTCTTTAAGGTGCCACCAGACCCTTGTTGTTTTTGTAGATACAGACTAACACGGCTACCCCCTGATACTTTTCCCTGGCACTGCTGGTGTCACAAGCCACCGTCCGGCCCTCGGGCGGCAGGGCCTGCTCGCTGCTGTCCTGGCTGGCTGGAGAAATCACACGGCGGGTTCCTCTAGCTCAGGGGTTCTCAAACCTCACTGCACCGCAATCCCCTTCTGCCAGCGAAGTTATCGCAGGACCCTGGTGGGGGGAGAGGGGGCCGCAGCCTGAGCCCTGCCACCTCAGGTGGGGATGGAGTTGGGGCTTCACCTTCAGCCCTGGGTGCCTGCAAGTCTAATGCTGGGCCTAGCGACCTCATTAAAATGGGGTCATGACCCACTTTGGAGTCCTAACCCACAGTTTGAGAAACGCAGCTCCTCCCCTCCGAAGATTGCAGAGCATGTATGGCCCCCAGCTAAGCCTCAGTGAGGGCAGGTCTCAAGCTCCCCTTTGGGCAGATGGGGAAACTGAGGCAGGGAACAGCCTAGTGGCTTTCCCAAAGCTCCAGATCATGTTGAGAGCAGAGTTGGGAACAGAACCCAGGCCCTTGTATCCCAGTCCACTGCCCCCCCGTATCTGGCCCTTACCAGTCATCACCTCCCGGCCACACACACACTGCTCTGCGTGGTGCAGCCCCCACATGCCGGAGATGTTCCACAGCAAGGTGGGTGTATCCCAGAGGCCGTAGGCCATGGGGATCGCTTGCTCGCCCAGCACTGCACCTCGGCCCCGTGTTGGCTCTGGGGTCTCCGGGGAGGCACAAGCCCCGGGTTCTCAACCCCGGTGAATGGGGGAGCCTGGTACAGACATGGCTGAGAACCACGTGGGGTGCTCGGTGCGCCAGGGCTCAGCGGCTTTGCCCCCCGTGGGGCAGGGCAGAGGAACCCGTCAGAGCAGAATGCGGCTGCGGTGAGATCCAGCCGGGCGGGCCAGGCTGGCACCCTGCACACTCAGCCGCCCCTGCACAAGGAGCCTAGCTGGTGTCCCACTTTGCAGATGGCTCCGAGCCCAGAGATGGTTGCTAGGTAACTGCAGGAAAGCTCATTAACAGCTGCGACTAACTAATGAGCTGAGGAAGAAAAAAGCAGGGAGAGCGGGAAGGTGTCAAGGTGAGAGAGGAGAGGGGAGAACCCGCCCGGGCGGCACTGCCGGCTTGGCCCAGTTTGCAGCCCGGCATATGAGCCGCTCTCCCAGCTTGGCGCTGTCACTCACGGGGGCGCGGGGAAACGCCACTGGGGACATGAAGTAAAGAGGCTTCAGAGGCCACGGTGTTGGTAGGGTGACCAGATGTCCCGATTTTATAGGGACAGTCCCGATTTTTGGGTCTCTCTCTTATATAGGCTCCTATTACCCCCCACCCCCATCCCGATTTTTCCCACTTGCTGTCTGGATTCCCTAGGTGATGGGCACAGCCAGACTGACTGCGTGGGCTGAGCCAGAGGCTCAGGGCAATCAGGCAGGTCCCAGCCCAGGTTGGCATCGCAGAGGGCAGTAGCTTTGCTGGAAACCTTTCCAAGGGCTGGGTCACCCAGGGGGCCTGTGCTCCCCTCCCACCTGGTTGTGGCATGCACCCCTCCAGGGGTTCACCCCTCGCCGGCTGCAGAGGTGGGGGCCGGAGCCAGGAGCCAGCCCCGCCGGCACTGGCTGGGAAGAGCCCTGAGAAGCCCCCAGCCTGTCTCCTGCCGGGATGCCGCCAGCTGGAAGGCGGGGGCGGGGAGCAGGCAGACAAGGTGTGAGGCACAGGCTGTCTGTTGCAGGGACCGTGTTTCTGTGGCAACTTGGCATGGCGCTGTGTCAGCAGAGCCGGGCGCTGCGCCTGCTGCCGCTGCTCTGCTCCTCGGCCATGGGCCCCGGCGTTGGCTCTGGGGCCCGCTCCAGCTCCCACTGACTCGCCGGGAGCTTTCAAGGGTTCTGACCTGTGAGGATATCAGCATGGAGCTCTGGGAGCAGGGGCCCCCCGGGGCTGGGGGTGGCAGGGAGCCGTCCCTGAGGCTGGAAGTGATCAAGGTGTGGCGCTGAGGACCTGGCTTCTTGGCCCCCCTGCATCCAGCTCCGGCCAGCGCTGCACCAAGAAGCTGGAAGGGATTCAGAGAAATGCAACAAACCCGCTCAAGGGAACGAGCGATATGGGCCAAACCCATGGCGGGTGTAATTCCAGGGTTCACCGGGACTGGCGGCGCAGCAGGAGGAGGTGATGCTCATTCCTAAGGAGGAAGGGGAAGTGGCTTGATCCAGTGGGGTAAATCCGGGGAACCGGTGGGAGCCACATTCCCGCTGAATCAGGCCAGGCCCTGGCAGTCTCGCGATCCTGCATTGCCCTCAGGAGATGCTCAGGGTGGACGTATCTGGGGTGTTTCCATCTCCACTTTCCCTGGGGCATTTCGCTGTCTGGCGCAGACGCGTCCCAGACAGGCTCTCTGTGCCCATAGCGAGCCCTGCCACCCGGCCAGGCCTCCGCCCATCGCTGCTGCGGTCTAGGCGTGCTGCCTGCAGCGCCAGGGGCCCCTGGCTGAGTGGTTGCAGGGTGACAGCGGCACGGGCATTGATGCAAAATGCAGCGATGCTGATGCAGTCTGTTCCTGGCCCCGTCCCCGTTCGCTGCTGGGTGGCCACTTGTCTGAGTGTCGATAGCCCTGTTGGCAGGAGATGCAGCACCTCGCGCGGTGGAGATTTCTATCACCCCATCCTGCCTCTAGTGGGCCCAGAACTTCATACCTAAGGGAGTTTCTGCCTAACCCCAGCCAGTTAGTGCTTGGCTTGCCCTGAAGCAGGAGGGTTAATATCCCTTGTAATCAGTCTCATTGAATTGTGAATGCTCTGATTCCCCATATAAACGGCCAGTCCCTGTATGGGTGCTGCTCCGTTCTTGGCCTGGACGATGTCTTGTGGCAGAGAGTTCCGTAGGACAATGGTGGGTACACAGGAGAGCGTCTGGACAGTACAGAGCGCTATGGTAACAGGATCAGTGACCCCCCGGAGGGATCCAGTGAGCCACCGTGTTAGCTGGACTGGGACCCTGCTTAAAGCCACCGAGTAACTTCTGTGGACTCATCGTGGAAGGAGCAGCTCCCGAACTCTGCCAGGCGCGAGAGAGGTGGGCATGGCCTAGAGGGGTCTGCGGTAGAGAGCAGGGGGTCCTGCCGGAAACGGCCAGGCGTGGGGGCAAAGGGGCTACGTCTGACTCTGGCTGGCTTCCTCGTGTCCGGGAAAGAGGGGCAATGGGAGACCATTTGATGCACAGGAGTCTGCCGGGGGCATTTTGCAGCTACGCCACCATATGGCGCTGTCTCATGAGAACCTACCACCGCACTGCCCACCTAAGGGAGAATGCCCCCCCACCCCAGTGATTCCTTCCCATAGGCCTGGGAGCTGTAAGGTGACCGGCCCATCATGGGCCCCCCATTGCTGAGGGGTGGTACCTGTGAGCCGGACGCCTGACCTGCAGCTGGGCTCGGTCCCCTGGGCCTGCGGATTGGTGCCATGAGTGGGGTTCAGGATCTCGGCTCTGGTGCCCATCTCTCTGCTAGACATTGATACCTCGGTGGGGATCGGCGCTCAGAGCAGGTGCCCAGGGCCCACCTCCTCAGTGGGAGGTCAGCACCTGGGGCCTGTCCCATCAGCGGAGACCAGTTTCTCTTCTTTGTCTGGGGCCAGGTCCCCATCCCCTTCTCCAGACCATGTCCTCGGCCCCCGGCCCAGCCTGGTCCAGCCCCTGTGGTGATTGCCCTGCGTCTCTCGGCTCCGGCCAGGGGGGTTCGGACACGGCAGCAGGGACCATGCGTCTGTGCAGTCTGCTGCCTGCTGCTCGGCATCCTTGGAGCCGCTGACACCCACATGCTGCGCTCTTGGGCATGGGTCAGGAACCGGCATGGATCAGAGACGGGCACGTCTGTGCCAGGGTGAAGGGAGAATCCCAGCCTGCTGGGCAGAGCGGGCAGGGGCGCGAGGCTCCCTCGTCACAGATAATCACTTCCGCAGGGTTGCTTCGCCCCAGATCTGTCTGGCTTTTATTAATATTTTACTGCAGTGCAAGTGCCGCTGACGCAGACCGAGCCAGAGAGCTGGTTTATTCCAGGCTGGGCTGTGAGCACGACCCTCCAGCATTTCCAGAGAGTGAGGGGGAAATCACACTGCCCCAGCACTAGGGGGCAGCCGGCCTGCACCTCCCCTATTCAGGGGCTGCTGTGACCCCCAGTGTACGGGCTGCCCCAGCCCCTCTAGGGCTTGTGGCAGGGGGAATTGGCGGGGCAGGTTTGGCCAGGCCCACTCCCGCCCTGCCCGGAACACCCCCTGTGCCAGTGCACTTCCCCAGGGTCTGATGCCGGCCCTGGGGGATTGGAGCCAGAGGGCAACCGTGCCTCGGGTGCCGAGTGTTGGTAAGGAATCCGTGAGCACAGCCCATACGGAGACAGCCCCCACAGCTGACCGCTCGGCCACACACACCCACACACAGCCCCTGGGAGAGGACGTGTGGCCATCTGCTCCGACAGCACAGGCCTCTGCCACAGGAGCTAGAGGAGAATCTCCCTCAGCTGCTGCGAGTGGTGAGGTTGTTATCCCCTTTGCGGGACGGCCTCTAGGGGGCGACAAACTCCTTTCCCCCCATCTGTCGCACACACAGACACTTGAGCAGCCCGGCTGCTATCGCAGTCACGGATGCCTAGGGGCACAAGAGGGGATAAACCCCTCCTCGGTCATCCCTCGGCCAGCGAGCTAGCAGAGGGTAACACTGCTCACCCCCCCACACACACAAGCCTTGGGACTCCGCTGAGAGCAAGGGGCTGGGGGCTGTGCTGGCAGGCAGGGCAGGCTCGGAGAGGTGTGCGCTAGGGTTAGGACATGGAAGAGTGGGGAGACCAGGGGTCAGTTCCTGGCTTAGCCGCACACTCTATACAACTAAGTCACTTAACCTAGCCCGTGCCTCAGTTTCCCCTCTGTAAGGTGGGGATCTTAATGCACTACCTTCTGGAGGGGTGGTGGGAGGGGCTGGGTTACCAAGGTGATGAGGATCTGGAGAGATAGAACAGGTGGCTGGGGAGAGGGGCATGCTCGGGGAGGGATCCACGGCAGGGGGGCTTTCAGGTGGGGAGGGGTCTCAGAGCTCAGGAAGGGTTCCTGGTAGGCAGGCTGGGGGAGGACAAAAATCCCAGCCTGCTCCACCTCTCAGCTGCTGGAAACCCCCCGCCACTCCCCTTCCCCTGGCCGAGTTCCAGGGGTCACCCCTGAGCCAGCGGGGCAGCTCGAGGGAGGAGGAGGCGCCAGGCCTGGGCTGGGGGAGGCGGGAACGGTGAAGGCTGGGAGCTGACAGCCTGCCACGCTGGCGGGCTGCCCTTGCCTCTGTTATTGCTCAGTCCCTTGCAGCGCCCCAGGAGCTGGAGAGGAGAAAAGCCACTTGAGGTCGGTGTCTGCAGGCTCGGGTGCCCTAGCGTCTGCTGGCTGGGGCTTCTCCGGAGCCAGCTCCGCGGCTTCACAGACCCTGGCCTCAGCCGCCCACTGCCGCTGTCTGCAGCCTCCGTGGCCACCCCCCTCCTTGGCATTCCCCGCTGTGCCAGCGCTCTGATCCCTGGATCCCCAGTTCACTCCCCCCGGAGTGACCCTGCAGGCCAAAGCTGGGTCCCAGGGAGAGATTGGGCCGAGGGGCCCCAGAGGCTAATCAGCCCATTAGCCCGGCCCGTAGGACAGGCACAGGAAGGACGTGGCCCGGGGGGCAGAGGGACTGCAGGTTTTTGAGAGGCCGAGCCAGGAGGGATCTGGCCGGGGAGGATGCTGGCCGTCTCCCCCGGCGTGGCTGAGTGCTAAGGAGTGTGAACTCGTAACGGTGGGGTCCGTAAGGGCGGCAGGGCGACCGTGGTCAGTACATTGCACAAGGTGTTTGACAGGAAGGTCTCGGCGGTTTGTGGCTAGGAAAGAGCCAGGAGTGGGCCAACGCCCTGCCACAGCAGCCCTGGGTGGGAGCCCTGAGACCCAAGCCCGGCTCCGTCAGGGGGCCCCCTTGTGCCCTCCCTCGGGCAGGGAGCCTCAGTTTCCTGGTCTGTGAGCTGGGGCTTCCTTGGGCTACGGCTGCGAAGCACTGATCACGCCCCCGCGGCCGGCTCCTGCTGGGGTTCATCACTCTGTTGTGTCCTCTCCCCTCGGGCCAGCCAGGGGGTACGTGCTGCCCCTAGCGTCTCCTCCCCGCCCCCAGGCCTCCTTGGGATCCTCCCGTTTGCCGGGTGTCCGTGTGCTGGAAGTCCCCGCGCTCGGCTCAGTTGGAGCCGCCCCAGAGCTGCCTGCATGGGGAGGAGCTGGGGTGGGGCTGAGTCCTCCAGGACAAGCCGAGGGGATCCTGCCCCTGATGTTAAGATGCCACCCTGATCTCACTCTCTCCAGCGCACAGCTGGGTGGGTCTGCAGCTCAGGGCGCTGTCCTGAGCCCTCCTGCCCCTTCAGGCAGAGCGGGATCCACTCCCTGGGGCACCAGCACCAGGATCTGCCCACTCCCAGCCCCTCTGAGTGAAGCGGGATCCACCCCCGGGCACTAGCACCAGGATCTGCCCACTCCCAGCCCCTCTGAGTGCAGCAGGATCCACCCCCCGGCACCAGCACCAGGATCTGCCCACTCCCAGCCCCTCTGAGTGCAGCAGGATCCACCACCCGGCACTAGCACTTGGATCTGCCCACTCCCAGCCCCTCTGAGTGCAGCGGGATCCACCCCCCGGCACTAGCACCAGGATCTGCCCACTCCCAGCCCCTCTGAGTGCAGCAGGATCCATCCCCCAGGCACTAGCACCAGGATCTGCCCTTTCAGCCCCAGCCCCCCTCTCTGCCCCATTCGAGTCGTTGTGGTTGTAACAGCCTTTTCTCCACTCAGTCGGGCTAAGCAGCAGGCAATGGCTTGTTGGGGGCAGGGGGTGTCTTTGAACAGCTGCTGGAGGGGGACGTTGGGTGCCTGGCGGCAGGTCTGAGCCAGACACCGGGCCGGGGTGGGCGCTGCCTCCACCGCTGTGCTGAGGGGCGACAGAGGGACAGCAAAGGGGTGCCCCGGGCTCGGTGAGGGGGCAGAGCTCCGAGGCCAGAACCGAGATGAGGCCGGGTGTGGGTGCAGGACGACGGGCGTGGACGCAGGGTGTCTGGGAGCCCACGGGCCCGCGGGTAGCTGTGTGCGGATGCCTGCACCCGGGGGTGGGGTACCCTGCCGTGGCCACGGGGGAGAGCCGGGGCTGGATGTGCCTGTGCATGGCTGGAGGCTGATGCATCCAGCTCTAGATGTGTCGGTGGCCGGGGGGGTCCTGGCCCGGGCTGTTCTCCGTGGGTTCTTGTACTGCTCCCCTCGCTGTGCGGTCTGGGTTCATGGCTGACGTGCCTTCGCGTTCCTCCTCCTCCCCCTACGGCCCAGGAGCCAGATCCCCGGCCGAGCGCACCCCTGGGTGCAGCCCGATCCCTGAAGCCGCAGTTCGCCCCGGGGAGACTGCTGGGCTATAAATAGTGCTGCCTCAGCGGCCTCCCGACCAGCTGCCCTCTCCCCGCGGCGCCGAAGAAACGGCCCCTTTGTTTTCCAGCCAGCTCCCCCCATGCCAGCGAGTAGCCATGTGAGCTGCCCGGGGCGATGGCCTGCGTGGCACCAGCTCCTGACTTCCTGCCCTGCTCCCTGGAGGGGCTGCCAGGCCAGGGAGAGGGGGCAGGAAGCCGTGCCACTCCCAAGCCGGGGCGGGGAGGAATGCGGCGCTAAGAACGCAAGGAGATTTTGGAGTGGGGCCCGATATCCAGGAGACACCTGTGATGGGGGCGGGGCTGGCACTGCCCTAGGGGAAGGCCAGGGGGCATCCCACAGGGGCCAGTGTCGATTAGCCCTTTCCTGCCCCGCCCCGTGCTCTGGCTCTCGGGATCAAAGGCGTGGGGCAGGAGCCCCTCCCCCGCAGTTCCTAGCCCCTCGTCAGACCCCAGCCAGCCGGAAGGGGCCTTGGCCCAGGTGTTGGTTCCTGGGCTCGGTTCCCCGCTCTGAAAGGACACACGCGACCTGCGGGTCACGCCGGGGTCGAGGTGGCAGCACGTGGGCTCACAAAAGCGACAGCTGTCAGGCCGGCTAGCACGGCGGGGTGGGGGTGGGGGGGAGGCGAGGCCTGGCCCCAGGGAACGTGCTCAGAGACCGACGAGTGAATCAAAGCCCCGAGAACAACCGCCCCCCTCCCCACCAGCCCCTCCCTAGATGGTCAGAACGGTCCCTTCTCGGGCCCACGTGGAGAGCGAGGGCTCGTGGTCCATTTGGGACGCTCCCAGGCAGAGTAACCGGGGCCTTTCGGGTTTAGCTTCTGTTGCCTTGGCTGCCCCACGTAAACAAGGCCTCAGAGATCCTTCCAGGTGATTTATCTGGCCCCGAGTGCGTCACACGGTTTGGAAGGGCCCGTCTAGACTGCAGTCCCGGGGTGTGATTACACCAGAGCTAGCCAGCGCAAGTAACGAGCACTGAGTAACTGCCCAGCGCTCCAGGCAGGCTCGTACAGCCCCTGCCGAAGCCGCGCTGCTGAAACCTCGCTGCTCTGCTCCCCGCGTGAGCTAGCCGGGGCCTGGCTAGGTGAGCTGCCGTCACGCCCTGCCAGCCCCTGGAGGCCCGCGGGCCCGCCCCCGAGTCTGGTCAGAGCTCCCTGCGGCTGCTCCCCGGGCGAGGGGGAGTCAAAGCAGCCGCCTGGCGGGCCGGCCCAGTGATGCGGTTGGGGTTGCGAAACGCGAGGGTGCTCGTGGCTGGTTTGTACTGTCAGACTGTGCGTGTAGAGCTCTCTGGCACTGCTGGACACGGACGCCCTCGCTCGCACGTGGGGCTCGTGCGCTCGGACTGCTGGGCCTCCGTCCACTCTAACGCAGGTGGGGCTCCCTGGCGGTCAGCGGTGCTCCACCAGCTCGGTAAAGACACACTCAGGCCCTGTGTGCTTTGGGGGAGAGCTGGACTCCACGGACTCAGCTTGGTGTGGGCTACCCCTGATTCTTGAAGGCGAGCCAGGGGCCTAGCTGCGCGTGGGGTGGAAGGGCTGCAGGAGGGAGCTCGGGGGCGGGGGGGGTCTCAGAGGCCAGGCTCCAGCCCGATCCCGGCCGTCTACATTGCTAGTGTTAGTCCCGTGAGCCGGAGTCAATTGGGCTGTGCTCGGAGACTCGGTGCCGTGGGTTTTTCTTTGCAATGGAGATGTACCCCCCCGCCCCATGTCCCTGGTCCCATCTGTGCCAACCCCCCGTGCCTGCCTAGCCTGTACTGCACCATGCCCTCCCTTCCCCCAGTTCTCTGCCCCCCCTTCCACGTCCCTCCTGTGTGCCCCGGTCCCCTCGCCATGTCCCTCAGCCCCCAACACCACCTTCAGCGCTCTGTGTCCTGGCAGTCCGCTGCCTCCTCTCCATGCTCCCCTGTCCTGCTTCCCTCCGCCGGAGTCCGCTGGGAGCTGTATGGTGCTGGGACGGTAACATGCTCAATTTACCAGGTCTTCCTTGTGCTGGGGTGGAGGGGCCAGGCTCACGTGCCTCCTCTCATCCCCCCGCTCTAATGAGGGGTGGGGACGTTTGCTGGGGCTGATGTATTTGTCATGCCAGCCCCAGCAAACACACTAAAGGGCATTTCTTTGCAGCAAGGCCAGTAAAACCAGCCAGCCCAGGCCAGACTCCTGTTCCAATGTGTTTTTCTCAAAACATCCCAGAGAAATTCTACCGTTACATGAGCAGCAGCATGTGAGAGGTCAGGGGGTTCTGATTCTGTCAGCGGAAATGAAGGGTGGAGTTCCCAGTGGATCTCCTCATGCCAGGCTGGGTTTGTCCGTCATTACGGACTGGCTGCACCGCACTGTGGCGGCTCTATTCATGGTAGAAGCGCGGCGATAGAACTGTGAAAGGCTGTAAACAGCTTTATTTTTGCAGTAATTATTGGGACATCAGACACAGATAAAGTCATAATCTGTCTCCCATGGGGATTTTGGAATCATAAGATCTTTGTACATTGGATCCAGGCTTGGGAGGGTTCGATTTTTATCAGTAGGTGTCGATTTCACCGTAAATCACACGAGCCGACGGCCAAAATCTTTCCATCAGTAATAATCGGCAAAGTAAGAAAAATCTGCTTGAGAACTGAGTAGGGTTTGATTTAGGGGTATTCACTTGGTGTATTTTGGCATGCGATGTTGACAGGTTGTGTTTTAATGGTTATAGAGCTTTAACTTTTTGAATCTCAGCATCTCCAGTCATTAACTAATTATTGTCTAGACCAGGGTCGGCAGCCTTTCAGCAGTGTTGTGCTGAGTCTTCAGTTATTGACTCTTATTTAAGGTTTCACGTGCCAGTCATACACTTTAACGTTTTTAGAAGGTCTCTTTCTACAAGTCTATAATATAGAACTAAACTATTATTGTATGTAAAGTAAATAAGGTTTTTAAAATATTTAAAAAGCTTCATTTAAAATTACATTAAAATGCAGAGCCCCCCGGACCGGTGGCCAGGACCCGGGCAGTGTGAGTGCCACTGAAAATCAGCTCGCGTGCCGCCTTCGGCGCGCATGCCATAGGTTACCTACCCCTGGTCTAGACCTCCCCCCACTCCCCCTTGCCTGATCCTCCCTCGCAATTTCCCACAGCTGTGAACATTTAAATCAATGCAACAAAATGCTTAAAATCAAACATCAATATTATCCTTCAAAATTATAAAAACTCAAATTCTGCCGAGCCTAATTCTAACCCTCTCAACCGGCTCATTGGCCGGATTTCAGCCAGGCTTGGAATAATATTGTCTATTGAAGGGCTTTGCTTTCCCAAGGGGGAAAAGGTCTGTCCCCTTCCCTACCTGCGTGTTGTCTCAGATGCAGCGTTACCTCTCGGCTCTCCTGCACCTCTGTCATCTATCCTTTATCCGTTGCTGGATTGTAGCCACGCAGCCATCTCCTTGCTTATTGCAGATTACAAAGCATAGGGCCTCATCCTGAGCTGGTATAAGTCCACCACTGAAATTGACAGAGCTACACCCATTTATACCAACTGTGGACCAGGACCCTAAAATTCTGAGCTGGATTTTGAGCCCTGGGAAGTTTCAGGGAGCTCAGGGGCAGGATTTTGGTTAGAAGGGGCCACTTTCAAGAGAACCTGAACTGCCCCCATGTGTGCGTCTGGCCCTTTAACGCCGTTGGCGCAGATTCCAACTGCAGCGATGGGAGATGGGTTCAAAGCGCTGACCTGTGTCCTTGGAGTGACCTGCTGCGGAGGGAGGAGGAGGTGTGTGTTCTGGGACCCCAGCCAATTCCCTAGGCACAGCCCCAGGGACTGATGTTTGACAGGTGAGAACTGCAGACACCAGTTCCTCCCCACCGCGCTTTTAAGAGCAGGAGCAACAGAGAAACCTGGGTTCGTTTCCCAGCTCTGGGCCCGTCGGCCTAGATCCTCCAGTGCAGGGGTGGTCAACCTGAGCCTGAGAAGGAACCAGAATTTACCAATGTACATTGCCAAAGAGCCACAGTAATACGTCAGCAGCCCCCCCTCAGCTCCCCCTCCCTGCCCCCAGCGCCTCCCACCCATCGGCAGCCCCATCTCCCCCTCCCTCCCGCACCTGCAGGAGGCTCTGTTGGGGGAGGAGCGAGGGCACTGCAGGCTCAGAGGAGGGGGCGGGAAGCGGTGGAGTGGGGGCAGGGCCTGTGGCATAGCCAGGGGTTGAGCAGTGAGCACCCCCGGCACATTGGAAAGTTGGCGCCTGTAGCTCCGGCCCCGGAATCGGTGCCTATACGAGGAGCCGCATATTAACCTCTGGAGCCACAGGTTGGCCACCCCTGCTGAAGTGAAATCAGTGGCAGTTAGGAGGCCTGTGCTTCCCCAGGTCAGGTGGGAGCTGGTGGCACAAGATTAGGCATCAAGACTCTTGAATTCTGCGCTCAGCTGGGCCCCGGACTTGCTGTGTGACCTTGGGCAAAGCCTGGCAGACCTTCCCCAGCTCTCCCTGCTATTGCGAGAGAGGTCCAAGCATTGGACTGGGAGCCAGCAGAGCCCGAGTTCTAATCCTATCACTAGCACTGCGTCACTGAACCCTTCCATGCCTCAGTTTCCCCAGCCGTACCTTCCCTTGCAAGCACAGGCGAGGTAAGCCAAGGCAGGAAGCACTTTATGGTCTGTCTCCACGGCGCAGCGAAGCCGAGCCTGTTCATGTGAACGAGGTACCTTTCCGAGGGGCTACGCGGGGCAGTCAGCCCGCACATCAGAGCACGTCAGAGCCCGCTGAGGCACTTTGCCAGTGCCGTGTGGACAAGCCCTGAGAATGACTCAGGATTCACTCGCGGTGCCGACCGGCGGGAACACGGTTAACCATGGCAGGCTAGAAATGGGAGCGGCACAATGAGGCTCCCCAATTAACACCCACCGTGTGAAGCTCACACGTCCCGGTTGTGTCAGTCTGGCGGGTGCCACGTGCGGCAGGCTGGGGTGTCGAACAGACGGGCTGCTGGCTTCGTTCCCTGCTGAAATAACAGCGGCACACGCCTGAGCCCGCCCTGCCCTGGCAAACGGCCTGGCCGGAGCTGGGTTTTAGGCGCAGCTCCTCAAAGGTAGTTAGGCTCCTCACTCCCATTGGAATCAGCAGAGCTGGGCCTTAGCCACGGCTGTCGCCGCGCTCGTGCACAGGTTTGACACCAGTGCAGTGCGGCTGGCACGCGTGTCCTCGCACGCACACGCACCCTCGTGCTCCTGGGCACGAGAATCCCCCCTGCCGACCGGTGACCCTTGCCGCCGGGTGCTGAGCCCTGCTGACCCGCTCTCTCTCTCCCCCCTCCAGAACGAAGCGTGAGCTGCAGGTGCGCGTGTCGGACTGTATCCAGCTGAGCCTGCGCGGGAGGAAGAGGCTGGTTGCCGTGGAGACGCGCCACGAGCTGGCCTTCCCCGACTTCGGCAAGAGCCGGGACGGCTTTGTGCTTTACTGTCCCAGGAGATGAGCCAGGGCCGCCCGGCGCGTCCCGGCTGGACAGCAGGGGGGAGGGGCTGCTGGGCTGCGAACCCGCGGGGAGGAGCTGGGACGCAGGGCGCCGGGCCCTGCTCAGCATCGGGCCCTCCCTTCCTTTGGTTTTTCTCTAGGGTTTTGTAACCTTTTATTAAGTGAGTCCATCGCTGTGGCCGGAGCCAGCCGGAGCCTGGAGCCCGCCAGCCCCAGTGGGCAGCAGCAGCCCCGGGACCCCCCACCCTGCCTGCTGCCTACGGGCCCCGCTCCAGGGATATCACCGGGGTGGGAAGGGCGACGGCCTGCAGGGCCCATGCAGCTCGAACCCCGCGGCCGTGGGACACCCCTAGATATGCACGAACCGCGGTCGGGCTCGGACCAGACACACCCCCTGGAACGAGGGACAGAGAAGCTCTGGGAGCAGCTTTGCAAGGAGCACCCCAGAGACATGCCTCGAGTCACTGGCCGGACTACAGTGGAAGGGGAGAGACAGTCACCCAGGCCAGACCCCCCCCAGGAAAGCCCCTCTCTGCATTACCCAGGTAGCCCTTGTCTCCCAGTTCCAGTCTGTAGCGCTGCTGGGGTTGAATTGATCCGTAACCGTTCTGCTGCAGCTGCCACCATGGGCGGCCAATCAGCACCTACAGCAGCGATGTTCGCAGGGGGTGCTGTCTGGGGGGATGGGGCCGAGCCCCCCACAGCTGCTAGAGGCTCTACCCTTGCATAGCACGGAGCCAGAATCCCAGGCTCCTCTCATCGGTGGTCCTCTGGGCTGCTGGCTTGGGGGATCATGCCCTCACCCTCTCTCCTCCGTGGGTTCCCCTGGCTCCCAGCTCACCAACTTCTCCTTTAGCAGCTCTTCTGCCCTCTCTGTTGGCGGCTGCCCCTGGCTCTCTCCTCTTCCACCTCTTGGCTGACCCCCTGTGACGAAGTGGGAATGCTCTTAATGTTTTCTCTGAATACTGTGTGGGTGCCTCAGTTTCCCCTATGCATTTCTTAGGTATCTAGGTGGGGGGATCAGGGGGTGTGATTGTTGCAGAGCCCAAGAGGGCCCCTGTGATACTGTCTGCACAGAGAATGGCCGACGCTCTGTCTCCTGGCAACTATGGGCCCCTCCTCTGCAAAGGTGCCAACTGAAGGTGTTGGGGAACAAAGAGATCAGGTGACCTCCTGGCCCGGGAAAGGGACAAAGGCAGATCAGGGGCTGGAGAGTTTCAGTTTGGAGCTGGCTGGGAAAACGGAGGGGAGGCCAGACAGACCTCCTGGCCTCCCCTGGCCCCCCAAGATGGACCTGACTGAGGGGGTCCTGTTGTCTGTACCTGCAAGACCTCTCTTGGACTGTGTTCCTGTCGTCTAAATAAACCTTCTGTTTTACTGGCTGGCTGAGAGTCATAGTGAATCGCAGGAAGCCGGGGGTGAGGGCCTTGTCTTCCCCAACTCCATGACACCCCCCATCCCCAATCTTTCACCACCTGCCTGCTCCCACCTCCCCGAGGTTTCCCCAGCCAGCCCCTATGCTGAGTTCATTGTCTTCCCGCCCAATCCTCCTCTCACGGCTGCCCTAGCCTGCCCTTCTCAAAATTCTTCGCTCCCTGGCCTCCTCTCCTCCAGCTCTTCCTAGTCCCATCCTTCCTCTCTGAATCCCTCCAATCCACCCTCCCCCTCTCCATCCCAACCACTGCTCCCCGGTCACCTCCTATCTCCACTGCCACAAGCTGCTCCTCTCCCCACGTCACACCCATCCTGTCCATCCAGCATGCAGGCACCAAGATCTTCTCCTTCCCCCGCATTGGCCACCTCCCCCCACCCCCCACTCCTACTCCCATTCATTCTGCTTCTTTTTACCCTCTCCTTTCACTGCTCCCATCAGCCCCTTCTCCCACCCCTGGCTTCACATCTTCAGCCACTCTCAGAGCAGCCATCAGCCCTGCATGCACCAAGCACCTCCTCCTTCCACTCCCTCCTTGTACCGGGGATAGAAAGGAATGTCCCTTCCCTAAGCAGAGAGAGGACTCTTATAGCCCAGTCCCCTTCCCAGCATGCATTGCTGCCAGGCCTACAATTCCTATCAGTTCTTGGAACTACACCTCCCAGAAGTCTCTTGTTCTGGGCTGGGTCCTTTGCCTCCCTTAAAGGGCCAGCAACACATCTCAACGCCCACTTTTCCCATGAGGGTCCTCTGCTGATCTCTTGACCGCTGCACCCCCTTTCCCTCCCTCCCCCGCAAACCCCTTCTCCTGTTTGAAGGTTTGCCCCAAGGGTTGTATTTGCCTAGATAGGATTGTAAACTCCTCTGAGCACTGACCTTTCTTACAGCCCCAGGCATGCTGCGGCTGCTCTAGAAATAATAAGGCCAGTACAGATAACGGGCCCCACAGGGGCTCTTCGTAGTAAGGAAATGCCAATGATGCTTTTACAACTTGTGAATAAAAAGAGCTGTGTTTTCCTGGGTGCGGCTGGTGTGAGCTTTCCTGGATCGGTGCCACACTCCAGAGGGTCCTAGTGGAAGCCAGGCAGGGGTTGGTTATTGATTGATTCCCACAAAAATAGGGACCCATCCATAGGCACCCATCCGGTCCTGGTCAGACCCCACGGCCCACGCCCTGGCGTCAGAGGAAGGGTATGGCAGAGCCGGAAGGACCCCTGGGGCCGTTGCAATGAGCAGCATCTGGCTCTGGGGGCTGGGGGCTGAGCGATCCATCATGTGAACTGATACCTACTGAAGGTCACAGTTCCACCTGCTTCGGCAGAGCCCTGGGCTTCTCCCACCCATGCACCCTGCCCCAGCACCTGCCTGGAGACTCCCCGTGCGTCTGCCCTCAAGCCTGGTCACCAGTCAGATAGTAACACCCACCCACGTGCCCGCTTGGTGCTGCGTGGATCTCCGAGAAGGACGGGAGCAAGCCGGCCACGTAGGCTAGTGCAGGCTCCGTCACAGCACGTGATCTGCTACATCGACACACGGCCAGGGCCCAGACTCTGCTCTCAGTCACAGGCATGAAAAGCCGGCGTCTCTGCGGACTGCACTGCATCAGAATCCAGCCCAATGGCCCTGATTTGAAATGCCTGAGTGGCCTGGGCTCCCGCAAATGCCACCGTAATGGGGAATCCTCCAAGTCCAAGGTCCTCTGTGGGTCTCAGTGACCTGCGGAGAGCTCTGGTGCTCTGAGTTCCCTGTAAGCCGCGCGGCCGCGCAGCAGCCTATTAAGCACCGCGCAGGCGCTCAGGGAATCCGCGCAGCCGGGGGAGGGGCAGCCCAGACCTGCCACGGCCAGGGCTCCCCTCCCCCGGCCTCAACTCAACCTCGGCCCTGCCCCGGCTGGGGGAGGGGCGCCTATCCAGCCGCCCCAGCCCCAGAGCTGCTGTGGCGGGGAGAGGCGCCTCTCCCCCCTAGCCCAGGTGCTGCTGCAGGGAGGGAGAGCTGGGGGGAGCCCTCTCTCCCTGCTGTAGACCCCGGGGCAGCCTGCATCCCAAACCCTCATTCCCGGCCCCACCCCAGAACCCGCACCCCCAGCTGGAGCCCTCACCCCCTGCACCCCAACCCTCTGCCACAGCCTTGAGCCCCCTCCCACCAGCCGAACCCTCCACATGAACATCACCTCCATATTGGTGCGCATAACAAAATTCATTCCGCGCACGGGTGGGAAAAATTGGAGGGACCCCTGCTGGTGCTGCAGTGGAAAGGGGCCCCCTCTCTCTGGCATGAGAGTGAACAGTTCGGGGGGGCGGCAGGGGCCCACGGGTGGAGAGGGAGGAGGGACAGAGCACGGGGGGCTCCATCAGGCCTTCAGAGGGGTGGGAATCATAGCCCCTCCCTTGGTTGTTAGCGGGCTGCAGGTGGAGCTGGGCTTTATCGCCCTCGGTATTTACAGATTCGAAGGGAGCGCTGGGCTCACCTAGGCTGACCTGCCTCACACAGGCCATAGGCCGGCCCTGAATTACGCAGGTCTTGTAGAGAAACAGCCAACCTGGCTTTACCAATTGCCAGTGATGAGAATCCGCCGCCGGCCTGGGAAGTTGTTCCGGGCCTCGTTCCCAGTAGGGTTGCCAGCTTTCTAATAGCACAAAACCGACCACCCCTGCCCCGCCCCCAGCCTCGAGGCTGATCCCCAGTGCCAATGCGAGTTTGGGGCGTGGCCCCTTGTATCTGCCGAATGCTCCGGGAGAGGGACACCTCGTTCCTGAGTCCCAGGGAGGGTGGTTCTCACCACAGAGCTCCCCCGTCAGTTTCAGGTGGGCTGGGGCTGAGATGGCGTGATTGTTATTATTACTTGCTATAGTTACAGGCCGGGCTGTGGGGTCTCAGGTTGAGATGGGTGCCGGCTGAGCAGCAGCACCCAGGGGAGCCCTGCAGCCTTCTCCCCTTGCACTGTGACCCCAGCAGCTCTCAGCCCCCCTGGGGTGGAGCTGGGTCAGTGTTTGGATGGGAGGCCTCCAAGAAATGCCTCGTTACATGGTGCGGGCCATGCGGTGGGTGGTGCGCTTTCCCCAGTCAGTAGTGAGCCAACAGCCCAGCATAACACTAGGGGGCGCTGTGCTGCTGGAGGGGCCTGTATCAGGGAGATGTTGGCCAATCATGGTTATTATTTATATTATTGTAGCACCTCGGAGTCCCTGTCATGGACCAGGCCCCCAGCTACTTACTAAAAATCCCGCAGTGCTTTTGAAGTGTTGGGTTCCCTGGGCCAATTCTGACGTGGGGGATCCCCTCTGCCTCCTGGCAATCCCCCTGCAGAGCCCCTTGGATATGGGGTTCATCTTCACTTCCCATCCCAAACTGCTGTGCCGTTGCTGTGCTCCGTCAGACAGCTGCTGCGTTCTGCCCCAGAGGTGGCTGCATTTCAGTGGTGGGTGGTAATCCCTGCTCATTCCTTCCTTCACGGGGGAGCTGTGGGGCTTCTCCTGTGCTGCTGACGTACTCTGAGAGCCCCTCAGATGCGGCACCTGAGCAGGCAAAGTGAGATCAATAACAATGAAGAGTGGGCGAAGGGACTCCAGCCACCATGCAGTACAAGCCCCAGCCCCTTTCTGCCCAGAGCCACTTCATGGTGGCCCTGGTGCCCGGCTGGTGGAGCACAGGGCCACAGGCTGTCATTCTAGGGGCGCTTGCTGTGTCTTCTCACCTAGAATTGGGAGCCCGGCAAAGGGTTAAGCAGAGGGAGTTTGAGATCTAGGCACCAGCTGGTACAAGTTACATCTCCCAATCAAACCCAGGCAAGAGGCTTTTAATAGCGTGCTGTTCCCAGCCGCCCCCAGCCTGCAGCGCGCTGGCTGGGCCTGGAATGGCCGGGCACGCTGAGCTGCCAGTGAAATTCCCAGCTTCACGCATCTGGAGGCCCACCAGGAGCAGCGCTTCGCTGGGAGAGCGACGCTGCAGTCACCCAGCCTCTCTCCCTGCCCGGGATGGGTGGGCCAGGCACCATCGCCACCCATGGAGACGTCCCCCCTCCCAGCAGCCAACGTGCCACCATCCTCGGGGGCTTCGCCCCTGCCTGGAGTGGGGACTGGGTGTTTCCCGCAGAGGCGTGGGGCCCAGATGCTGTGGGGCTAGCTTGCTGCCGTGACGGTGCCGCCTCTGGTGGGACACGACTGAGAGTATCAATTCAGGACAAATTGCTGAGAGCCGGGCAGTTACAGCCCAAGGCTGGGGTCCTCTGCACACCGAACCAGCCAAGACTTTGGTCTCACCCCACTGGCTAACCAGAAGTCAGACAAGCAATTCCCTTGGACACTCCAGTTTCCCAGTATCACCACCAGTGCCACTCGTTATGGGGACAAATGGTTATGAAAACCAATACCCCAGTAAAAGAAAAAAGGTTCTCCTGATCCCAAAGGGCCAAGCCCCAGACCCAGGTCAATATACAAATCAGATCTTACCCACAAGTCACGCTGTTGCCAATCCTTTAGAATCTAAAATCTAAAGGTTTATTCATAAAAAGAAAGAAATATAGATGAGAGCTAAAATTGGTTAAATGGAATCAATTACATACAGTAATGGCAAAGTTCTTGGTTCAGGCTTGTAGCAGTGATAGAATAAACTGCAGGTTCAAATCAAGTCTCTGGAACATCCCCAGCTGGGATGGGTCATTCAGTCCTTTGTTCAGAGCTTCAGTTTGTAGCAAAGAAGTAAGAAGCAGGATCGAAGACAAAATGGAGGGGTTTCCAGGGCCTTTTATATCCTCTGCCGTGTGGAAGGACCCCTTTGTTCTTACTGTGGAAAATCACAGCAGCAAAGTGGAGTTTGGCGTCACATGGGCAAGTCACATGTCCATGCATGACTCAGTTCTTTACAGGTAGAGCAGCCATTGCTCACATGCTACCTTGAACGTTCCCAAGAATCATATGTGGATTGGAGTCTCCCCAGGTCCATTGTCAGTTAAGTGTTTCTTGATTGGGCACTTAATCTGAAGAGTCTCTTCACAATAAACTGGCCAAATGCTTCACTGGTGCTACTTAGAATCAAACAGCTTGAGCTACAAGTACACAGCCAATATTCATAACTTCAAATACAAAAATGATACATGCATACAGACAACATAATTATAACCAGCAAATTACAACCTCTCCATAGACACCTCACTTGACCTCCTTTGTACAAGAGTTGGTGCAACCATAGGACCTTGGTTGCAACAATGATCTATACGGTCACAGTCCAGGTCAATAATGTCACAGCTGCGCCCAGGTCAGTGCTGAGCAGCCCGTGGGCATTAGACCCCGGGACCAGCTGCCCAACTCTTCAAGCCGCAGCTGCTTGTTCCTCCTCTCCCGAGCCACCCTGCACACGCCCCAGAGCTAGCAGGGAGACGGGGAGCCACCGTGCGGGCTGTCCAGCCTGCTCCCGGGGGAGGTGGCCCCTGCTGGAGACTGAGCGTTGCCGCCACCAGCCAGAGCAGAGCCTATGTGTTTCCCTGGCCCTCGGGATGGTTTCCAAAAGGAGACTTTGTTCTAACATGTGGTACTAAGCCCCTGGCCACCTAGGACTCTGCCATTGCCATTTTGCTGCCCCCAGCTCCTTCTGCTCCCAAAGCACAGGCCCCTGCCACTTGAGCAAAAGGAGAATCTCCCTTAGCAGTATGAGGCCTATGACACACAGTGGAGCAATTCTGATTCCACCCAGCAGAGGGCAGTGGCGCGCACGCACCCCCTCGCTAGCCAGTTCCTTGTACTGTTCTATGTATAGGAGGGAACGCTGAGGTTATAATCGCAGGAGGGGGGCTGCGAGTTGGATTGAAGAGCAGGGGCTGGGCCAGGCCTGGCACAGCAAGGGGGAGCTGTGTCAAGAACAAGGGGCACTGGCAGAGTTGGTGATGGAAGCTCACCCAGCAGCTGCCTGGCTCCAGCTAGTGCTGCCGAACCTCTCCCTCCAAAAGCCTTGTCCTCCCCCCCCCCACACACACACACACCCCAGACATGGCTGCTTCGGTACCTTTTCCCAGGCAAGTGACAGCCATGGGAACGCCCTGTCCATTGCTCAGGGAAACAAAGGGTGAAATAAAGCCTCCAGGACACCATGGCCGTCCCTGGGCTGGGATTTGGAGCCTTTCCTCTCGCCAGGCTGGGAGGCCGTTACCAGCTGCTGCCTTTCTAGCTGCAGCACATTTGGTGGGTCCCCGTCCAATTCCTGAGCCACCGGGGGTCCCACCTCCAGGCCTGGCATCACTGGGGGCGAGGGGTGTTTCCAGCCCGTGGGGCGGCTTGGGAGAAGCTGGGGAGCAGTTGGGGGTCTGCCACCCATGCTGGACCCATCCTGCGGCTAACCAGCCTCAGCCTCCAGGAGCGTGACCCCAGTGTCCTTCACTAGCAGTGTGTGTGTCCCCAGGCCCTGAGCGAGCCGCTCTCGGGCCGAGCGTGTTCTCCTCCCCGGCCGTGTCACAAGGCGCGTGAGCCCAGGGGACCAGCCCAGAGGCAGGAACTCCTAGTTCCCTCCCCGGCCCTCTGGAGATTCCCCCCTGGCCCCCGCCAAGGCGCCGTGCGAGGTATTCACACGGGAAAGAGCTTGTCTCTGACGCACCAGCACCTGGCTCCTCACCCAGCTCTCCAGCGGGCTCCCCTTGCTTTGGCAAATCCCCCTCGGGCAGGGCCCCATCTCCTGGGGCTGTTTGTGGCTGGTGTCGCAGCACTAGCAAAGCAGGAGGCCGGTGGTTGGCCGGCTTACGAGGAAAGTCCTTCACCAGCCACTGAGCACTGGCTGCTGCAGGAGCTCCAGCGGGGAACACGCAGGGCTCCCGGCCAGGTGTGCCTGATGGGTTCGAAAGGCAGTGGAGATCCTGACTGGAGAAGCGCCTGCGCTGAAGAGGCTGCTGATGGGTGTCAATGTGGCCGCGGTGGAAATGGATTGCTCTGGTTTAGCCCCACTAGCCACCCCTTCCCCAAAGCTGTGCAAATCCTGCTCCTACCAACGGGCTAAGAAACATCCCCTCTAGGCAGGCATCAAAGCCGAGCCAGCAGTGTCCAAACAGGGCTGCCGTGATGAAAGGCGCTGGGCCTAGCCAGCTTCCAGTGGCCACTCCAGAACCCCAGTTGGCAGCACTGTGCCCACAAGACTGGCACCCCAGTTTGAAAGGGGGGGTTCCTAAGCATTGCGCACTGGCCCAAGGCTAGTGATCAAACGCGAGGCTCCCCCATGTGGATGCCGGGCATGAAGAACTGTGGGTCTATCTACCCTGCAGTCGGAGCTGTGACCACAGCACTGCGGGACGTACCCGCCGGAGCACGGCTAACGAGAGCCCATGCAGATAGCCCGGCTCTGTGCTGCTGCGATTTCACTGCGATTTTTAGCTGTGCGAGGTGGGCAAAGCGAGCGCCGATCTGCAAACCCATGTGGCAATCACACCTCGGCTAGCCGGGTAGCCCCCCCCCACATGACGGCTGCAGACCTGGCCACAGTTGAGAGGCCTTAGTTGGAAGCAGCGAGAGATTTCATAGATGTATATTT
>NW_020664462.1:1260281-1283389 GCF_002925995.2 Terrapene triunguis | reverse complement strand
ACTGCAGGTAGAGCCAGGCAATGTCGGGAGCGAGCAGCAGGACTGCCCAGGCAGCAGAGCCCCCCATGGGCAGCAGAAAGTGGGCACAGTTAAGGAGGTGGGGACGAGATGGGCTTTGTAGCGAGTCACCCCCTGCTCCCCTGGACCTCCCCCAGCACCCCCTCTACCCCACCTTCCTCCCAGGTCCCCCTGCTCCCCTCTAATCTCTCCCGGGGCCTCCCTCTGCCCTGGGTTCCAGCCTGGTACTTTGGAGGTGCCGGTGCTGTGGAGGCGAGGCGGACGCCGTGGTTACCGAGGAGCTGTGGGCTGGGGGATGCGTTTAGGCCCAATCCTCAAAGGCATTTAGGCGCCTGACTCCCTTGGAGGCTCTGGGCCTCCAAGACTGCATCCTGCCCGCCACGCCCAGCAAAGCGCCCGTCCACGGGCGGTGTGCACGGAGAGGGCAGGCGGGCCCTGGGCCCGGAGCCAAGGTCTTAGCAGTTGCTTCTGCAGCACCTTGTTGTCACATCCACCAGCACTCACCAGCCGGCTGGTCCCTGCTGACAAAGGCGGGGCTGTTACCCAGCGGGTAATACCCGGGGACTCGCCCCAGGGAAAACACGGGGCAGACCACGAGGTGAACTTGCCGTGGTCACCCCAGGCAGGGGCAGGGCATCCTCCTCACCCAGCTACCCCGCAGTGAATACACGGCCGGGGAGAGCTGTCGGGCCCGCTGCTGTCCTGGCCCTTACGTTCCGCAGCCGCCGCCCTCTGGTTCGCTCCCTCTTTCCTGTCTCTCCGTGAGGCTTCTGCGTTTCCTCCCTGCTGCAGCTCCCAACTCCCATCGCTGCGTGGTCTGTGCCCAGTCCCTCCTCTGAACTGATCAGCCATTGACCAGTTATCGTGGCCCTTGGATTGACCCTCCCGTGAGGTTACTGGGGAGCTCACATGTCCGAGTCCCTGTTCAGAGCTGGCTGTGGATTCAGGCACATCACTGCCTCCGGTTACCCTGACCCCGGGTTACTTTACAGCCAGAAGCTGGAAACGTCCCTGTTTTCAAATGAAAGCTTAGCCTGTGGGCACCTCTCAGACCACATTAAGATAGTAAATGAGTCAGCTCTGCCCGTGGGCCCCCTGTTTGAAACCCCTCAGCTAGGGCATAAGCCAACCGCACACTGATGGCAGATAGGAAGGAAATTTCCCCTATGGGCAGGTTGTTCCCTCACTGGCCATAGCAGAGCTCCTTGCATCTTCTTCTGGACTAGACGGATGGCTGGTCTGATCTGGTGTGGCAACCATAAGAACATAAGAACGGCCATACTGGGTCAGACCAAGGGTCCATCTAGCCCAGTATCCTGTCTGCGGACAGTGGCCAATGCCAGGTGCCCCAGAGGGAATGAACAGAACAGGCAATCATCAAGTGATCCACCCCCGGTCGCTCATTACCAGCTTCTGGCAAACAGAGGCTAGGGACACCATCCCTGCCCATCCTGGCTAATAACCATTAATGGACCTATCCTCCATGAATGTATCTAGTACTTTTTTGAACCCTGTTATGGTCTTGGCCTTCACAACATCCTCTGGCAAGGAGTTCCACAGGTTGACTCTGCGCTGTGTGAAGAAATACTTCCTTTTGTTTTAAACCAGACAATGAAACTGACCAGAAACTGAAACTGACCAACTTTGATTCACTAAGCTAAAGCGCCACAAGAGAACAAATGCCTTAAATGGTTAAATGTTCTAATGGATTTGATTTTAATTGCTGCCCTTTTAATAGCCCGGGGTGATGCTAGCAACATGCAGAAGGAGCTATTGGCAACGGTGTTTATCTTGACAATGCCCCAGTGATAAGAACAACCTTCCTCGGCTTATTCTTCCAAAGAACGAACCGGTGCGTGGCTGTGATGCTCGCTATTTTTACAGGGATGACTTCCTAGAATCCTCCCTTTAAAACCTGCGCAGTGGCGTCATTCAGCAGTGACAGGTGGCAGTGGGAGGCGAACCTGACAAACACGTCAACAGATGATGGGAAGACGAGCGGGATCAGTTAACAGCCCCGAGTCAAACGAGGACAGTCTCAGAGACAAGCTGCAGCAGGAGAGATGGGTTCAAACCTCGGAAAAGCTTCATAGGGTAAAATCTGCCTGGAGGCCAGGGAGCTCCCTGGAAATCAGTGGAGTGACACCTACTAGCCTCAGGGCTATATGCTTTTTGAAAGGACTTGCAACGTGACTTAGTGGCTAAAGCAGCAGCCTGGCAGTCAGGAGTCCTGTGTTCTGCTCTTAACTCTGCCACCGACGTGCTGTGCGTCCTTGGGCTTGTCATTTCATTCTTCTGTGACTTGGATTCCCTGTGTAGACAGCCAACTCTCCAAGGCAGGGCCTGTCTCTTTCTTCCAGGTGTGGCCCCATTGGAGCTGGGAGGTCATTTCCAGCTCGAGGAGACAGACCTGTGTTAGCTCCAATCCAGCTAGTGTGCTGAAAGTAGCCACGTCGCTGCAGCTGCAGGAGTGGGGAAGGGGCTGGGCGCCCCAGGGACCTGCCTCGCATCTCGGATGGGATTGTAGGCGGGGCAGCTAGCCCCTCCCCCAGCTGCAGCTATGCTGCTGTACTTTGAACGCGAGCTTGGTCAGTGCTATCACGGGGATGTCTGCTCACGCTGGAAGTGGCACCTCTGCCCAGTGGGGAGACAGGCCCCATGTGGATGGGCAGCACCTAGCGCAGTGGGGCCCTGCTCTCAGTTGGTGCCTGTAGGTGATCCCAGAGGGCCAGAGTTCAAGGCCAGAAGGGCTCAGCAGAGCATCTAGTCTGCCCCCCTGTACATCACAGGCCACCAACACCCCCCAGCACCCCCACACTAAACCCGATAATCCTGGGGAGTGACCCGCACCCCACGCTGCAGAGGAAGGTGAAACCCCCCCAGGTCACTGCTCGACTGACCTAGGGGGAAATTCCTTCCCGACCCCCACATAGGGCGGTTGGTTTGACCCTGAGCGCGTGTCAGAAGTTGGGAATGGGCGATGGGGGATGGATCACTTGGTGATTCCCTGTTCTGTTCATTCTCTCTGGGGCACCCGGCATTGGCCACTGTCGGTAGACAGGATACTGGGCTAGATGGACCTTTGGCCTGACCCAGTGTGGCCGTTCTTATGTTCTTATGTCAGGAGTACAGCCCTGCAGCTGCGCCCGCTCAGTCCGGCAGACGGCTTTATGAGCCAGCGAGGCGGCCTGAGCAGCGGAGGAAGCCAGCAATCCAGTTCTTAAGCCCAGGAGCAGCAGTAGCTTGCTGGGGACCAGGTCATGAGGCCTAGTGATCAGAGTCAAGGGGTGAGACAGAGTCGGAGCCAGGAATCAGCCAGGACGGAGTCAGGGCAGGCAGGAACAGGGCTAGTTCTGAGTCAGGAGCAAGGCAGGGACAGGACTTGAACAAGGCTGGGGGCAGGGCAGGGGCTAGCCTGGAGCTGTGGAGGAGCAAAGCAGGAGCAGGGCTTGGAGAGAAACGAGCCCAGGGAAGCAGAGACTCGACGGGTGTGTGCGTGGCGCAGCCAGCGAGCTGGCGCTGGGGCTGGGCTTAAGAACTGCACCGCTGGCTTCCTCAGCAGGTCAGGCAGGGTGGGGCCGTCAGGCCACCCTGCTGTTTGTTCACCTGTTGAGGGTCCTGAGCAGGTGCAGCTGCGGGACCTTCTTCCTGACAGCATGTGAGCAAGACCCAGCCAGCCGAGCCCTGAGCGAGCGGATGAGGGAGGAAAACCATCATGCAAATCATTAACTGTAATAAGTTACCCCTGGCACCACGGAGCTGCGTTTGCAGAAGAGGTTTAAGGCTTTGCCTAGATTCCCACCTGTCGGGATGGGTCCGGGATAATAACATGGACTGTGCCGCATGGGGAAGGATCAGATCCCAGCTGGACTAGAGTGTCCCTTCATCCCAAAGGATCCGGCCCTCTGCGCGCTTCCGTCCGTCCCATGGGAGGATGCCGAGGTCACGTCCTGGGCAGTGTTTAGACACGCAGATCTCCTGCGCTCTCGCTGGATGCCATGACCCGATTGCTGTGCAACCCCCAAAGGGATCCCAGCACTCGGGGGCAAGCAGCAGTAAACGAATCCCAGTCCATCCAGGGAGGCTGCTTTGTTCCAGCCCACACACACACACACACACACTCCCGGCGGTGGGAGGGTGGTGCTCGAAAGAGGAAGAAGAGATTCAGAAAAGCAAGGCGAGCCGGGAACGCGTTCGGAGTGTCTTGGGATCACTGGGCTCTAATCATCAAGCCAGCAGGAAGCCCAGGCTGTCGGCGTCTGCTCCGGAGAAGGGGCAGGCAGGGCGCCCTTGTGCCTAAGGAACATGGCTAGGAGGCTGAAGAGCCGGGCGCTTGTCCTGGCCATGCCAGGGGCAAAACACTTAGGCCAAGAGTTTCTGGCCTTAGGGTCCATGCATAGGCACCTAAAGGAGTGGCCTGATTTCAGAAATGCTGCCCCCCCCCCCCCCGCGTTCACATTGACTCCACTGTCATAGCCATCCTGAAATGCGGGAGCTCAGTCCCCGGCTTGAGACACCAGAAATCTGCCGTTTCCCCCCGAAACATTCGAACGCTTTGCTCTGCTCGCTTGCTGGCTCCGTTTCCCCATGGGTGGGATTCTTCACAGCACATAAAGGCTTCTGGGCATAGCAGTGTGTGTGACAAACGGTTTCACCCTCAGGCAGCTGTGCCCCCAAACCCTCGTGAGCTGACCCGGGCCATGGTTTTGCCTCCTTCTAGAGGCGGCACAGCCTTCCCCTCCTCCAACGGGACGCGAGCAGTCTGGGGTCCGGGCTCTTTCCCAGCTGCTGTAGCCTATAGGGAGTTTGGCCCATGAGCTGGATGAGATCCGCTGACCCCCTAAGTGCCTCTGAAGATCGGAAGCAACGCAGGGCCTGGGTGTGCTGGGAGGGGCCGGGGGCTGGAGCTTTGGGTTTGGGGGCTGGAGAGTGGCTGGAGGAGAAAAAGGAATGATGAAGGCAATCATTCTGTGCCTATCTGATGTGAGGATGACGTCCCTTGCTCCCCGGGGTTCTCCCAGCTCAAATGGAATCACACCAAATGTCGTCTGTCCTCTGGCAGTACTACCCAGCGGCCTGTGCCTTCCGCAGCCTGCTTCAGGGACCCAGCGTCACAGCGCTATTCCTGGCCTTGAAAACCGCCCGTTGCATGAGTCAGGGTTTAAAATCTACTTTGCTTTTGAGTCGGGGGAGGAATACTGCAGGGGCGAGGAGGACATGGCACCAAAGTTTCAAGAAGGATGCGTTTTCAGTCTCAAAGCATGTTTATTCAAAGTTTTCTGAACAAATTCCCACCGAGACTTCTATCTGCGGTACTTATGTGGTCCCCATTACCATGGGATCTGAGCCTCACACCACTCCTGGGAGGCAGGGCAGTGCTGTGATCCCCATTGTACAGCTGGGCAACTGAGAGTCTAAGGGACTTGCCCAAGGTCACACAAGAAGTCTGTGGCAGAGCAGAGACTCAAACCCAGGCCTTCCATGTTCTAGGCTAGTGTCCTAACCACAGGATCACCCTTCCTCTTTCTAGGACATCGCTTGACTCTAAACATGTAAAAGGCAGATGAGATTTTTTTTAAAATATATTTTCAAGGGGAAGATGCTGCAGAAATCAGCCTTCAAACGGGGTCCTGTTTGTAACCTTAAACACGGAGGGGCTTCTCTGTCCACACCGTAGTGCTGCTTACACCTCGCTTGGGAAAACAAGCACGTTTTTGTCCCTTTTGCAGGAAGAGCAAAAAGACACATACAAGATGGAATCGAATGGAAAACTGCTCGGTGTGTTCCTGTGTGGAACCCTTACAGGGCGGGATTTTCAAAGGCCAATGCTGAGTGCTTTGGAAAATGCCACCTCTAAGGGGCCTGTCCCTACGGCGGATGTTCATGGTTTTGCATTGCACTGCACCAGGACAGCAAAGCTGGGCTAGTTAGTTTCCTGTGGTGTTTCTAGTTAGTTTCACTGTCCACGTTAGCCCGGAATTGCTGTGTTTGGATTTGCAACCAGGCTGGGGAATGGCTACATATTGGCCACCTCCACCCCCACTTCATTTATTTTGCAGTGATATTTAGTTTCTAAATGTCATTAAAAAAACTCTTTTCCTATTCAGTCAACCCGTCCCCCTTTTAGGCAAATCAGCATTATGGCCTCAACTAGTGGACAATTTCTCTTTCATAGAAATTACTCAGCAATGGGAAACAGACATTCATAGAAACATAGAAGATTAGGGTTGGAAGAGGCCTCAGGAGGTCATCTAGTCCAACCCCCTGCTCAAAGCAGGACCAATCCCCAACTAAAAATCATCCCAGCCAGGGCTTTGTCAAGCTGGGCCTTAAAAACCTCTAAGGAGCCCCAGTGCCCACCTACCTCCAATCAACTCACTGCTCCCTTTGACTTCAAGTTAGGCCCCTACGTAAGACTCATAGAGTCCGAGGCCAGCAGGGACCACTGTGATCAGCTAGTCTGCTCTCCTGCATAGCCCAAGCCATAGACCTCCCCTGAAATAATTCCTGTTTGAACCAGAGCAGAGCTCCTACAAAAACATCCAGGCTTGGTTTTAAAATTGCCAGTGATGAGACTCCAGCGCACGCCCCTTGGTAAGTTGGGTCATTCCCCTCACTGTTAAAAATTCACACCTTGTTTCCAGTCTGAATTGGCCTAGCTCCAACGTCCGGCTATTAGAGCTCGTTAGACATTTGTCTGCTAGACTGAAGAGCCCATTAGCAAATATTAGTTCCCCATGAAGGTACTTATAGACTGAAATCAAGTCACCCCTTAATCGTCTCTTTGTTAAGCTAAATGGATTAAGCACCTATAATTTGGCCTGTGATGGGATGTTAGCTGGGGAGGGATCTGAGTTACTACAGAGAATTCTTTCCTGGGTGCTGGCTGGTGAGTCTTGCCCACATGCTCAGGGTTTAGCTGATCGCCGTATTTGGGGTCGGGAAGGAATTTTCCCCCAGGGCAGATTGGCAGAGGCTCTGAGGTTTTTTTTGCCTTCCTCTGTAGCGTGGGGCACAGTCACTTGCTGGAGGATTCTCTGCACTCTGAAGTCTTTAAACCATGATTTGAGGACTTCAGTGGCTCAGATATAGGTTAGGGGTTACAGGAGTGGGTGGGTGAGATTCTGTGGCCTGCGTTGTGCAGGAGGTCAGACTAGATGATCATAATGGTCCCTTCTGACCTTAAAGTCTAAGTCTATTACGAGGCATGATCTACAATGCATTAATCATTCTTGGAGCTCTTCCCTGAACCCCCGCCAATTTATCAGCATCCTTCTTGAACTGTGGGCACCGGAACTGGACACCGTATTCCAGCAGCTGAATCAGTGTGTAGAGCAGCTCGCATAGTCTATCCTAGTGGTTTTCAACCAGTGGTCTGTGGACTATATCTAAGACTTCCAAAGGGGTCTTCACCACCATTTGACATTTTTTAGGGGCCTGCCAATGAAGAAAGGTTAAAACCGCGGGTCTATCCCATTGGATGGATTTTGGTCACAGAGACTGTATTTACTTCTATAGATGTGAGTGTACGGGGAGAGATTTACCCACCTCTTAAACTCCCCACCACTGTATGTGGGTAAATCCCACCTTTCTCATTCCAATACATGGCATGAGTGCATCCTGATCCCTGCACTCCACTGGCAGGCCGGGGGGCGGGGGCAGGTATAAAGCGGCATGTGGGGCAGGGAAAGGAAGCTGGTCCATACACTGAATGTGAGATGCTATGGCAGAAATGCGATACCCTCGGCAGAATGGAGTAGCCAGGCCTACATTGCTATCGGTGCATTTTTATAGTGCCCGTCCCTGTCTCGTCGATCCCAAGGCCAGAAGGGACCATTGTGATCATCTGGTCTGACCTCCCGGCTAGCCCAGACCAGAGACTGCCCCACAATCATTCCTAGAGCAGAGCCTTTAGAAAACATCCCATCTTGATTTTAAAATGGGCAGGGATGCAGAATCCACCCCGCCCCTTGGTAAATTGCTCCAATGATTAATTACTCTGTTAAAAATGTACATTTGTCTAGCTTCAACTTCTAGCCATTGGATTGGGATAGACCTTTCTCTGCTAGATTGAAGAGCCCATTATTACATGTTTGTTCCCCATGTAGATACTTATAGACTGCGATCAAGTCACCCCTTAACCCTCTCTGTTAAACGAAATAGATTGAGCTCCTTGAGTCTCTCTCTCGCGCAGACAGGTTTTCTAACCCTTTAGTCATTCTCATGGCTCTTCTCTGACCCCTCTCCCGTTTCTCAGCCCCCTTCTGGAGTTGTGGGCACCAGAACTGTATTCCAGCAGCGGTCACACCAGTGCCAAATACGCCCGTGCAATAACCTCTCTGCTCCTATTCGAGATTCCCCTGGTTAGGCATCTCAGGATCACATTAGCTGTTTTGGCCACAGCATCACATGGGGAGCTCATGTTCAGCTCATTATCCACTCTCCCCCCCAAATCTTTTTCAGAGTCGCTGCTTCCCAGGATGGCGTCCCCCATTGTGAAAGTCCGGCCTGCGTGCGTCGTCCCCAGCTAGCCCAGGCGCTCACTCTTGTTTCATTAAGCAGAAGACTTTGTATTTCGGATTGTTTTACCCCCATTTTATTTTGCATAAAGTGCCACGGTCATCAGCAGAAAATACTTGAGCCCACTGCTCCCGGCCCCCTGTGACAAGGCTCCGTCCCTGGAGCACCTGGGGGGGCGGCTCGCTCCCAGCAATGACACATTTAGAAATCGGACATGTAGGCAAGTCTGAGATAGTAAATATTACAAACAGATTTCAAACACCTCCAGGGGGTTGAGGGGAAGGGAAGAGTTTTTGCTTTAAATATCGACTGTCATCTTCATTCCGCACTGGGAGGGGCGTGAAAGCAAAGGCCCCTATGTCTGTTGGGAGCATCGCCAGATTGCCAGGTGGAACCTCCCACTGCAGTCTCATGGTTCTTTGGCCTTTGTAGCAACACTGGCCACGCCCTGGTACCGGGACCAAGGGACAAGTTTGTGTCTGGAATCACCCCCCAAAGCCCCTCAGCTCATGGGTGTCTTTGGGGGCGGGGGAGGGAAGGAGGAGGCTGGACAGCTCCACCCAAATAAATAGTGGTTCCAAAGAAGAAATGCAACAAATATTAAAAATAAGCAGAGTCCAGTTCCAGTGAAAATGCATCAATCCTGATCTGAGGAATGCGCTTTAATGTCCTCCCCTTCTGGAAGAAAATCCAGAGCGGCGTGTTTGGCTGGGGGGGATCCCCCCACTCCCAGTTTTAAATAAGAAACTCACTGCTGAAAAACAGCTCCACAAATGGAAAGAGAAAGATAGCGACAAATTAAATAAATCATCTTTACATGCACAATCGTTACGTACCCGCTCGCGACGCTTTACACAGGGCTATTTACACAACAGCATATCCACCGGGGGCCAGGGGACGTCGGGGAGGGAGGGAAGGATGGCGGTGGATGCTGGTTTAGCAGCAACTGGCGTGGATTTCGCCGACGATCCCGATTTTAGGGTCACTTGGGGCGGGGCTGGGTGACATGACCTAAGCTTCTGGAGTCGTGGAGTTGATCTTTTAATTAGAAAAAGCAACAAGGCATTTGGGCCCATCCCCATGTTAGTTACTGATACTCTCTCATAGAAAAATATACATATAGCTATGATACAGTAGGGCTGGGTGTGTATATAAAGTGACTTTATATACCCGGCCTATAAATAATGTATCTATGCACACAAGCAAAGCCGCCAAGCGCCCCGGAGAGGTGCAGGGCCCGGGAATGCCGCCCGGGCGCTTGGGAACCTCCTCATTGCTGTGAAGCGGGTCTTTGACCTGACCGTGACTTGTCTGGGATTGTGCCCTTGCTCGGCTGTGTTGATGCACAAAGAGAAGCCTGAGCTTGGGGGATATTTTGAATCTGATTTTTGTCCCGGTACAAATTGCAAGGAGTCAGGTCTGGAGCCCCCTGGGGTTTGCCGGAGGAGTCCCTGGCTGCCACCTTGACTCTTTAACAAAGATGGCCTTTCTCCCAGGGGTTCATTGGGCATTGGCGTTAACAGCTGTCAACACAACCGGAAGCGTTGAAAACAGGCCCTTCCCCACACGGCTGGAGCTCGTTTTGTTAGGGCTGAAGCTGCCATAGAGACACGTCCTGACTAGCTCAGGTCAAAACCAACCCCTTTTTATGGGTCCAAGGTCTCAGCCCTCATTTATCCATCATAAAGGGAACAGCAAAAGGCACAAGCCCCATTTCTTTGCAGGGCCCCTTTAAGGGGGAGCGAGAAAGAGTCCACGACTGGCTTCCTGTCTCCTGTAAGGACCAGATCCTGGGAGCAGACCTCCCGGGAGTCGGGGCTTTTAGGAACTCTGCCTTGGGGACGTTGTTAAGGGCCTCAGAGCTAACCTGGCTGTGAGCAGCTGAGCCCTGGTCAGGCCTAGCGCAGGGCACCCAGGAAACGTTTCTGATGAGCCATAGTAGTGCAGTCTACCCACCGGCTTATCGCTACGCCCAAGAAGTCCCCGAGCAGGCTGGTTATAAAACCTGACTGCGGCTGTAGCTACCGTGGTACAGAGTCAATTAACCAATCGGCACCGCACCGAGCACTGATACACCATGGCAAAGGCCACCGGTGCACTCCTGCAGCACCCCGAGCTCCCGCGAGAGGGCAGCACGGCCTCCCCACCCACCAGCAGGGCAGCGCCTCCCCAGGAAATCCTGATGCGCGGGGTCTGGTAGCCTCCCCGGGGTTTCCCTGCCCATCGCTCTGCATGCGTTTGTCAGCTACCTCGTTCTGTGACCTGGGCACGGCCTCCAGCCTGGCAGCAGCTCCGCGCCCTCCCAACCACCCGCTCGTGGAGGAGAGGCGCGAAGGCTCGTCCCTTGGGAAGATCTCTCTTGGCTTCAGGCGTCAATAGGAGCCGAGCCGAGGGCAGGTAAAGCTGCAAGCCCAGGTGCTGGAGATGGAGACCTCTCAGACCTCCCAGCCTGCACCCTGCCATGCAGGATTTGTCCCCTGCACTCCAGTCCAGCTCCAAGTGACCCAGGCCTCCGAGCTAGATACGTATGCGGCTGCCCGGTCACTGCAGTATCTGAGCGCCTAGCCTCAGGTTTCCCTGCAGCCAGGGCTGTAGGTCAGTGCTCTGCCTGCAGGATGAAAAGCCTTCCCGTTCTGACAGTAATTCCCTCTGTGGCCTCAGGCAAGCGACTTGCTGGCTCTGTGCCTCAGTTTCCCAATCTATAAAGTGGGGTGGTAATACTGCCCTACCTCCCCGGGGGCGGGGGTGGGGGGGCTGGGAAGAGTCATGAGTGCTGGTAGAGCATGCGAAGTGTGAATTCGTAATGGTGACCCACAATCCACCGTGCCTTGCAGGAAGAGTGTCTCCGATATCCACACACCCCATCCCCCGCAGTCCATTTCGGTTACACCCCCCTGCTTACGGGGACACTCTCCTCTGGAACAGCCCGGAGCCCTCACTCCTCCAGCCATTCTACCCCCCAGCACCATCCCTGCGGCAGATCCTGCGCACCCCCTCTCTAGATCCTATCTGCAAACCCTCTTCAGAGTGGGCACGCGGCAGGGCCCTGCCAGGTAGGGCTGAATTAGCCAGGTTGGGGACAAAGAAGGGAGGCTGGGCCCAAGGCTGGAGCAGCCCCAGACAGCAAGGGGGGGGGTTAGCACATCCCCCAATCCTGCAGCCAGACTAGCAATGGGACAGGCAAGCAGAGAGAGACGCCAGGTGCCGAACCCACCCCACACGCTTGGTGGGGTACAGGAGACTTTTCAAATGAGATTTAGTCAATGTAACACCGGGGGAGCAAGATTCACGGGGACCCAGGTGGGGATCAGGGAGTAAAGGGATCATGGGATCACTCGCACCCTGAGGGGACCTGCCAGGGGACGGGGGCAGGAAACTCACAAACGAAACCAGTAGTGCGCAGGCTTGCAGCACCTCTGCTGGTCAGCCCTGCCCCGTCCCCCCAGCCAGCCAGCCCTGCCCCTCACTCCCCACCCCCAGCCAGCCATCTCTCAACTCCTCCATCCCCTGCTTACACCACACAACACCTCGGGGACCTGGCTGCTTCAAAAGACGGGGCAGCCACTGCCTGTTCAAATGCTTCTAGCCCTGGCTCATCAGTTGCCAATAGGGTGACCAGATGTCCCGATTTTATAGGGACAGTCCCGATATTTGGGGCTGTTTCTTACATAGGTTCCTATTACCCCCCACCCCGTCCCGATTTTTCACCCTTGCTATCTGGTCACCCTAGTTGTCAAGGCCACGCCCAGGCCAATCAAAGCATGCAGAGGCCAATCATGATACCAGTACCCTCCATCTACAGCCTGGGCCCACTTTCCCCACGCCCCCCACGCACCTGGAGATTCCTTAGGAGGGGACATCAGCTATTTGTCCCAGTCATCGGACAGAGCCGCCAGCCAGCGCCGCTTCCCGGCTGCAGAGCTCAGACAGGTACCGAAAGGAAGGCTCTGGCGTGACTGGCTCTAACAGACTGTACAATGCACCGGCTGGCCCAGTGTCTGGCAAGGAGCGGGCGGGAGGTTTTCTAAGCAAGGCAGGGCTAGTTCGAAAGGACGAATTCACCTGTACAAATACATCACCGACCGAAGCTAAAGCGGGCGTCATGTGTATATTTTAGATCCTCCCTGGAATTTCTCCCATCGCTTTGGAATGCATCTCAAGCAGACCCAAAAGAAGAAGAAATGAACAAGCCACGAACATGGCACTGGGGGGTGAGGAGGGGAGGAGGGAACCTACAGGCACTTATGGGCCTATTCAAAGGGAATCAAACTATTGGCCTTTGGCTGCTCCTCTTCTGTCTCTGACACAGACACCGGAGCTGAAGGCTGCCTCCCCCACGCTGCACACAGACACCCCCTGTTGTTGGCTCATGGGGCGGGGGGAGGGGCAGCCAAGCCAGATTTCTTGTAAGTGTTTGGATGAGTCTGGCCTGGCTCGGGGGAAATCTGGTCCAGGCGAGCCAGAGGAAAATCCCTGGCTCGCTGCGAGCTGGTCTTTAAAGGTCACAGCAAGGCCAGGGCTGCGCTGCACATGAGGTTGCCGGGGGAGGGGGGGCAGTTGGTCCTTTGTGCACTGAGCCAGTCACCGGTCCAGGACGCGAGCAAAGTCCTCGCGGGTGCTGCCTTCGTTTTTGAGGTCGGCGAAGACCTGGGTGAAGTAGTGGGGGTCGGCGTTGATCCGGAGCATCTTGCCACTCATGGCGTTGATGATGCGAAGGCACCGGTCCCAGAAGGCGTCCTTCGCCGCCTCCACCAGGAAGGGCTTGAGCGGGTAGGAGATCTCGTTGCCCATGTAGGAGTAGGACAGATAGAGGCAGGTGAGCAGCGCCGCCTGCAGGTTGTGCTCGCTGGAGACCGAATCCCCGTCGATCACCTCCCGGCACAGCAGGTAGACGAACACCACGTTGACCGGGGTGATGAAGGCCTGGTCCTGCCAGCCCTGCAGCAGCAGCGAGCGGTCCACGCTGCGCAGCCACAGGATGGGCTCCGTGGGCGACAGGTGCTTGAGGCGGTAACACCGGCGGCAGAGGAATTCGCCCAGGCACTTGAGCAGCTCGCTGGTGGAGGCCTGGACGACCACGCGCCGCGGGGAGGCCGAGCTGCCCCCGCCCAGGAAGGCGCCCGGCTTGAGGGAGGAGACGGAGGTGGTGGAGATGCGCTTGGCGCTGAGCGGCGCCAAGGGCGGCCCGCCCCCATCGTAGCTGGCGAGGTTGGCGCAGGACAGCGACTTCTTGACGTTCTCGTGGTTGAGGAGGGCCACGTCCTTGGCGTGGGGGTGGTTGTTGTTGTTATTGTGGGCAGGCCCCTTCCCCCCGCCCCGGGAGCCTTTCTTCTTGGTGGAGGCCACCAGCCGCTTCCAGGTCAAGGCCGGGATGAACATGGAGTGGCGCTTGAGGTTCTTGTCCGCCTTCTGCCCGCTGCCCTTGGCGCTCGGCACGCCCGGGTAGTGCGCCAGCGAGCCGGAGGAGCCCTCCTCGTACAGGCTGGCCTTCCGGGAGCCCGGGGAGAGGGACAGCACGGTGCCCATGCTGAGGGAGGCAGGGAGAGGGATGAGCCAACAGGGGGGCTAGGACGCAGCCAGGCGGTTAAAGCAACGGGGCTGCAAGTGCAGCTAATTAGCAACCCTGCATGTCTGCAACGAATGCGCCGTCTGGCAGGGAGGCCATTCCCCAGCAGCCTGGCAGGCCAGCGGGCGGCCAGCAATGTGGCAGTCGTGGACGCACCGTTAATTAGCAGCGTTGCATGGCGGTCCTGTGCCTGCAATTAGCAGCCTGGCACGCGCGTGTACTTAATTAGCAGGCTTGCGGAGCGCTCCCGCGCAGGCGATTAACGCTCAGTCTTGCATGGCCAGCCCGGGCAGGCGACTCAGCAGCAGGCTCGAACCCAGCCCCCGGGAGGATGCTGCCGCCAGCCGCGCCGAGCTCCATCTAATCCAGTCGCCGGCCAGGCCCGCTGGCGGGGGGCGGGCTCCGGCACAGGTTCGCGTCCCGCCGCCGGGACCAAGGCAGGGAGCCGGGCGAGCCCCTGGGCCGGAGGGCTCAGGGCTGCAGCCCCCGGGCCATGGGCTGGGACGAGCCGCCGTGCGGCGCTGCGAGGACGGGTCCGGGCTCCGCTCCGGGCTGGAGCCGGCGATCTCCGGCGAGGCGGCGGCGGCGGGCGATGGCGCTACCTGGGCGGCAGCCGCGCCCCCCACCCCGGTCTAGAGGCTGCGGGCGGGGCCCCGCACTCAGAGCCCCCCGCTGCGGAGGTGGCCGGATGGGGGGCGGGCGGCGACCCGGTCCCCCTGCGGGGAGATGCTCGGGAGCCGGCCAAGGGAAGATGCGCTAGCGGATCTCCTGCCCGGGGGGGTCACTGGGCCGCCCGGAGCCTCGGCCCCCGTCCCGGCGCTGCAGCAAAGCCCGATCCCGGGGCGGGGTGAATCCAGCCCGCTCTGCTCTCCCGGGGGTCCGGCCACAAACCTCGTCCTGCCCCCCGGTCCCCAGCCGCGGCTCTCTGCGGGGCCCGGCGCGGCGCTGCCTGCGGAGACCTGCTAGCATCTGAGCCGCCGGAGCGCTGGAATCGCAGGAGGAGGGACAGAGGGATGGTCCTTACCAGCCACGTCCCCCCGCAGGCATCTTAGCACAGTGGGGCAGGCGGGGAGCCGGGCTGTGTGGGGCTCTTGCTCCCCCTATGGCTGGGCCGCTGGAATAGACTTTACCGGGCAGACAGACAGGGGCCCTCTCCCCCTGGACACGCCAAAGCCCCCGCCCCAGGAGATGGGCATTGCAGGGCGGGGGGGTCTGAATCCAGGCTGGGTAGAACGGCTTCCGGCAGGGGCAATTGGGGTACCCGCCAATAGGGCCCCCCCTTGGCCAGCAGCCCTGGACAATCTCCCCCTTTCCCAGGCTGCACCTCCAAGCGCTAGTAGGATCAGGGCTCTAGGAGGCTGGGGGGAGGGTGCGAACACCTGGGGCTGGGGTGGGGGCAAGTGGCAATGGAGTGGGGGGGGGTCATGGGGGAGGTGTTCTCCACAGGGTTTGACACTCTGCCGGATTTGCGGGCACCTGTTCAATGGGGGATCCTGCAGGCTGCAATGGGATACCAGGCCTCCAGGGGCATGAGGGGGTGAGGCCGGGAACGGGCCAGGAGTGAGGGGTGCAAACGAGCAGGCAGGGCCCAGTGTGGAGCCACTGCCCCTTCTGTGTCCTCTCAGCCCCCCCCCCCTTTCTGGGGCGGGAGGGGACCAGCACTGCCAGCGTCCCAGGAGAGGTGGCTGTTTTGCCTTCCCTGCTTGGCTGGATTTCCCCACCCCCACCCCCCAGGTTTTGCAGGAATGCAGCTTTCCCTGGGCTGGGCTAATCCAGCCCCCTGGGAAGTGGTTGGGGTGGGGAAGGGGGTTAAAGGCCAGAGGATTTGCCATCGCAGATTGGGCAAGCTAGGCCGGTGATCATGCCTGTGCCCAAGGTTCGGAGGATCGGCCGCCTCGTGTGCACCGTGGGACGCCCCCCCTGCAGTGAACTGACACCCTGAGTCATGAGCCCCAGCGGCTGCTTCCTTAGCACCTGTCACTCCTACTGCCGGTGTGGGCCAGCGCGAGAGCCAGGCTGGTCTCAAACCCCCAGCTGCAGCGGGAGGCAGCTGGGCTCCCCACGGGTCTGGATGTGGCTGCTGGGCCACGCCGTGTTGCCCCCTCGTTTGCACGGGTGCCGACTCTCGGGATTTCATCGTTCGCCGCCGCGTGAGCTCTCGCAGCTATTTCAGCCCAGCCTGGTGGGAACCGTTGCCCCTCCGATTGGCTGCCTTCCCTAACGCCCCACCTCCAGGGGAAGAGCAACCAATCAGGGCTGCTGCAGGAGGCAAGCAGAGCTCTTTCCCCTCCCCTCAGGAGCCAAAAGGAGTTTTGGGGGAGGGGAAGAGGGAGCAGAAAGAGCCCAGAAGCTCACGGCAACTCTGCTCCCTCCGCCCATCCTGTGAGAGATGGTCTGTCTGCTCCTCCCCCTCCCGCTCCCACTCCATCCCTGCCAGGCCAGGCCTGGGAAGGGAGAGGGGAGTGAAGAACCCCGAGAGCTGCTGGAGGAGCAGGAGCACACAGGGGGGCAGAGGGCAAATGTGGGAGGGCAGAATTGATGTGGGGGCTGGGAATGCATAATTAGTTGCAGGACTCTGGGGGACACAGATGTGGGGTAGAACTGGTGCGGGGCTTGGGGTGAAGTGGGAATGTTCTTAATGTTTTCTCTGAACACTGTGCGTGCCTCAGTTTCCCTTACGTATCACTCAAGTATCTAGGTGGTGGAATAAGCGTGGCTGATTCTTGCAGAGAAGGGGGCCCGGCCATCAGGTGCCAGGCTACAGAGTGTTGGCGGTTCTCTGCAGCCTCCTCTAGGGGTCACTGCAACAATCACAAACCCTTATCCCACCATCTAGATACTTGAGTACCACACAGGGGAAACTGAGGCATACACACTATTCAGAGAAAACATTAAGAACATTCCCACATTGTCACGGGGGTGCATAATGAATTGATCGGCTGTGGGGTAGGCAGATGGGGCACAAATAAATTAATTAGAATGTGGGGGGACTCTGCAATATCAGGCATTCCCTGAGAGAGAGAACGCTGAGTGGGGCCAGAACCACCCTTCTCTGTACATGTGGGAGTGTTGGCAGCCCTGTGGCACATGGCGTTTGGGTAATTCCAAAATCAAGAGATCAAAAAACAGCACCGTGATCTTTAAACAGCTCTCCTCCTCTGGGGGCCAGGCTCCTGAGTTCTGGGTCTGACTCCTGATATTTGAATTGTGAAGTGGGCCATACTGCACTCCATGGTTAATAGCATCAAAGGGAAGTTCAGTCTCTCCCCCACAAGCACTGATCAGTGTGTGAGCTCCCTTCTCAATCAGGCAGGAGGGCTTTGCATCTGTCTTCACGGCAGAGGATGTGAGGGAGATTCCCACACTTGAGCCATTCTATTTAGGTGACAAATCTGATTATTGTCTCAGACTGAGGTGTCAACAGAGGAGGTTTTGGAACAAATTGAGAAATTAAACAGGAATAAGTCCCCAGGACCAGTCGGTATCAGCCAAGAGTTCTGAAGGAATTCAAATGTGAAATTGCCAAACTACTAACTCTGTACCAGATGACTGGAGGGTAGCTAATGTGATGCCGCTTTTTTAAAAAGGCTCTAGAGGCGATCCTGGCAATTATAGACCGGTATGCCTGACTTTAGTACCAGGCAAACTGATTGAAACTATAGTAAAGAACAGAATTATCAGACACATAAATGAACACGATTTGTTGGGGAAGAGTCAACACAGCTTTTGTAAAGGGAACTCAAGCCTCACAAATCTATTAGAATTGTTTTTAGAGTGTCAACAAACATGTGGACAAGGGTGATCCAGATGATACAGTGTACTTGAACTTTCAGAAACCCTTTGGCAAGTCCCTCACCGAAGGCTCTTAGGCAAAGTACACAGTCATCGAATAAGAGGGAAGGTCCTCTCCTGGATCAGTAACTGGTTAAAAGTCAGGGAACAAAGGGCAGGAATAAATGGTCAGTTTTCACAGTGGAGAGCGATAAATAGCGGGGGCCACCCAGGGGTCTGTACTGGGACCAGCGCTGGGCAACATATTCATAAATGATCTGGGAAAAGGGGTAAACAGTGAGGTGGCAAAATCTGCAGATGACTTAAAATTATTCAAGATAGTTAAGTTCAAAGCAGGCTGCAGAGAGGCAGAAAAGGATCTCAAACGACTGGGTGTCTAGGCAAGAAAATGGCAGATGAAAATCAATGTTGATAAAGGCAAAGTAATGCACATTGGAAAACATAATCCCAACTATACATATAAAACGATGGGGTCTAAATTAGCTGTTACCACTCAAGAAAGAGATCTTGGAGTCATTGTGGATAATTCTCTGAAAACATCCACTCAATGTGCTCCGGTAGTCAAAACAGCGAACAGAATGTTAGGAACCATTAGGAAAGGGATAGATAATAAGACAGTAAATATCATAATGCCACTATATAAATCCATGGTACGCCCACATCTTGAATACAGCATGCAGTTCTGGTCACCCCATCTCAAAAATGATATATTGGATTTGGAAAAGGTACAGAGAAGGGCAGCAAAAATGCTTAAAGGTATAGAACAGCTTCCATGTGAGGAAAGATTTAAAAGACTGGGACTGTTCTGCTTAGAAAAGAGACGGGGATATGATAGAGGTCTATAAAATCATGAGTGATGTGGAGACAGTGAATAAGGAAGTGTTATTTACCCCTTCACATAACACAAGAACTAGGGGCCACCCAATGAAATGAATAGGCAGCAGGCTTAAAACAAACAAAAGGAAGTATTTCTTCACACAACGCACAGTCAGCCTGTGGAACTCATCGCCAGGGCATGTTGTGAAGGCCAAGACTACAACAGGGTTAAAAAAAGAATGAGAGAAGATCACAGAGGACAGGTCCATCAATGGCTATTAGCTGAGATGGTCACAGACACAACCCCATGCTCTGGGTGTCCCTAAACCTCTGACTGCTAGAAGCTGGGACTGGACGACGGGATGGATCACTCAATAAATTGCCCTGTTCAGTTCATTCCCTCTGAAGCACCTGGCACTGGCCACTGTCAGAGACAGGGCACTGGGGCTAGATAAATCACTGGTCTGACCCAGTCTGGCTGTTCTTATGTGGCACTCTGAGCAAACTGATGCAGTGCGGCTCACCCCTTGGAGCCAGTATCCCCGCAGGGCCGCTTTCCCACCCTGCCCCCACCCCCAAAAGAAGGGAGCCGGGGAAACTGCCTAGTGGGGGCGCTGAGCAGGGGACCCATTGTGGAGTGTTGGGGTCCCTCACTGAAAGCTAATGCTGGAAGATGCTGGTCCTTAGGGCAGGAGCAGCCAGGTGGGCTGTGGGCGGGGTTAAGGTGGCAAAGGATGGAATGCCAGCAAAGGGGTGTGGCCTGAAACTGCCTTGTCCCTGCCTCCAGGTTTGGGGCCTCTGCTCAGCTCCAGTATGAGGCTGAGTAAAGGGCGTTCCGCTCAGGTTACTCCCTGCAGCTCCCCCTCGGGTAGGGGCCCCACCCATCCACTGGTGCACGGCAGGGGTGCCCTGTCGAGGACCACGTCGGCACCGTGCCAGGAGCCTGGGCCCAGTTTGCATGAAATGGGGAAGGTCGTGATCTCCCCGAAGGGGTGGCCCCAGGACACCCCCGTGCACGCCATGCTGCCGCGTGATCCTCGCGCCCAGTGAACTTCAGTCCCCTGCGTCAGGGCAGTCAGCTCTGAGTCAGGCCTGCCGAAGCAGGAGTGCTTCGCCAAGGCAGCTCTAGGTGGGCACCGCTGATTCATCCACACAATGCCCTTTAACCCGCTGCTGTCTGTCGGTGCTGGACGCACACGTCACTGGTCAGTTCCAGAGGCCGTCAGACTCAGGGCTGGAGGGACAAGCCACTGGGAAGGGGTTAAGGGGGGGGGGGCGGCTCGTGGGGAAAAAAACAAGCAATTAACATTTTTGTCTCAACCTCAGTAAAAATAGGCTCCTGCCTGCTGCTGGCTTTCTATTCTGGGGCAGCCTTTGTCTGTGGAAATGAAGGCGAGATGGGGAAGCTGCCTGCACAAACACCAGAATAAACTTCTTACGGAGCCCAAAAATCAAGCCCCAAGGGGGGATGGACCCGCTAGGGGGTAAGCGCTAGGGGTGAGCGTTACCTGGTGTCTAGTGAGAGCCGTGCAAGGAGGAGAAGTGGAGGGGGCTAATTCTTCATTCTCTGACCCCAGGGTTGCCACTGGGACTCCCCTGAAGTCAACGGCGGGATGCGGATGTGTCAGAATGGACAATCGAGCCCCTATGCAGCAACCCATTCTGCATTGATCAGCAGGGCTAGCATCCTCTTTTCAGGCCTGCCACCAGAGGAGGACATAATCACCGGCACTTGAGCAGCAGGTCTGGTCCCATCCAGCAGGGGGCAGCAGTAGACGCACACATGCATACGCACATATGTTACACAGGTGGTATGCTACATGCAGACCCACGCAGCTCCAGCTGGAACAAGAAGTCCCGGGCTGGAGGGTGCAGTTTTAACTCGCACTGACTTCAGGGGGTAACTCTCCTACTTATGGACAGACGGGTTCGGCCTCGTCAGAGCCAGCCAGCCGGTGGCACTACACAATGAGCCCTTGGCTTCGCCCTGCGATTCCCAAGGGCTGGGGCATGCACCAATAACGCTGCCTCTAGCAGTGAACGCTCATTACCCAATGGAAGGCAAGCGGTGGTGACATACTAGGGCCCAGCACCCAGGCTCACCGTGGGGGCCTAGTGAGCCAGTCACAAATCCATGAAATACCAGAGGGGACTTGGCCTAGTGGATAAAGCACGGACATGGGACTTGGGAGACCTGGTTCTATGCCCTGCTCTGCCCTGGGCCTGCTGCAAGTGACAGCCCTGCTCTCTGCCTCCGTTTCCCCATCTGTAAAAAGAGGCTAATGATGCTTCTCTTCTCAGTCACCCAACCTCCCTCATGCTCTGCAGTGTCCAAGCCAAGCCCCCGCCCCTGCAGTTCTGCCTGGCTGTAGGGTTTCTCTGTACATGTGCTACATGGAAACGGGCTGGTTTCTTACCCCCCGTTTGCATGGTGGGTCAGGGTTGAGAATGGTCCGCGTTTGGCTGGGTTGGGGAATGGATCGGTCCTGAGCTGCAGAACCCTCCCAGCTCCCATCAGCACAGAGAAGCCTGGATCCGAGTCCTGGAGAACCATGGTCCAAACTGTGCAGCTCGGGGTCTGGTCCCTTCCCCCCCGCGTGTTAGCTGGTCGGGGGTGACTGGCCTAGGCATGGCTCGGCTCACTGGAAGCTGATGGCTGGCAAGAGGAGAGAACCGGCTTTGCCTCCCTGTGTGTAAACAAGCCCTGAGGAGAGGACCTCCCTTCCTCACTCTCCTCTCAAGGGTGGTGGGACGTGTTTTGTTCCCTCCCGTGCGTGTGCGTGGAGATAGAAGAGCAGAGGCACCCACCCGCGGTGTGACTGGCCACGTGCGTGTGCTAGGCAGAGACGGCCGCATGCAGATGGGTGCGCGCTTGGGGCACCCTGGTGCATCAGGGAGGTGCCACAGCTGGAGCACCAGGCCGGCTGGCTGGAGTGATCAGCTGTGGGGGGAGAAACATCCCTGGGGAGGGGAAAAGGGGCAGCCACCGACTGGGGGAAATGCCAGTTCTGGGGGAGCAGCGCGGGGACAAAGCAGGGATCGCGTAGAATCCCTGGAGAAAATCTCCGCTTCGGAGTTGGGTTAATAACAAGTACGGAATCGGCCCAGCTGATGGGCAAGTCTCTGGTCTGCTCTTTGCTTCACCCTCCGGCATCTTTCACTGAGCACATTGCCAGCTCCCCTCGGGGATAGGCAAATGCTTTGGCAAAGAGGGTGGGGCATGAAGGTGACACGGTCACCTGGTGGGTGAGGCAACATCAGTAACAGACGTTGGGCTAATAACAGCTAGGAGCTCACCCCCCTTATGTGTCTAATATCCTGGGACCAACCTGGCCACACCAACGCTGCCTGGTGACATCGGGGGTCGGGGTCCCAGAGTCCCTGCCTTGGGCCCCTCCGTTCAGCCCTGGCCCCTGGGAACGTGACAGCCAAGCAGACATGAAGGGCTGGGTCCCCGACACAGCGGCACTCCCTGAGGTTGCACGAGTCTGACAGCAGCACCAGAAGATGGAGGCGAACAGCTCAGAGATCCAGGGCATTGGTCCAGCCGTGACCGGGGAGGCAGCTGGGAGACATGAGGCTGCAGGAAGCGGGTGGTCCTAGGAGCCCTGAGGAAGGAAGAGGCCGCCTGGGGAGCCCTGCGCTTTGTGGCTGAGTGGGAACCCCCACCTGGAAAATTTTGATTTCCTGTTTGTGGGCGTTTGGGCAACAATCGGAGCCAGGAGCCGAGGGGAAAAGAGGAATTTGGGGTGGTTGATACTCCCCAGGCTGGGGACGAAGCCAGTGTCTCCCAGGGAGCATGTGCCCCTTTCAAGGGGGGGAGATTGATAAATCCCCCCCCGGTCACTCCCTCCCTGGACACCTAGCGGGAGTGACCGGCCCCTCTAGTGCAAATCTGTCCAGAGGCTGGCTCGGTGCCCCCTCGATCGCAGCGTTTTGTCCCTCACTTCCTTCAGCTCTGAGCTCCGTGCTGCTGCTTCCAGGCCTGGGGGGGCCGAGCACAGCAGGGAGAGAGTGTCATGGCGGGGGCAGACACCCAAGTCACGGGGCACCCCATAACTCCTGCTGCTGCCAAGAGAGACGCTGCTGCCTACCCCCCACAGCCATCCCAGTGATGCTGCTGGCTGGGGCCCCATGGTACGGCATCCTGAACTTGGTGCCTCTCTGCTACACACTCACCCCCACCCCCCCAGGGCAAAGCACAGCCGGCAGTGTCTGCTCATAGCCTAGGGTAGGGGCTGTTAGTCAGGGCCGGCTCCAGGCACCAGGCAACCAAGCACATGCTTGGGGCGGCACCTGGTAAGGGGCGGCCAATCTTGGGGTGGCAGGGAGCGGCTCGGCGGGAGGGGGCGCTCCGGCGGCACGGCGCTGGGCGGCGGGGGCGGGCTCCGGCGGC